>NW_026901498.1:0-428780 GCF_033783945.1 Neopsephotus bourkii
CCCATCTCCAACCCCAAAGAAACAGGCTAGGTGGGATTTGTAAGTGAAAACACTTCATCTGACCAAACTTTAAGTTTTTCATTTCCTTTGTAAAATTGGAAAATAACTACGTTTTTATTAGAAATCAAATGTTCTGACCTAGCACTGTTCTCAAGCGGTGAATTTGTGAATTTTCCCTCGGTAGTGTTACTGCTGTATGTGTCAAAAAGGAGCAAAAATTCCAAACCAAACCTTTAAAAAATATCCCAGAAATGGCTTTTTTTGGCTGGATTTCTCTTGCAAGCTCTGTCCAAGCTGGCAGGAAGGCTGGGATGATCTGCTTGAGAAGTATGGATGTGGGCGAGAGTCGGAGCAAGGAGAAGACCTGGAAAGTTTGGATATACTTGGAGGAGAGCAGGTTTTTGGGGTCATGTATGGAGGGAAAAGTAGCTTCTACGTGGGGACCCAAAGGAATATGAAGACTCCTAAATTCAACGGGCCAAGATGCCACTTAAGTACGCATCAAACTCCTCTTGCCTGACTGGTTAATAAACCCATAAATAAACCCCTCTCCCTGCTACAGTCAGTGAGCAAAGACAAATGTCTTCAAAAGACACATTTTCTCCACTTTGTACTGGAAGATTTCTATTTTACAGCTTGGGCCAGCCACAGAAAATGCTTTTTTTTTTTTTCCCCTCCTCTTTTCCCCCTCCCTTGGTTTCTATTGCTTTGGAGGGTTACAATAGTCGAAGGCTTTTAAATTAAATTATACCACCAGTGGGAGAAGAGCCAAGTGGATTGTGCCAAGCTCTGTACAAACAGCCCAGCAGACTTGAACTACTCCAGGCTGCATAATGGAAATCACCCATGTTGGCTGATAATCTGTGCATGATTCACGCTCTGGCAAAACGTGTTGTAACTGTAGGTGTCAGCTAAAGTCAGGCCCTTAAAGCTATTTTAACACACTCCTTTTTAATGTAATTTCCTTTGTTTTTAACAGGAGTAGTCATTAAAAAGCTGCCAGAAAAAAAAAAAAAGAAAAAAAAAGAAGGGGAGGGCTACCACAGCTCTTGGGTTTTGGGAATGCTCAGAGGTGGCTTTTCTCCAAGACCTGAGCCCATCCGGGGTCTATCAGGCAATGATGCAATGTTGTGAGATGTAGGAATGATGCCTTGGCCAGAGCCATCTCCACAGCACCTTCCTGGAGGGTGGCATTTTTCCCCCAGTGAGGACAGCTTATTTCCAAAGGCATAATGGTTACAAAGAGTTGCAATGGTCGTTAATGCTCTATAGAACTTTGATGGGATGTACAAGTCAGAAGAGGTGGCTTTTCCCAAAGCATTGCTGCCAGAGCCTGGCTCTGTTGACCATGGTGTCCTAATCCCATCACTGGCTCTGGTGACTCCAGGAGGCAATTTGCACCCATTTAATGTTAAGGCTGGGCTTACGTGCTTTGCAAAGCAGGGGTTGTGTGCCATCAAGGGCTCTTTTACTTCAGGGAAAATGTATACTAGAGACAGCGATGAAAATTAAGGTGCTGTCTATGTTGTGGTTTTCGAAATCACATCTCTCCAGCTAAGACAGAAGACAGCTGAAGGAGAAATCCCTGGAAACAAAACAAAGGGAAAGACAAGAGGCCTGAGAAATCCAGCCTATGCTTATCAAAGCAGTGCAAACGGCAGGCAAATCTTGGCCAGAACAGTTCTTATAGAAGGGAAAAGGAAGGACACATCAGCAGGCTGCTGCATGGATCCCGCCGCACTTCCCTGTGCTTCTTAACTTGGAAACCGAAGGGAAATGCATCCTGAGATATTTGGAATATTTCAAAACATTTCAAATTCCCTCTGGGGACGGGAGCACCCTTAGTTTCCTTTGAGAGGTCTAAAATGCCATAATAATTTGGTCTGGATGAGGTTCCATGCTCATCTCAGAACAGGTTTTCCCCACAGCTTTTCAACTCATCAAGCCTCAGACTTCTGCTCTGACCTAACCTTAGGGTGTTCCCCACTCCAGGATCACTTGTACTCACAATGACCCAAAAAAAATCAGTTACTTTTTCAGCCCACATGTGAGACTGGGATGATTTACTGGGTGTTGGGGTTAATGAAGTGCCAAGAGGTGGTTCTTGTGCTGGAAAAGTCACCTTTCTCCACGGGAATGGGGCTTCTCAGCAGGTATCGGTACGAACTGCAAATCTCAGTTAGTTTATTAGTCTGTGCTGGTTTTGTCCAGAGATTGGCATCTCCTGGGCTGCTCCGCGGCTCATGCTGCATCGCTGAGCTGCTTTTGCCATGCCAGGTTCCCATGTCACCCCTCAGAGATGGTATTTGCTTGATAAAACTTTTTAATCATGATGCAGGTTCAGGTAAGAGGGACAGGAGAGGAGATCGTGCTCCCTTTGCTGGGTAGGAAATAATCTGGCTGCAAGTTCTTCAGTCCTGTCTGAGGCTGTGAAAACAAATAGTTGCTGTATTGATCTTCACTGCAAATCATAAAAAAATCACTCCAACAAAATAAAAAATACCAAAACCCCCAAATAAAACCCAATATATATATATATATACTGTATATATATACCTATAAAAATATAAATGTGTATACATAAATATAGAACTATGTTGTGCAAAACAAAATATACAACTTTTCCAAGTATTCCCCCATCACAGACTGGTGGACTTCCAGCCGACCTTTAGCAGCAGCCCCGTGGCACAAGCTGCTGCCTTAGGTGATGGGGAAAACAAATCCTGGCATGGGAGGGGAAAAGAAAAAGGGAGTTTCCAGCTTCCAAAGGTGATGAATATCTGAAGAACATTGTTCTGTGACTGCTGAAATCCATGCATATCACAGGGGCAGGGCAAGGTGACTCCATCTCACTGGTTCTTGATTAAATGGCTTTACTTTCTTGGCCCTTAGTGAGGGATTTGAAGATGCTCAGGGCAGCAGCAGCACTAAGAGAAGGGGCTGGATCTGCTCCTTCATGGGGCTTGTTTACTTTTGTCTGGAGTGAAGCACTGCCTCTTTGCTTCTGAAGCAGTATGGAAGCATTTCACATCACGTCCTTTGCTTGCACGGCTGCTGTTTATGGCATCTGCATTCTTCCTGGTGACCCTCTGTACTGTCTCGGTGGCCTCTTCTTCACTCATCCCTCTTCCCTTGGCAGAAATGGTGTCAACAAAACTCTGCTCCCAAGAATGCAGCTTGACAGTTTTCTGCCCAATTTCGGGGGCCGTTTCTTCCCCCCTGCTGCCCTGAGTCACTGTACGTATGGATCTAGTCTTTGATGTTGATGGTTTTTCTGGCTCGTTCTTGTATTATAGCTAGGGACACATGCTGGTTATCAGGCGTTTCACAGTGATGCTTGTTTTGGAAGCACAGTGGGGCTGCCTGGGAGACCCACTGCTTGGTGGATCACACTGATGTGAAGCTGGGGTCAGCAATGGGGGCTGCACCCCCTTATCAGGGCTGTCACATATGGTATGAAGGGGGTTGCTGCCAGAAATGTTCCTCAAGAAGGTCTCTTTAGAAACAGGGAAGAGGAGGTTGGATGAGGTCAGGTCTGGAGGGATGGAGGTCCTGGGGTATATTGGGAACATGTTGTGTGATGCTCCAACCCGCTGTTCTCCAACCTCACTACACTGCTGGTGGAGCATGTCTCTGCTCAAGATGAGCGTCCAAATCCTTGGTGCGTTTCAGCAGTGTTTTTCTTGCAGAAGAAAAGTTCAGCATCTTAGCGAGGGGCTTCCTGTCTGTGTTCAGGGCTCTGCTACATCTGCCCAAAGCCTGGTGACCTCTGTTGCCATGCTCTTCAAGGCGGCTCTGTGTTGCAAGAGCTCAACAAGGCATTGCGTAGGAAGATCTTGCTCTCATTCAAAGTGTAGGAAGAACAGACGAGGGGTGGAGGCAGCAGAGCCAGGCTCCTTCTGCTCTGGAATGACAGCAACAGTTGGTGGGGTTGAGAGGATAAGAATGGGGATGAACTTTCTACTAGAGGGTGGAGGAAAAGCTCTGAGGATGATGGCAAGGATGGCTTTCTCCAAACAGCTGGGAGTCAGCAAGCTCTTACACATGCCGTATTATCCCTGCTGGGTGAGTTCCAACTTTGTGTTCAGATTTAATTTCTGGCCTCAGAACATTATTGTCAAAGTGCTTTTGTCTGACTCAGGCCACTTCAATACCATCCCACAGCATCTTGCCACAACACAGAGGCCACTAAATGCCTCCTGCTCACTACAGAAGCCATGTGCACAGTGACTGTCCAGTTTCTAGGAAGCCTGTTTCTTCCACGTCCCTTCTCCTTTGGCTTTTCAGGGCTGTTCTTCCTTTGGCGCAGGCTGGAGCCTGTCCAGGGGATCTGGCTAGTCTTTTGTTCAGCAGCTTCATAACCAGGTTTCAAAGGAGTCGGCTGTTGCTTTTTGTGTTGGCTCAGCAGGGGCTACTCTCTTGTAAGCATCAAGAAGACATTGGGACAATCCAGGAAATCTGCACATGGCTGCTAAAAGCATTAGAGCCCATTAATGGTGCCAGACGTGCCACTTCTGCTCTCCTGCTCCTCTGTACTTCCATCTCCTTGCCATTTCACTCTCTATGGCTTTTCTTTTCCATGAATGGTCAAGGCTTTAAATAGCAAAGCCTGAATCCATGCAGTGCCAGCCAGCAGCTGGCGAGCAGCTTACCACCAGTGACTGAGCGCGTCCTGTGGCTGCACACTCCATGGGTGTCCCTGGTGTATTGCCACTAGAAGCATTTCAGGAAGGGCTGTGCTGCTGGAAAGCCAACAGGGAGCCACACAAAGCTGCTTGTCACTGACTTCCCTGTTTTATAGCTGGTACAGACTTGGTGGGGTGGGAAGGCTCGGTAGTCACCAAGAATCCATGCTTGACCTTTGCAGAGACACATCAACTATTAGCGGGTTCTTCTAGAGGAGGAGGTAGGATATTTTGGTCATGCATGACACTGAGCAAGGCAACTGGGGAAGCCTGACACCAGAGCTCCCTCCAGAAGCTTGCAGCAGCATGAGTAATGCCACAGAAAGGGGAGCTGTAGGAATGACTAGACCATAAAGTTATTACAAGTGGTGAGTGGCTGCAGAGGAATTTGTTTGCTTCTGCCCTCCCGTGCTGGCCATTCTCCATCTGCTTGCTTCAGAGACAGGACATTGGTCTTGCTGGGCAGATGTTGTGTGAAGGAGGGACACAGGATCCTTCGTTTCCCAGCTTTGAGCAGGGATGAACAGAGGTAGCCTGGGCACATGGCTCCTCTGCAGCCAACTGTTCTTACCCCGTGGTGTCCAGGACTGGAAAGGAGACATAAGAAAAACAATCTGTGCAATGTCTCCTGCAGCCGGGCAGTGTTTATTCCATAATTTTTCATGTGGCACAAGGCCTTCTTTCAAATGCTGGTGCTGGTACCATTGCAGAGCTCTGGGGAAGATGGGAGTGTGCAGAAGCAGAGATGAGACCAAGAAGACTTCCCTGTGAGATAGGCTCACCTTGAGGGGGGACCCAGGAAGACAGTTGTCCTTAAAACAGTGCAGCACCCCCAAGGAATGGGCAGATGAGGTTTGTTATTGAAAGGGGTGAACCCTGCTGTTACTGGAAAAGGTTTCAGCCCCAGAAGACTCCTCCAAAACTGCCTGAGCTCATGCGTGGGTAGAGGAACAAGCAGACACTGCAAAAGCCATCCATCCTCCCAGGTGTCTATGTGCCCATTTATGGAACTATTAACCCCCAAATTGCAAGGCTAGGTTTGCACCCGTGCCCTCTTCAGATGGGTGATGGTCCCAAGATGGAGGCTGCAAGCTTTTTGCTTCCCCACTGAAGCTTCCAAGTACGACTGGTAGGTTGCAGACACACAGAACTAGAGGCCAGTATCAAACATCTGGGTCTCATATCTCTGTTTACCATACACTCATTTAAAGTGACATTCATGGCATGTTAAGTCATTTGGCATCCTCTGCTAGCATGGAAGATGCTTTCTTACAGAAGAAAGTGGCATTCTTTGATTTGCAGTGCTTGCATAATGTGTATGTTGCTCGGTCTTTGCATCTCCTTGGCTGCAAGCACACATATAGAAAAGCCACACTGTGTTGATTTCAGCATTGTACGAAAGTATTTTCCCATCGTTCTCTGTTGAAAAGCATGATTTAATTAACATTTTTATATGCTTATTATTTAAGAAAGCATGTGCTGCTGCTGCTTTTGTTTCTTTTTTTACTTGCTTTTTTCCAACTTGTGTTTGTTATCAAACAGTTGAGTCATATTCCATGCTATATAGGGAGGGATGGACCGAGAGCACCCACAATCCCAACCTGCCTGACCTGGGATCTTGGTAGGGTGTCAGCTTTGCGTGATAAATGTCCATGGATGGAACAAGTCCAGAATAGCTTTATGTTGGCTTTATATTCACTCTCTTTGCTAATCCACGTTAGTTCTTGAGCAAACAATAGACCTGCAAATTCTTCTTTGTGGTTACACTAAGGGTGTGAGCTGGATGCTAGCGTGGGCTTTTTCCCCTGCTTATGATCTGACACCACTGGTTTAAACAGCATTTCTTAGGGTTTATGGCTATTAAATTGCTGTTTCTTGACTTTAGAAAATGGAATTATTGAGAGTTACCTGCTTGGAAATCAAGGTTATGGTGAGGATCTGATGTAACGTTCTCAGCAGAGCCCTCACTGCTGCAAGAAGGGTATATTTATGGATTTGTAAATGTGAGAGAGACTGCCAGCATGGATCATGATGGGATGATGCATCTGCAGCAAAAGCTACTGGACAAACACCCTCCCATCCATCCCAGTAAGATGAAATAAGGTGTTACCAGTGGCTGTTTGCTGCCTGGCAGTGGAATGGGATCTCAGAATGGCAATAAATCTGTCCTAGCTCCTTAATCCCTTCTAAGCATGGCTTGATGTGACTTTGAGGGTCCAGCAAATCCTGTTCAGGTTCCTCACTCCATCCCCCTGGTGACCACTTGGTCTGTAAGAAGGTCAACGTATTTAAACAGGTGATTTGTGCCAGTGTCTGGCCAAACAGGCACAAAACTGGGTATTGACTGGATACCAATTAGTGTCTTCAGGTGACAGGTTACAAGTCTGAACTGGGGCAATTGATGGCCAACTATAAATTCCATTTCTCTTTCCAAGGCTCTGCCCAAGGAGGGTGGTGCTGTAGCTGCAGAGAGCAACCCTCTTGTTTATGCGCATTGCTGTCATGTAACAGTCCCAGGGATGGGTTTTCTGCTGCGTTGTGTCCTTACTTAAAGCAAAATAAGAAAGGAAAGAAAAGCCATTTTCAGTGCAAGCCCTTTAAGCACATGCTTAACCTCACACCAGTGTTGGAGGCTCCCCACACCAGCGCTGGAGGCTTTACTCATCGCAAAAGTAAACATGTGCTTTAGGGCTCTGAAAAGAGATAAAAAAAGATCCCACCCTGGAGGAGTAGGATAAACATTGCTGAAATGTTATCATTTGTGCAATGGCGCTCTGGGTGCTAGATACGGCCATGACCACAAGACTGCTTCCACAGCACAGGAAAACGCCTGGGAGTTTCACTGGGACCAGGGAACAGATTTGTTCCCAGCTGAAGCAGGGAACAGATTTGTTTAGCATCCTCTGCCCTTATCAGCATAAAAGGAGCCCCCGTCTTCTAGGGAGGGCACGATGACCCGACAAAGACCGGCCCCCATCCCCACTGGGAATAGTGCTGAAAGCTTGTTGGTCACATCAACTTCTGTATCGCCATCAGCAAGATGGTTTTGGATGCTCCCTTTCCCAGTGTCCTGACCTCTGCAGCTTGGCCCCATTTCCAGTGGGTCCCAACATGGGTTGCAATTGCTTGTAATGGGTGGGCTCCCAGTAGATGCACTGCAGGGAGACCCCGGATTCCTGAAGCATGTGCAGGACTTCTGGTTAGCGCATCAAACCAGTGCTTGGAGCTTGTCCTGCTCTCATCCAAGAGACGCCATAGAAAGAAGGGGAAGGTGTATATATAACCACAAAAAATCATAGCCCTCTGAAGCGTGGACCTTACAGCTTCTGCAGAGGGGCCCTCGGCCTCTCCACGTCTCTCTCTGGGGCTAAAGATAGCTGTGTCTGCAGCTGAGCTGTGAATCAGGAGTAAAAAATGTGGGTCACCTCCTGTGCGAAGCAATGAATGTTCGGAGACTCATCTGCTCCTGACCTCATTTTGCTGGGTATGAATCAGGCCTCCAGCCCGACAGACCCCACAGCTGCTTCTGCTACAGCAGCTTCCCAAAGCCCACAGCAGGCCTTCATTAAAGGCATTTTGGGCCAGTTGCCTCAGCAGCAACGAAAGGGTGTTAGTTGGGAAAGAGTGCAGGCATGGCCTTTTTGCTGGGTATAGTGCTGGTGCTCAGAGCAGGGACCCAAATGGTTAAACCTGGTGTTCCCACCCCACGTGCATGCACACACATGTGCACAGCTGTGCACTAACATGCATAGATACTTCAGTGTAGTATCTATGCATGCCAGGACACAGCACCCACACGCACCGTCATTGCATGGGGTGAACACAAGCATGTGTCTGTGTGCAAACACTGATGGGCACACGTGTATGCACTAAAACACCCTTTACCCGTGATCATGGGTACAACGTGTGGGTACGTGCAACCAGGTACTGACACACACACCCAGGGAAAACTGCACTTAATGCAGTCTTTCTTTTTTTTTTTATTTTTCCTTTTTTTTTTATTTTTCCTTTTTTTTCCCTCTCCCACTGTTGCAAAATCCGTTCCTGTCTGTCTTTGTTAAAGTAAAACCTGACATGGACTTCAAACCAGCTAGAAACCCTAAGGAGAAAGCACAAGGCTGGCACCTGGGAGCCCTAAGACAAGTTTTTGTCCCTGCCACACGCTCCAGATATGCTCTCAGCAGAGTTGTGTTATATTTCTGTGCTTTGCTTTCCCCTTTTCTAACCCATGGGTGATGCAGCCTTTCTTCCCCTCTGAAAGTCAGCTCTGATCCCAAAGCGTGTGAGCAAGAAGGCGAAGGCAGTGGTGGCACTTCTGGAGGTTGGCATCACCTAGGACCTGTCTCGGTTGCACTGTCCCATCTTGATGCAGTGTCACAGGTTAAGAAGTGCATGAACTGCTTCACCCTCTGCCTAAGCTGTCTTCAAATCAAAGAATTACAAAAGGGAAGTCTCATCCCTGAAGGTAGAAAGGCGCTTTCCTCTTTGCATCCGCCTGCACTAAAAGGTCCAGCACAGCCAAGGAGGATTTCGCCTTCATTAAGCAGATGAAACTGGAATGCACTCAGAGTCGTGACCTGCAGACCCCAACAGCACAAACTGCTCTTGGATGGAGGCTGGGGCTGTGGTTTATGCTCCTGCTCCTGTTGCCCCACAGATTTTCCTCTTGCAAAACCGGGGAGTCAGGAAATAGTTAAACCCTACAGTATTTTGATTAGCAGAGCCTTAAAGTCAGTAAAAAAGACAGTCAGAGAGAACTATCAGGAGCATGCTAATGAAGTGAAGTCATCAGCAGACACCAGAGAAGTATTCATGCCTGCTCCACGCCGGACGGGTATCGCGGATCCCAGCACGGCGCGTGCAGGTGGAGCAGAGCTCGCAGGGACCCGGGGCTCGTCCGTCCCGCTGGCTTCACTCCCCTCCCTTTGGATATTGCAACGCTTTCCCTGGGATTTTTCTCTCTGTTTTTGTGTGTGCTTCACTGGAGCTTAATGGTATTTCCAGCTCGGCAGGAGCTGCAGGAAGACTGGAGATAGTGCAGTGAGAGACTAGAAAGACACCAAAGGGCAGCTCCCGGCTCCGCAGGAAAGGTGAGGGCATTCTCTTGGAAAATCCCTTGGGTTTTTCTGTGTCGCCGGTGGTTGGGCTGTGGCAATGGGAGGGTTGTGGAGAGGGGGCTGTTTCTGGGAACACAGCAGTGTTCCCTGCTTGCTTTGTAGCTGGGAAGTGTCCCGGGATGGCGATGCCCCACGCTCCCAGGTAAGGACCTCCCGGGAGAGCAGGGCTGGGAAGCGGTTCTCAGAGTGGCAAGTAACACAGAACCCAGCTGCCTTCAGCTCTCACCCTCCAGTCCCCTTTGGGAATATGTGGGCAGTTTGAATAGCATTTAAAAGTACTGTTCTCCTCCTCCGGGGCTGCTCAAAGAAACTGTGTCAAGGTTTTCCCTTCTCTTAGAGCCTATGCACGTTAGCATCAGTGGCTCACAGGCTCAGCTCCTACCTTTTCTGTTGAAAAGGGGCTTTGGGGGAATAATACTGAAGCTTGGGACAGAGCAAAGTTTTACTTAAGTCATTGCTTTAAGGCTAAACCCAGTAACTCGTATGCAGGCGAATCCACGCTGGAGCTGATGACTCGACAGGGTTGTTTAATTTATAAAAAGTCACACCATGAAAACATGCATTTTTGTTTCTTGTAAATGAAAGAAAAATACACAGAAGAGGGTTTGACCTTACCCAGATCCAATTAACCCCTTCCAGATGATGAGTTCCTGGGACTGTTCCTAGGATAAACTGAGCATATATCACTTCACAGCAGTTAGAAATGAGCCAGCAACTCAACTACTGCCTTGATCTTAGTGCTCGTACAGATCCTCAGCCTGTCTTCAGGTCTCTGCCCAGATTTTGCATTTACTGTCTCCTGGTAGTTTTACTTTTTCCTATTGCAGAATTGTCCAAGCTTGTGATACTGGGACTGTATTTTGAGGAAGAGGGGTGCGCAGCTGCTGGGTTTATGTGAACTCCTGTAGTACCCTGCTCCTCATGGCAAATAATGCATCCTTAAAAGAAAAATCCCTTGGGTTTATCCATATGGAGTTTAACGTGATAGCAACACTAACTGAATTTTGGGGGCACAGGGACTCCCAGATAAGTTGGTGACACAATTACCTTTTCAATCCTGCATCAGACGTATCTTACTTCCTCGTGTTTCGTTATAGCTGGAAAATCTAAATGAGTTCCTCTAAAAGCAACATCTCTCTGTTCAGCTGCATCCCAGCCCAAAACAGACCCCCACAAGCCCCCGTCTGGGGCTGTGGATGGGCACAGGTATATCCCTGCTGCATGCCCTGGGAAGTTTTCCCTTGGCATGAACTCTCTATGCATGGGAGATGCACCTTCACTCATGGGCATTGCACAGCAAGGTGGCATCTCAGTGAGCTCCTCTCGACAGGCCCACCTCTGCATCCCTGCAGCACATGGGGACATCGCACCAGCTTATTTCTTTCCTGTTTCAAGTGTGGCTTTCCTTAAATCGGAGAACATTCAGAGAGGATTGCTTCCCTTCTTCACTCATTGCCTATCTCCCTATCGCCAGTGTCTTGTGTCCTCCCTGTGGTGGGACCCGTGGAAGGAGCTTAAGTGCAGACAGAGGGGAACAAGCCAAGGGGACCCTTAGTGAGGTTTCATGGGCTCCACAACCTGCTTCTGCACAGGCTCCCTTGCCCAACGCACTGCACTGAGCGCTCAGGGTGACCTCACCTTGATACACCCCTAACTCTTTCAGATGATGAGGTGGAGATTCACCTTGTGTGCCCTCCCAGCTGGCTGCCAGCAGGGCTTGTAGCTGTACCAAGCCGCCCAAGGAAAAAGTTACAATCACCAATTTCTCCTTTTTGGGGGGTGGGATTTGAGCCCCACACTCAGTGGTGGGTCCAGTTATGGCTATGCCAGCAATGGGTAGCAAAGCCTGGCCATGGGGAGCATGTTTCTAAACCTGGGATGCTCCTCGTTCCACCAAGGACATGGATTCTGTCTGTCTCCCAAGTCACGTTTCAGCTGGAGTTGAACCATAACCAGCTGGTTGTGCATCCAGTGTAGACGTATTAGTAACCAGTTATGCTGTTCTGACTTCTGCTGTGGATTTTTGGTGACTGTAGCACTCAGGAACCCAGAAGTTGGCTAGCAGGAGCTGCCCGCAGGTCCCATGGGCTTTAGAAACCCTTGGATCCTCAGCCATCCGCTTTGGCTGGCTGTCCTTGGAGGAGAAAGGTGTTAAAGGGCCCATGGCCCACTACTAAGCAACAGTTACCAACAACCTTAAGCAAATAAAATGTGTGAGATTATGAAAACAGGAGAACTGCTGCTGATTCCCAGCATCTCTACTGTGTGAGTCAGTAGTGCATGTCTGCTGCTCCCTGTTCATTCCTAGATGACAGCATCCACACATCAAATCCGCTGGCCCTTGGAGATTAGACATCCCCTAATATTTATGATGGTTTCAAATAGCGTGTGTTTCTCTGGCTGCTGGATATCATGAGCAGGGAGCTGGGATTTACTGGTTTCTGTCTTTGGGGCTGCTTTTGGGTGTTTTTTAATGCTTAGTTACAGGACATTTCAGATGTTGTGTGTTATTTCTCGGTGCATGTTGGGCTGCAGATTTTATCCCTTGCCAGTCAACAAACCTTGTCCACGGATCAGCTAAGAGAGAAGGAAATTAGCTGATGAAGAGAGTGTTACCCCAGTGGTGCTCAATGCCAGGGTTTTATGCAGACCCTCAAGATCCCAGTTGCTCAGGGGATATGTCAGGGAAGTCCCTTCACAGGGGCTGGCTGAGTGGTCCCAGGGAGATGCATGGGCTCCATCTGAAGGTGGGAGACCAGGAATCACTTTTGGAGGTGCTCATCCCGCTGCTGAGGTTCAAGGGAATACCGAGAGAGCACAAAGCTAACATTTACTCTGCAAACCTTTGAAGGAAAATAAAGTGGTTTTATCCAGCAAGCTGCTTCCAAGGCAGCTTTCCCGGGATGGCCGTGCTGCCGGTGGAAGGGCTGGAAGCCATCGCTTGAGCAAAGGCGTTTTACACATGCAGGTATACCTATTTCATCCCTGAGCTGTTGCTCTGTCACACTGTATAGGTAACTGTATAGCAGCGTGTCTCCATGGGCAGACATCCATCTGTCCAGGCTCCTCTGCAGGGGCAATCCCTGGCTCTCTTGGTAAGTTGTGCTTCATTATCTAGAGGGTTTTAGGTTTTATGTCTTGCTGTGAGGAAAAGTGCACGTGTTGGAGCCAAGCAGTCATTGCTAGGGCTGGTTTGCCATCCCATGGACTGTGCTGCAAACTGTGCTGCAGTGATGCTGGTCACTATGGAAAGGGGAGGATACGATTTGGGGCTCTGAGCTCTGAGCTCAGCAGCGCTTTGGCTGTGACCTTAGATGACTCCTGTCCCCTCTCCAAGATGGATGTTTTGAGCTGTGTGTTTTGGGTTGGCCGGCAGAACTTCAGAACACTGAAGACAGGCGGCAAGTCAGGGAAATCCCTCTAAGAGCAATGCAGCTGCTTTTTCCAACCTGCTTTTAAACACATCTTGAGATGTGTAATGAGGTGAGAGCCCATCTCACCTTGCCCTGGGAATTGCTCTCCTTACCTGCAAATTGCCATCATTTTCATCTTCCCACTCCTTGCCATGCCTATGGATGCTCCGTTGTGTTTTGAGCCTCTACCACCCCAAGACCTCCTGAGGATCCCCTTGAATTTGTGGCTGTTACCTCAGTAGCACACTCATCTTACTCTGAACAGGTGATAGGTGTTAAGAAGATGCCGCTCTTCATCCTGGTACCATCAGGAGCCCTTGTCCCCTTGCTTGCTATCGTCTGGCATTGCCAGTGACCAACGAGCCTGGCTGGCTGCAGTGCTGAGAGACACAAGGGCTTTGCTAAGAAACAGCATCAGCCTGCAGGAACATGGTGCAGTTCTGTGACTGAACACATTCTAGAGTGGGGGCATCCCCTTGCAAGGGCAAAGCTCAAAGGGGCTTCTCCCTGAGCTTCCACCTTTCCTTTTAAAAGATGGGGAGCACTGAGACAGGCTCCAGCTCAGGGACAGGGACTTGGTTCAAAGAAGGGCTCCAGTGACTTCAAATTTTCTTCTTTGGAAAAGTGGAATGCAGTAATACAAAGTCCTTGGCAACTTCTTTTATGGAGGTGTTGGGTGGCATCATCTGGGTTCTCCAGAGGGCAGGGAAACAGGGGCATGGGGCAAGCGGTGGCCATGGGATGCAGTGCCAGCATCTGCCCCAGTGCTGCCACCTTCACTCACATGGCCCTGGTCCCCTCTGTGCTTCATCCCTTTAGGATACACTCAAAGCAACCCCGCTGTGCACAGCATCCAGCACACCTCAGGTGCTTGCTTCCCTCCGGGATGAGGGTTTTGCTCAAGTAAGGTACTATCCTGCTGTCAGTGGCTCTGGAAGGGCTGTGGTGGGCATGAGCAAGATAGCCCCACCACCCTGTTAGCTTCCCTGCTGCTCCGGTGCCTTGAGTGCACACAGGTCCTGGTGCTTCAGCCCAGCCAGTGCAGGTACCTGCTGTGGATCAAGTCATCTTACAGGATGGATCTCTGCTTTGCTGCAGGAATTTCTCCCTCTGCTTGAGATATAATCTTGAGTTGTTCCAGGTCTGTGCATCTTAACCGCAAGTCCTGCACCTTCAAATACGGAATGATGCACCATCCCCACATCATCCTCTCCACTCCCCTTGCAAGCCTAACTTTCTTGTTCATTTCAAAGCTCAAGGGGAAAATGCACTTGCAAGGGATAAAGTTCTTATCCCTCGCTTTGGTTAAAAAGCATTGAAAAGAGAGGCTTTGGCTTGCGTTTATTTCAATTAAGGTGAAGGAGAAAGCTTGGGTTCATCACAGCACCTCTCTCATGACATCTCAAAGTCCTGGGGGGACACAGGGAGAATCATCTCTGACAGCAGCCCGGCTTTTTGGGGCTGGAAGCCGAAGTCTTGGAGTACAACATCGCCACCTGTTTGCCGCATGCGAACATACATCAAGATAAATCCCGGCAGGATAAATCCCGCCAGGATGCACACCAGCAGGATGCATCCCATCGGGATGAAACCCCATCGGGATGCATCACATCGGGCAGGACCCAATCAGGATGCATCCCATCAAGACGCAACGCCCTCGGGATATATCCCATGAGGATGCATCTCATCGGCCAGCTCTCCATCAGGATGCACCCCATCAGGATACAACCCACTGTGACACAACCTATCTTCAACCCTGCAGTGGTGCTCCTGATTGCAGCATGAGCAGGCTGCACAACCAGAGGCAGGATGAGGAGGGAAAAGAAGAGGAGATGGAAGAAGAGGGGTAAGTGCCTATTTACTGCCGGAGCAGAGAGGTTTCCCAGCCTATGAACCAGTGCAAAGTGCTGTGCCAGTACCACCTTTGCTGCTCCAGACTCTTGGACCTTCTAATTTCACACATGTCCTTGCATGATTCCTGGAGCCCTTCACCACCAGACTCTTCATGAGCCTTTTTTTCTCTTATCTACATCAAGAGGTTTAAATAGGAGCCTGGCATGGACAACACTAGGTCAGTGAGACCGGGGTATCACAGACCTGTGTGTGATTGGAATGGCCTGCAAGACATCAGGAGCTAGGTGGGTATCCATGCACTGTCTTGCAGCCAGTGTAAGTGCTGCATCCCCTGTGAGGCTGCTGGAAGATCTGCTTTTCCAGCTGTGATGGCAGCTAGAGAATGCAGAGAGCTGGAGCAAGAGGGGCTGAGCTGCTGTTGAGGGGTTCACCCTGCTTCTCACATCCTCTGAGCAAAGCCCTTGGAGGGCTTCATATTTCCAGAATATTCACCATGGGCTTAAATTGAGCCAAGATGTGCTCTGCATCGCATTGGAGTCGGTGAAATGCAAGGTCTGTGCCCTAAAACAAGTTGCTTCTGCTTGAAACATCTCCATTTGGGAGGATGCCTTGGAGAAGAGCAGTCTGAGGCTTGGGGCTGGATGGAGGAAGAGCTGGCACTGAGCATCAGGGCACTGCGTTCACACATCTCCCCGCATTATTTTTGGTGGATTTTATTTGGTTTCAGTGGATATTTAAGAATATCTGGCAAAAGACTGAGGATTCATCACACGTTGGGTTTATCCTCCTCCACTTTGCTGCTAAAAGCTGCTTCATGCCTATACAATGCATAGGGGCTATTCAAATCCTTTTCGTGCCTATACCATGCTCCTGTGCTCCCCCCCTGGTTTCCACAAATAGCGTGTGCAAGGATTAAGTATCAGGCTTTTGTTTGAAAGAAGCCTTCTAGGAAATGACTCATCAAGACGTTTGTATGTTTAAATTTGAGGGGATTGGAAATATTTAGATTCTGCTTATGAATATTGACATTTAATGGGAAGATCTTGAATCAAAAGCCCTGGCTGCTGTTTGCAGGAGGGAGATGTGTGCACACATCACACGCATGTGCTTGCACACAAAACTCTTCTCATTTGGAATGTGCTAATGGGAGCAAGCCAGCATAGATTGCTCCATTAAAGGGGATTTATAGCACAAATCTGCTACTGTTTTGTCAAGACAAATAGAAATAAGTGGGCTTTTAGTGCTGGGATAGCTGGCCCTGAGGCTGTGGGCTGTTTACTAGCAAAGGCTGCTCAGAAAGGACTACAGGGGGACAGGAGGAATAAGTGGCAAAAGATAGAGACAAGAAGAACCAAGATTTGGTAAAGGAAGAAACGAGATCAAGGATCTGGACTCCAATCCGTTACTTACACTTTGCTAGGCGTATTATCTCCCGGAAGGTTTAGGTTGGTGAACTTGGTTGCTCATCTGCCCCTTTGCTGTGTATTTCGAAAGCTGCCTTCTCCTCCAAAAGATGTGTCAGTGTTTATCAAAATGTAAATAACACCCTGAGCCTTGGCTGTCCTCAGTAGAGAGCTAACATTGCTGTGGGTCCAGCTGCTGAGGGATGGAGGTCCCCATCCTCTGGGTGGTGGGGATATGCTGGATTATCCCTCTCCTCTCCAGAAACATAGAATCATAGAATGGTTTGGGTTAGAAAGGACCTTAAGATCATCCAATTCCAACCCACTGCCATGGGCAGGGATATCTCACACTAGACCATGTCACCCAAGGCACTGTCCAACCTGGCCTTGAACACCACCAGGGATGGAGCATTTACCACCATTTTGGCCAGCCTGTTCCAGCGCCTCACGACCCTCACAGTAAAGAGCTTCTTCCTTATATCTAACCTCAACTTCTCCTGTTTCAGTCTGAATCCATCACTCCTTGTCCTGCCATTCCAGTCCCTGTTGAAAAGTCCCTCCACAGCATCCCTGTAGGCTCCCTCCAAACACTGGAAGCTGCTCTGAGGTCTCCACACAGCTTCTCTTCTCCAGGCTGAACAGCCCCAGCTTCCTCAGCCGATCTTCACATGGGAGGTCCTCCAGCCCCTGATCATCCTTGTGGCCTCCTCTAGATTTGCTCCAACAGCTCCATGTCCTTATGTTGAGGACACCAGAACTGCACACAGCACTGCAAAGGGGGTCTCATAGATAGGAGTAGAGGGGCAGGATCGTAGAATAGTTAGGATTGGAAAAGACCTTAAGATCATCCAGTTCCAACCCCGCTGCCATGTGTCAGAGTCTCAGTCTTTGGGGCTGGGCTCTGGAGCTGCTCCAGGCTGACCCAGGCTGGCTACCATGATGGTGGAAGATACGAGCACGTTGGGCTTATGCATCAGTAAGGAGATTGTGAGACATGTTAGGGGACAGATGTCCAAAAGTGGGGTCTGGTGCGATGTGGGTCTGTAGGGCTGTAGCGTCAACCTTCAGCTTCTTCAAGGGTTTTGTGTGGCTGAAATAACCTCATCTTCATTCATTTGGTATGACTTAGATTTCTTCTCCATAGTTTTGGAGAAGTCATGGTTTTGGCCGAAGTCATGCTCCAGATGGCTTTCCATGTGTTTCAGCTAGGCTTGGGTCTTCATGCCAGCAGAAATCAGGCATTTCTGAGCAAAGATGCCATACCCTCACCCTCATGCCCCTTTCCTCTTCTCACTATCACAGTATCACAGTATCACAGTATATTAGAGATTGGAAGGGACCTCAAAAGATCATCTAGTCCAATCCCCCTGCCGAAGCAGGAACACCTAGATAAGGTTACACAGGAACGTGTGAGGGTGAGAGACCTTTCTTCTCTTCTCTGAAGATATCTTCTTTCTTTCCCCAACCCCCATGCTGCATTAATTTACATATTAATATATATCAATTTATGCATATATATATAATATATATATATTTCTGCATCTCCCAGCCTAGTGAAGCATCTCAAGGGGAATCTGTGGCCATAGATGCACGCAACACAACACTGCCACCCTTCCACCCTCCATCAGAGATGGGTGCCCTTGGGAAGGTGTGCTGGTGCCGTGGGTGATGGTTAGGGACAGGTTAGTGCCTAGCCTGCGGCAGGGCTGGAGTCAGAGGTGCGAGGTTATTGGAAGGTGCTTGTTTGTGTTGAGCATGAATACGGAATTGTTCTCCCCACGCCGGTCGTTATTATGCAAAGCCAAGTCCTAAAATAATATTGAATTTCCTCTCCCATAATTTTAAGGAAAAACACTTATCCGGCATTAAGCAGTGATTGTGAGGTGTCCTTTCATCCCAACACACAGGGGAGCTGCCGGCACACCTCGAGGTGAGACTTCAGCGCTCTGTGTCAAGCAGGGGTTGGACCCAGCACTGGGAGCAGTGGCTGCAGACCAGGACACCAACCTTGTCTTCTTCCTTGCCTTTTATTATTGCTTTTTAATGCACATGCAGTTTGAAACTCTGTGAAAAGCTTTTTATTCATGCAGTTGAGCAAAATTCAGGCTGAGCTGCTGTGTCTACAGTAAGACTTAAAGAGGGTCTGTGCTTCTTGGTGTGAAATGAAGCCACAAGAGGGACTCTTCATCAGGGACTGCAGTGATAGGACAAGGGGTGATGGGTTTAAACTGAAACAGGGGAAGTTTACATTGGATATAAGGAAGAAGTTCTTTACTGTGAGGGTGGTGAGACACTGGAATGGGTTGCCCAATGAAGTAAATGCTCCATCGCTGGCAGTGTTCAAGGACAGGTTGAACAGAGCCTTGAGCAACATGGTCTAGTGTGAGGCATCTCTGCCCATGGCAGGGGAGTTGAAACTCGATGATCTGAAGATCCTTTCCAACCTAAATCATTCTGTAGAAGGAGGTGCAGGGGAAAAGACTGAATGGCATTAACAGAAATTTGGGAAAACTTATGGCTGCAATGACATTTGAGGATGGAATGGGACTGGATGTGATGCTCTGATGCCAGGATGTCCTCACATCCCCAGTACATTGCTGCTGCCAGCTCTGCACCAGTGGCAGTGCTCAAGCAGGCTCATATCCAACCAGACACACCAGGACTGGAGAATGTCTGGGTCAAAGAGAGGTATAGTAAGGAGGTGCTGTTCCCTCCTTTGTTCTTATTCAATTCAAAATGAAATAGAAAAGGATTAAACTCCATCCGGCTTTGTGGCTGGAGGGAGGAACGGATTCAGCAGCTCTCCTGCCTCTGTAGGTAACACCCAGAGGTTTCAAACTGGAAAATACAAGGCTAACTCAGTCAATAGCAAGTGGAAAATGAAAATTACTCAGTCCTGCTGCAGTATCGAGCACAGTCCATGAAAAGAGCAAGGAAAACCAGAAGGAGCAGATGCGGTGACACCCTCTGGGCACGTCCTACCGCTAGCACAGGATCCCGCATCCCGGCAGCCACTCATGGTGTGCACAAGGGCTGATGCAGGTGACATGGGGAAGGGAGTAGAGAGCCTGTGTCTGGCTGAGCTCCATACTGGCTGGATGCTCTGTGGAATCTGTTCAAGCCAAAAGGTGTAGGAAAGGCTTTAGCAAAGTGCAGCCTTCTCTAAGGTGCCTGTTCTGGCATAATCACAACCTTTCTGCATCTAAATAGCCAGAAAATTGAGCCCTGGATTTTCACGTCTGCAAGGTCAAAACAGAGCCGGAGCTCTGGATGAGCAGCACGTTTATACAGAGAAGGGGGCAGCCAAAAACGGGAGGACACACCGGCTGCCTTGGCTGCTCCCCAGGCACCG
Organism: Neopsephotus bourkii; assembly: GCF_033783945.1. Taxonomy (NCBI): domain Eukaryota; kingdom Metazoa; phylum Chordata; class Aves; order Psittaciformes; family Psittacidae; genus Neopsephotus; species Neopsephotus bourkii. The sequence continues at coordinate 19,825 of NW_026901498.1, forward strand.
TGCTGGCACTTCCTTCCCGGACTGCATCGGACAGGGAACATCACGCTTCGAGCAGGCATCACACGTCTTTCCAAATCAAACAGGAGCCTGCCCATGGCTTGGCGCTGGGGGGAACAGGAGGCAGCCTTGGAGCAATGGGCAAAGCAGAGCCTCAGGAGTCATGCCAGCCTAATGCCATGCCACAGCGATCCCCTCTGCCTCAGCCAGTGCCACCAGCTCCTGAGCGCAGTGTTTCGTTCCTGCCCGTTGCCAGGTTCTGCTCCGTTTCTCGCCCCTGGGCATGAGGTTGCAGGTTTTGGCTCAGCAGCAGAGGAGGCAAAGCAACCTTTGGTTGTTTTCATTAGAGTTAAAAGGGAAGCTTTAAAGCAGACGTTCCTATGCGTCCTGAGCCCAGTCCACACGTCGCAGCCGTGCCAGCACAGCCAAGAGCAAAATCCTCACGTCGGCTGATCAGCTCCCGGCTGCGGAAAGCTGGTGTCAACCCAGCATCAAGCTGAAGCTGGAGGCTCTTGTGCTGCCCTAAAGGCATCTCCCCCCAGCCCAGCTGAAGGCACCAGGGCAGCTCTGGGTGCAAATGCTCTGCTGTTAGAAGGAATATAAGGAATAAAGGTCTAAGTTTGACTTTGTGTTGTTCCTGTAAGGTAAAGAGCAACGTGTGCTCTGAGCCATGACCCCATGTAATGCTTTTGGTTTGAGCTTGTGCCACTTCAAGCCAACCTAACCTTGGGGTTCCCTCTCCCTTTGCTTCTCTGGGGGGACATCACCCGTCGGGTGTACAAAACTGTTGTTCTTATCCTAGGATTGTCCTTGGTTAGTGTCATCAGTCACCACCAAATGGCTGGTGACTTAGAAGAAGGAGCAGGAATATGCTTGTGTTTAGTCTGACTCTTGCTTTTGAAAGCGACACTTCCCTATAGCTTCTTTGTAAGATGCTTCCATGCAATGGGCTGAGCTTATGCTTTTGGCCATCAGAAACAAAGATGGTTCATGTACCCCAGCTCTACACCCAGGCAGGGTGACACTGGCCCCATCCCACGTGCACGGGGGATTTCGATGGGTATTATTGGCCAGCAAGGTTATCCTGGGCCTGGCAGTCAACAGCCCAGTGCTTTTTTGCAGTGCAAATGTGCCTGTTTGCAGGGAAAAACAGAGGATGAGAAGCCCGGCGGGGGACGGCGCGTGCCTCCTGTCCACATCTGGCCCCCTGGAAGCAATAACGCGCCACTGAGATGAGCGTCTTGTTCGCGGGAGCTGCAGATGTTTAGCAGGGAGAAATGTCTGAGATGCTTTGAGATAGGAGCCAGAAACAGATGTGGTGAGGGCACGAGGAAGGTGCCAAGCGGCGCTGAGAGAGCTGTCATGGGGCAACAACCCTGTCATGCTCCTCATGAGCCTCATTTGCCATTCAAAACCTGCTGAAGCCCAAAGGGTGGGCTTGCACAAAGCCTCCTGAAAGCCATGCCAGTGATCGGGCTTGGCCTGATGGCCACAGTGTGCAGGGAAGCACAGGAGAGGCTCTATGGCTCACCACACAGTGTGGCAGGACTCTGGCCACCAGCCCCAGCTACTTGCCTGGCCATAAATCCACTCTCCTTTCCTCTCCCTGCCTCAGTTTCTCCATTCCCACCCTGCTTTGCTAACACCTGATCACCTGCCACAGACATGGTGCAAGAAAGAAAAGATTCAAGCAACAAAAATGGATGATTTCTGCACATCTTACACAAGCTGGGGTTTCAGGTGCAGGATGAAGGCTCAGTCTGGGATTCCTCACAATGTTCCTGCAATCACTGCATCACCACTGCCTGCCATTACACTGACTACGCGGAGAACCTGCAGCGAGTGTGGCAGTGGCAGGGGGACAGATGAAGCAAAATGGCAGCACAAACACAGTCCATTAACCAAAAGTCATTTATTTATAGCTGGCCCATGGATTCTGGGTTAGCTACAGGCACAGCATCCCTTCTCCATCCTGCAGCCAAACACATGTGCCTCTCAGCGTCCCCTATCTGCAAAGTAGGTACGTACCCACTATGGCCAACATGTCCCCAGATATGCTGCTCAAACCAGGGCTGACAGTGACCTATTTACCTACGGCAGAACTTTCTGCTCCACTTATTTGACCCGGCACCTTTCTGTTTGCTTAAAGCCGGGAGCTTTTCCTCTCTGCCAAGCCGGGCACACGCACAGGTATGTTTGCTCTAGAGACAGACCGCTGCTCTGTGCATCTGCACCTCGGAGCAATTTGGACCCTTTCACTCTGATACCATTGCAAAACTCACCCTGAAAAGCTTCCATGTTTTTCTTTGCCCCCTTCTCCCCATCCTTCTCAAGCTGCATCTCAGGGACAGGCAGCACTGGGGAGTAGAAAGGTGACATTGTTCTGCCCTGGAAGGCCGTCAGCATCCCAGCTCCCCGGCTCTGTAGCTGCCTCAGTCATGCATGTTTGCATATGTTAAAAATATTTAGTCCACTGCTAAAAAAAATATTATGCCCGAGATCTGGGGCCAGCTAAATATAATGCCATCTATGTGTCCGTGGTGCTGCGTGCCGGAGGCACAGAGGGGTACTATTTGCCTTCGGAACGGTCCTCGGCTGTGAGCAGGGATGCTGGGAGCAATCCTGATATTGATGCCTGCCAGGAATGCTTTTTCTTCCCCCTTGGAGAAGGATTTAGGGCAAGGAAAGCCTGTTGCTGTGGTGGGGGGCTGTTGTGGTGCAGTGTGCTGCTCGTGCTGAACATAAGCTGGAGGTACCCATTGCAGCTTGGGCTTGGGAGAAGCTTTCAGATAAGCTTCATATAAATAAGTTCAAGCCAGCTGAGAGTGTGGGAGGGAAAACATTTCCCCGTAGTAATCTCCCCTGATGAGGGGCAGGAGAAAAGAGTTTGTTCTGGCCGCAGGAGGAAGACAACGGGGAGCGAGGCAACAGGATTTTTGTGCAGGAGCATTAAGGAATCTTTTCCTCTGCTTTTTTTCCCATATATATTTATTTTTGGAGTGGGAATGGGAGTTGCGGGAGGGCAGGGAGGTGAAATAATCGTGGGCAGAGAGTGTGAAGGAATCTTTATACCCCATTCTTTTTCTTTCGGGGACTTCTTTTCCTTCCCTCTGGAAGTGTTTTGAGAGGCAGGGATGCAAGTGGCTCCATACACTGTGGCCATTCATGGCTCAGCTGGGGGCGTGTGGGGCGCGTGGCTGGGTGGGAGGAGAATCGTTTGTTCACAATGTAGAGCAGTGTAAAATGGGCTGGTTGTCTGAGCGTGGATGTAGCATAATGTATAGAAGTGCAAGCATCAATAAGTCTATTTATTAGCAGGGCCTTTTGCTGAGCAGGGCTGTGAATGAACTATACAGCTCATACAAAAATGTAAATGTTAGTGATCCCTTAGAGACATAATTACAGGAAAAAATAAGGACAGCTTTTCAGCGTTTGGGAAGCTGGCCTCTTTCGTCTGCTTTCTCACTGCTGATGCACATTATTTTCTCCTCCTTGGGGTGTCTGCATCCAGCACAGCACGTCCCCCCACTGCAGTTTCTCCATTGTTCTCCCTGCCCACTAATTAAAGGAAAGTTGTGTCTCCATGTCCCATGAAACATGTTCACCGCCTGCTTTGGTGTGCAGAGCTCTTGAATTCCTCAAGCCTGGGTGCCACTGGCTCCTCTGGACCACAGTGAAAGGTTTCATTCATCCCTTCTCTGCTGCCTTCTAGAGTTACCACACCCTGGGCCTCTGCTCCACAGCTCCTCTCTGTTTTCCTTTCATTAGCAGGATTCCCAGATTGAATGGCTGCGAAGGGCTGGGAAGAGATGCTACAACCCCATTAGCATAAGGACTGAGCAAATACCTGCCTCGCGCGTGCTCCTGCCGTTTGCCATGAGGTCTGTGGACCAAGAGAGCCAAAATCTTTGGGGTTTTTCTTCTTAAAGCACTGCTATAAAAGCCACTCCAAGTGCTGCTCCAGCTGCCCAGGTCCTCAGTTTCCCCAAGCAGAGCCTGTTTGCACCCACTGCAGCAATGGGTTTTCAGCAAACTGGAAGGGGAACTACAAGCAGGACAGGCATTGCCCACCGTGGGAATCCCTCGGAAGATGCTTTGGGATCTTCTGGTGCTTATTTGGCTGCATCCAAGCCATGGCAGGGTGCACAAAAGGACCTCACCATAGTATATGCATGTCTGGAGTACCATAGCTGAAGCCACATGGGCTTGGCTGTCCTTGCACGAGCCTTGCCCTTCATCCCCATGTGAGTGTGCAATGCATCAGAGATGTTCACCAAAGGCTTAGAAGCTGGTTCAAACCTTTTATAAAAGGCAGATGGGCAGAAAAACCCATCACATGCATGGGATGGACAGGAGCAGGTCGGCTTGTCTCCGCAGGCAGAAAGCGGTTTCAGCTGATGTCAGCTTTTCTTTGGGGATCTGAGCTGTTCAGCAAAGGCTTCACCAGGGCAAGATTAGAGGAGAGTGAGAAAATGAGTTTTCTAGGAAATCCGTGCTGGGACACAGAGGGTCGCGGAAGGGTTACGATGAGGGAATTTGCTTTGGGAAAGAAGAGCCGCCCCCTCCGCCACCCTCCAGATGAGATCAACCCATGGCCCTCGCCTGGGTTTTTTGCTGAGCTGATGCTTTTATGGATGAGCAAGTGAAGCAAATTAACTTCCAATGAGTTTTCCACGGGAAAAGGATGGGCTTTTCAACAGAAATTATAGCAAAATGTTATCTTTACGTTGACCATCCATTGCCCACAGTTGATGTTGAACCTTGTTTGGGTTTTGGCCCTTTGCGATTATTCTGTTAGTATTGGGGACTCATCTGAAATTACTTTAATTAATTAATTTTCACTGGTTTAGTTGCCAGTTTTGGAGCTTCACAAGTGGCTCAGAGTCATGGTGTTTAATGGAAGGCCCTTGAGGCCAGCCACGCTCTCTGGAGATGACATCCCCATGTCTCACAGTGCTGCTGCCACTGCATCACTCTTTGCCTTCATCTAATACTGATGGTTGTCCTCTCTCTGTTGAAGGGTTCACATTTGAGCTGTTATGGTGGGGACCCTCTTTGTTGAGTGAATCATGTGCTTTGCTGTTATCTGACTGGATTGCCAAAACCAGTCCCATGAGTCCTCACAGCCAGGCCTGTGGCGTGGTTGCACATGGGCACTCTCAATGGGCTTGGTGTAGACACAATCTCCCTTACCTTGGTCTCTGATTTCTTGCCTGTAGTCACTTGGATTGTGGTTTTGAGGAGCCTGAAGTAAACAGCGAGCAGGCAGCAAAGATAAGTGATGCTGCCTGCAAAGTTCTCAGCCAGGAATCAGCTTCTGGCTTGTCTCTGAGGCTGGGTCCTCAGCATCTTCCTTGGGACCATCCCATGCAAATGCTTGGCAAGCCAGTGTGCCCCAAAGCTGTGCTGATCAGAGTTGTGGATTCAGATAAGGATGAGGATCAGACATCCTTGATGGGTCCTACGGACAGACCAAAAGTCTGTTTTCACCCCACCACTTCTGCAAACAGGGAGTAGGTGCTTGCAAGGAGGCTGGTATGTTAAGGAGCATCCTGATTGAGCAGAGGAGCTGCAAAGCTGGATTCCAACGCAGGTCATTGTAGTAGGTCTTGGCAGTGGTGCTCCAAATTGCCTGGCCTGCAACAGCGAGATGCTGAAAGCCTTTGGCTAAAAAGGAGCAAAGAAAAGAAGAAATCTGCTATATGACAGCGAGATGCTGAAAGCCTTTGGCTAAAAGGGAGCAAAGAAGGGAAGAAATCTGTTATATGAACTAGCATGTATAATTAATATATATTTATAACCTGTTGCTACTAAAAATAAGCATGCAGCTGGTTGTACTTGGTTGAAAACATCGTTTTCTTGTGTATAAGAATGGTTTCAAGCACTCCTGTTTTCTAGCAAACTTCCTTGTGAGTCAGATATCACCAAAGAAACTCAGTATGGGGCACTTTACTCGTGATGTCTAATGCATCAAATGCTGACGCAGTTATCATCACCTGGAGGAAAAAACACTGTTTCTAGATCTAAAGGGTAATTCTGAGGCCTCCAAATGATGGGCTGGGACTAACTTTAACGTAGTCATGTATGTACTTTAAGCAACAGTTATTAGTGAGGTGCCTCATGCAGAGAGATGTACCTGGGTTTGGTTTATCCTACATGAGAAGCGTCTTGGCCAAGGCAAGTAGCACAGAAATGGGAGGGGGGGGACGGGACAAAACGAAGTTGTTCTTCTATTGTGCATAGTGAAATGTTTGCTCTATGACAATTATATATGTGGTTTCATGTTAGTGAGCTTGAAACAGACCTATGAATACAGCATGTATTTTCAAACTCATTGTTTTGCCCTTTGAATGAGTCTTCTGAAGAAGTCCTTGACTGGGAGCCAGAGCCAGCTCGCCGTTAGACTGGGTTCAGCCTGTAGTAGCTCCCTTGGCATTGAGGAATTTCCTCTGGACTTACCTCGTTAGCTAAAATGAGCCTTTTTTCCTCCTCCTGGATGTGTGTGCTCCACTGGGACTCTGTAATGTTCTGTGGGGGTATTTGGATGCTAACGCTTGGCACGCTGGTACCCTTCTTGCTGGAATACAACATGCTATGGATGTGTGGAAGCGACCAGCTGTTCAGTGGATGGTCTGGGGTGTTTTTCCCAAGGAAAGATTTGCTGCAGGAAGCCACATGTATGTTCACCTTTATTGGCTCTCTTGTGAAACCCTTCCTGGAGTACTGCATGCAGTTCTAAGACGTGGAGCTGTCGGAGAGGGTCCAGAGGAGGCCACAGAGATGCTGCAGGGCTGGAGCAGCTCTGCTGTGGAGCCAGGCTGAGAGAGCTGGGCTGGGTCAGACTGGAGAAGAGAAGGCTCCTTAACAGGAGACCTTAGAGCAGCTCCAGTGCCTAAAGGGGCTGCAGGAAACCTGGAGAGGGGCTTGGGACAAGGGCCTGTAGGGACAGGCCAAGGGGAATGGCTTGAACCTGCCAGAGGGGAGACTGAGCTGAGCTCTTAGGCAGAAGCTCTTCCCTGTGAGGGTGCTGAGGCACTGGCACAGGGTGCCCAGAGAAGCTGTGGCTGCCCCATCCCTGGCAGTGTTCAAGGCCAGGTTGGACACAAGGGCTTGGAGCAAACTGTTCCAGTGGAAGGTGTCCCTGCCTGTGGCAAGGGTGGAACTGGGTGAGCTTTTTAAGGTTCCTCCCTCCACCACTGAAATCATTCTGTGATTCAGAGAAAAATACAAGAGTCACCCATAACACTGGAAACCAGACCTCTTATAAACTTCTCCTTTGATCCTAAACCTTGCAGTAAGCCTGAATTTATTATTTAGCTCAAAAGCAAAAGCAGAAGTCCTGCTAAAGCCTTGGCAGCACTGGAAGAGTGATGGGGAGAGCCAGGATGCTGGGTGCAAGGAGGGATCACTAAGCAGCACATCAGTCTGGACCAGTTCACTGATGGTAGCCTGGGTTGGAGGGCTTTTAATGCAAACTTGTGTGTATTATTATATATTGTATTTCCATAGGGCATTGGATGTCATGACAGCAAAAGCATGAGTGGGAGGTTGTCCATGCCACGTGAAACAGTGGCACATGGCATAGCTGCATCCCCATGGTGCCAGGAAATGTTTGCTTGCTTCTGGGTCTGGAAAAAAGAAGAGAGAGAAAAAGAAAAAGATGCTAAATTTGAGTCATTCAAAATGGCATGGGCTTTCTTGGAAACAGTGTCAGAAGCTGAGGTAGCCCCACTATTGCAGTCCGCAAAAGCCAGATTGACTTTCCAAAGGGAGTTTGCAGTCATTGCTGTAAATAAGCACGTGCTCTGGAAGAGCACGGGGCTGCTCCATTCAGAGCTGCTTGGATGATCTCCAGTCCAGGGGGTTTATTGCAATTCCACTTGATTGCTGAGATTAGATGACAACTTATTCTCTGCACTCATGTTGCTCCAGGAATAATCACTGCAACGTGAAAGATGTCAATCGGTCTCATGCTACAGAAAGTGGGATTGACCTCGGAGCAGGGCTTCAAGTATTACACCCGCTGCTGTCAGAGCAGAGCAAAGCAGATAATCCTCTCGGCCTTTTATCCTTACAAATTGGGAGAATGACGCTTGCGTTTCATTCCTCTTTGAGGACACATGAGCAGACCTGATAGCAGGTTTGGGGGAAAAAGAGGCCAAATTCTCCTTCATCAGCAGTGCTGCAGGCACTAGTTTGCCAGGGCAGGGCCTGATCCTGCTTAGCTGCAAATCAGCCCTGGCTGCCTCGAAGGCAATGAGGTGGCTCTGGATTTACTCTGGTGTAACTGGGAGCGGGCTGGTGGTGCGGAGGATGTGTGCCTTTGATATCGTAACCTAAAACTGGCAGCTTTCCCTGCTCTGGCAGGAGTTGAGAAACATTGCCATATGAGCTGGTTTTCCAGAGAGGCCTGAAAATGCAATCCATTATCTGATATTTTGTAGGAGCTTTTTTAATTAAGGCTTTGGCTAAAGAGCTGATTAAAGAGGTGTGTGGTGGTTTTGTCCTTAGGGACTTGGCACATCCCCACGTCTGTCACCCTTCTGCAACTACAAAACTCATTTTTCCCCTCGTGTCATATTTGGAACGAGGCCTTTTTATTATTCTTTAGCCCTTTCTATCCCCCATTTATTTCTTACCCCCCTCTACCCCTCCCGGCGGTGCAGATAAATCATTATAGTCTCCGCTCAGCTTGTCTCCTTCTCCCGTAACCCAACTTCTGTGTGCTACTGGCTGGTGCTGAGCAGAGGGGGCGTGAGCAGCGCAGCTCCGTGCCTGTGGTCAGTAATGAAGACTTCTCTTTTTATACACAGATTACGGAGGAACTGCACGGGGCCAGACGGCAGCTCTTAATTCCCCGGCTTTTGAATCTCTCAGCCCTCGAGGAGGAGAATGCAGCCTTCCCCTCCAGCTCACTTACGATGAGGTGGGTAAACACCCTTTTGTCATTTAAGGCTCGCTCCCTGATGTCATCTAAATAGGATTTTTTGTTGGGTTGAAGGATTCGGGGTAGAGAGGGGAGGGGAAGGAGAATGTGCTGTTTGCCACATGTCAGTGTTGGGGGTTTGATACCTCCAGTGATTTCCTACGGTTTGGTGGCCTCAGCAATCCGTCTCGCTGACGGCTCCAGCTTTTTCGCTCTGCAAAGTCCCTTTAACACAACTTTTCTCCCCCCTTTCGCCTTTCTCGCTCATTCAATGACTCAACGAGGTTTGTCAGAGTTAAAAAAAAATGATGCTCTTTCACTGCAAAGTATTTGTGCTATTCGTGTCAGACCAGGACTTTAAAAGAGAAATCACTGCCACCCCTTTTCCCCCTCCCAGGGTAAAGCTGCCCCCGGGGTCGCAGTGGTGCTGCAGGGAGCTGCTCCCTGTGAAACCCACCCCCCCTTACCCCCAGGGCTCCCGGCTCTGCTTTGCTCCTGTCACCGGCTGCGATGATCCCACTCCTTTCCCTGGCAAAGTGTCGCCTCTGCCCCGGAGGGGTAGGGAAGAAGGAGTTAATCCGTTCCCCCCCCAGCTCCCCACCCCTGCTTCAGCTGCAGAAAATATGAAGTGAGGATAGATCTGCTCATCTGCTGAGCAGAGAACTTGCCTTTGATGTCGGTCCTTCCTTTCCTCCTTATCCCCCCCCTTAACCCTTCTGTCGGGACTTTCTGCCTCCCGGGAGCACCCCATTCCCTCGGGATGCGGACACAAGGGGACACGGCGGGGGGCTGGCATCACCCACCCGTTTGCTCCCCACTCCTTACCCTCTCGTTCCCTGGATGTGCATCCACGGGGAGCGCATCCCCCCCGGGAGAGACACGGGGACAACGGCAACGACCTGGGTCTCCAGCGAGTGTTAACGGGGGAGCCCGAGCCCATGGGTCTGAGACCGGTCGTGGTGGGGTTGCTTTATCTGGGGGGGAAGGGGGGTGTTAACCTCTTTGCTTCGCCGCCGAAGAAATGAGCTGCTGCCGCTTTAAGGCAGAGTCCCTTTAAGTGACTTTCCATTTGCTGCTTTGGAGAGCTGAGAATTTGGTTTCCCAGATTTCCTTTGAATTGTGTGCAGTAGTCAGAGGGAGTTAAAAAAAATAACCCTACTGTACACTCGGGAAACCTTCAGCAGCAGCGAGACAAGGGGAAAACCTGAAATTTAGGGGGTGGAAATGAGATTCAGGGTGAAAAAGTTATCTGCTACCATTTCCCTTTGCCTTCCTGATGCTGTTCCCTTTCTTACTCCGTGGGGAGTAAAGGAATGGGGAGGGGGGCTCCCCATGGGACACGGGGTAGCAGCCTGTCTGCACCCACCCACACTGTGACAGGGATGATGCTGGGGAGCATCATCAGTTGATCATGACCTGCAGCCGTGCACCGTCAAATTGATTGGCACTTTCTTTTCTTAATGTTTGCCCTGAGAAGAACAAAAAGGAAAAGAGGGAAAAGAGGGGAAAAGGCCCTAAATAAATAAGGAGCCTGGAAGGGGGCTGGGGAAGGCTCTGTTTCCTCAATTAGCTGGGACTTGCCTTCTCTTCATGAACGGAAGGCAGCGCGTTTTAGCCTCTGGATTTGTGGAGCTTTCTCCAAGTGCCAAGTCTGGTTATACGGGGACTTGGGAGGGTTAGGTGGAGGGATCGGAGTGGAGCTCTGCTCCGTTAACTCCTTCAGAGCTGAGTGGCTTTGGGAAGCCATGCCTGGCACTGCAAATAGAACTGGCAACCTATATGGATGGAAGGGTTTGACAGCTGAGCGCCTGGGAGAGGTGATTCCTCTAGCTGGTACCTTGCTGGGTTGGGGATTTGCCTGTGCAAGGTGCGCTGATGGAGTGATGACATAGGGATGGATGGACCTTGGAATGAGTTGAATGTATTTGTCATAGCTGTTAGCGGGTGATTCATGGGGACTACGGTCAAGGAGCAGCTTTGGGGCTCGTGCAGAAGGTTGAGGTGTGTCAGTGGCCCTTGTGCCCAGGAGGAGAGGCTGAGGATGCAGATAGCTTGCGATGAGGTGCTGGCATCGCTGCACATCACACGAGTGCTGTCCCATCCGGTACCTTACCACACTGCTCCTGCGGTCAGCAAACCTTGTACAAGCAGGAATGGCCGGAATTGCTTTTGGCACTATAAAAATACGGTCTTATTTTGGGATAAATACAAGAACTGGCCGCATACCACCAGCAGCCAACAGCTCTGGGGAGAGACATCCTAACCAGTCTGGTGCAGGGAAAATGCTCTCCAACAGAATAGTTACCTGTGCTGAAAGTCAGACAGGGTATGTGGAGAAATACCTTCACCTGTATGGGGGAAAACTCTCCTGGGATTCTAAAATTCATGTCCCAGTCTGCCCAGTCCTTGTAAAAAGGCCTTGGCTATGCATGGATGTGAGATATCTTGATGCGGCTCCTGCATGGCTTTGCCCAGAGTCCCAGTGTCCTGTGGACATCGGTCCCCATCACATCCAGCACCAGCACGGCTGTAAAGTGCCAGCAGCACAGGAGGGGCTCTCACCTCCCTGCAGCCTGCCTGTCTCACAGTCACACTAAGGCTCCTTTACCCCTCCTTGGAAGCATAAAGGGGCCTTAAAAAGGAAGCAAAGGTAACTTAAATTTAATTTACACTCACTTAGAGACCTCTTTACATGGCTAGAACAGCATAAAGGGGTCTTAATGTAGCTGGGAATCAACCTCTGAAGGTATCTGAGCCTGACTGCTGGGCATTCATTTTGCAGAAGCTCACCTCAGGCTGCAATCCAGCTTTTAATTCCTCAGCCCAGATCTGCTGACATGCAGGGAACAACAGCATCAGCCCTGGTGGTATTAGGTCTCACTTACACGTGTGTAAGTGAAATCAGAGTCAGGCTTCCAAGCAATAACTTGCAAGGAGCAAGTCTCAGTATCTCCATCATCCACTTGGGATCAAGTGAAAGGATTTCCCAGTTTAAATTCCTGCTCCAGTACAGGAAGGGACCCTCCTCTCCCTCCTGCTACGGGGCAGAGGGCCGGAGAAGGGAAGCTGGATGAGTCATGGATGGGAAGGCGATGGTGTTCCTTGTCACTTAACACCCACTCGCGTGGATGTGGCTTCCCAGGAAGTCTGAGCCTGCCCTTGCCTTTCTGTAATAGCAAACAAAGCGAAGATTGATGCGCTGTGCGCTGTGTGGAGGAAACCGCATAGTGACCATGCACCCCAGGAGACACCAGCGAATCACTTGGAACTTGCCTGGTCCCCTATGAATCCTAAGCACTGGCTGTCTGGAGCCCCTACAGCAGTCACTGACAAAGTGCTGCTTGTTTTAAAGCTTTAACACCAACACCAAAGCCCAGCGAAGAGAAATGGTCCACAATATGTTTAGCAGCATCCCTCATGACACCAGGGATCCCTGTGCCACCTCTGTCACAGCTCTGGAGGAGCTGGAAGAAGCAACATCCAATGTCCTTCCACATAGGAACCTCTGAGAAACTTGGGGACAGATGAAGTGGCCTGAGGTCTGACCCTTTCTCACCGTTCCCATGCTTGCAGAGTTGCTGGCATCATCCCTCTCCACTATGCAGCGGGATGCAGGACTGTGTGTTCTGCTCTGCAAGGATGCACATCCCTCCTTCCTCTGTGGCCCTGCAAACATAGGAATGAAATCCAGCAGGGAAGGACCAGTGCTTGTGCTGTTCTTTGTGTTTTGTTTTGGTTTTTCATCTGTTTTATTTTAATCTTTGGTCTCAAGTGCATTTAATGATTACCTGCTCGTGACCTGGTGGATCTGGCTGTCAGGGACCAGGAGCATGGCGTATGAGTGGCTGGTGCTGGAAGACCAGCCAGCAGGTATTTGCTCTGTGTTTTGGCCTCCTTGCCAACCCTTACTGCCTGCAAGGCAGTGCTCTGAAGTCCATTTGGCACCGACTCCTTCCCCTCTTTGACTTCGCTGGACAGCAAAGTCTTTTCCGTGTCTGTATTACCCCCCTCCCCTCCCAGCTCTTCCCAGTGCATGGGATGTGATGCTGGAGGCCATAGAAAGGAGCTGGGCATGGTTGTGTCTCCGGGTGCAGCACACAGCAAAATGCAGGACCCAAACCAGCTCATCCTTCCCCATGCATCGATAGAGATCTCCTTCTGAAGGCATGTGAAAAATGTAGCCGCAGGCGACCATCAGTGTCCCCTTGAAAGCAGCCTGGTCTATTTTGGGTTGAATCTGCTGCTTTTTAATTAAGTGGAACCGCCTGCCCCCTCCCTGTGGCCGCTCAGACAAGTGGGGTGGCAGGAGTTATTTCACGCCCCTTCCTGTCAAGCTGTCATGTTTAATTAGCACCCTCCTGCCCCGGCCTGGGTTAAAACCAGGCTCCAGTAACACCGGGTGCTGGCCCGGGGCTTCCCACTCAGCAACACCTCCAAAATACCTCCCTGGGAGGGAAGTGCCAGGGGACCCCTGCTTTTGTGCACTGATGTTTCCTCTTAGCTGGGCCATGCTGCTGCAGTCCCCCAGATAGAAGACTGGCTTCAGATTTGGAGTTGGAAGCACTCGTTAGCCCTGCGAGGGGAATGATAAGGTGAAGCAGCTTCATGGCTCTGCTGCCACATCTGAAACCATAGAGTGAAGAGGTGCAGTGTTCCTGTAGATGTCTCCTGCTGGCATAGAGGTGTTTGGGCAATGCTGATGGGTTAGTTTGCCACTGGATGGCTAGTATCCCCTAGCTAGGCAGCCATAGAGGCTCCCTGGATTGAGCATCACCTAGCCCAGGCAGATGCAGAAAGGTGGACCCTGAAAACCTAGGCTCTTTGGAGGAAGAAGAAACAGGCTGGGAGCATGGATGCACATGGAGAGGATGCAGCGGGGGTCAGAGCAACCTCTCGTCCCACCAGTGGCACTGGCTTTAGCCAAGTCCCCTGCCCAGCCCATCAAAGCTGGAGGAATGATCTTCCTATATCAGCACCAGTCTGAAGAGGATGGGAAGGAACCCTGTACTCTCTTGGTACTTATCGGTGGCCAGGAAACAAATTCTTCTAACTGACAGCAAACCACAGCACTTTCCAGAGCAGAGAGAAGGCAAGCAGTCCATTGGGCATGCTGTGAAACCAGAGCAGGACAACATTCAGCCCTGATGGATGGAGCGGAGCTGACCTGCCTCGACTGGCTCCGGTCCAATAGCTCACTTGTGTTTGCATTTAATTGCAAATGTAAAAAAAAGCTCTTTCTTTTCACAACAACAAAGCCTTGAACCACACTTCAAAGTTGGGTTTCTGGGACAGTTGAATACCTTTTAAAAATAGCCTTCTGAGCAGTGCCAAGTGCTAAATGGATTGCAGAGGGCAGGTCCCCCACGTGGGGCTTCAAGCAGCCCTGCCAGTGCTGCTGCCTGTGACTGCTGCTGCTCCCCTGAGACCCTCTTAAAGAGGGTCCCTTCCTTCTCTTGGGCTTTATTTCATGGGCATTGCAAACTGGGAGATGGCACGGCTGAAGCTGACAAGCAAAGTCCTTAGAGTGTGTTTGTGAAGAGTGTGGAAGTGCCCATTGAGCTGCTACCCTCATGAAGTGCCATTCAGGAGGCTGTGATTTACCATCTGGGAAGCTATAGCTGGACTAGTCATGGCAGGAAAAAGACTGGAGGGGACACTGAGGTAGCACTGTTTCAGACACAAGAATCCTCCCACCTTGTCCCAGTCTCTGCTGGGACTCTTCTGGCTTCCAAGGAGTGTCCATGGCCTTCAGCCCAACCTTGGTCCTGTTCGTGGTCAAGTGATCTCAGAGCTAACGGCCAGGCCAGCTGTGGTTTAAGATCTTTTTACTCTAAAATAAGGAGTTTTACTCCCCTGGACATTTTTCTAAAGCATCAGTTTATTTTCTCCCTTTTTACACAGAAATCATAATCCACAGAGTGGGAAATAGGAGATCTGTTGCACAGAGAGCCCAGTTCTCACGGCGATTAACTGAGATACACACAAATCCACTCAGCAGCACTGACGTGCCCTGGCTCGGAGCATCTTCATCACTGCCCTGACCTCCCTTGGCAGTGGCGCAGGCAGGGCCCTTCCCATGGGACTGCTGCTGCCAAGGATTTAGGAAAGGGATGCCTCCCTGAAGCCTGGAGCCAGCCCAGGTTGTCCAAAGTGAAGGTGGAAGTTTTAAAGAGGAGGTTTTTTACTGTGAGGAAGCAGAAACCACATCACTGAGGAGCCCGGATGTGGGGCTGGGAGGTGAGGATTTGCTTCAAGCATTTTCTTGAGTAACATCAATTCACCTGCGATGCCTGATGGGCTTGTGGGAGCCTGAAAGCTGTTGGTGAAGATGAGGGAGTTGTGAAACAAGGCATTAAACATTACCCCCATTCAGCTTTCACAGAAGCAATGTCAGGGAGGATGAGAGCTGGTGGGATGTCAGCATCCCAAAACATGCTTTGGGATTGGCGTTGCCCATGTCCCCAGGCCCATAGGACCTTGCCAGCACCATTCAGGTGTTTCCACCCCGAGCTGTGTCCCACAGCATCGCCATTCCCATCACTGCAGAAGATGCTGCTCCTTTCCTCCATGGAGAAATGCCGCCTGGGCTGGGGCTCATCCATAAAGCCCTGCAATCCCAGCAGAATCAAATTGCTACCTTCTGGAGATGAAGCCCAGCTCCCAGGGCAAAGGAGACTGCATGTAACTCCAGGAAAAGCTCTTCGTCTCGGAAGTGTGCTTTTCTTGGACTGCTCCGCTGTATTTATGCAGGCTGGTATGTGGGGAGTAATTAGAACCTCATCCCAAGCACTTGACGAGCGTGTTTTCCATTCTAGATGCTGACAGGTCAGGACAGCCGGCCGGCCCCCTGTGCCTAAAAATGTTGACGTTTTATCTTTGCTGAAACTAAAACAAGGGCCCAGGAAGTTCTTGGACCAAAGAAAGCGATGCTGCTTATTGACAGCCTGATGGCGGCATGCATGGTGCTGCACACGCCTGTGAAAACACCAATTCCCTGTGCCTGCACCTGACCCCACCAGGACAGTGGGGATGGTGGGAATGGGAAAAGCCAGTGCTGGTGTGCATGTGAAGGAGCTAGGACTGTCCCTGCTGCTGGGGGTCATGGGAAAAGGATGCTGAATGGAGCAGAGTGAGCAGAGCTGGGAATGTTTGCCTAGATGAGGCTGGCCAGGTTCAAGGACAAGTTGCTCCCACACAGAGCAGGGATTCAGGCAGATGCTGGAGAGTCCTCACTGCTCCAAGAGTGGAATCAGGGAGAGATGGGTGCTTCGGACCACGGGTTTCACTAAGAGCCTGGTGTCTAACCTCACCTGAGAGAGACAGGAGGATGCTGAGGATGAACTGGCTCTTATCTGTCTACAGCGCCTCATAAAACCTGCAGGAAATGCCCCAGAGGCAGCTTGGGCTGGCAGAGCTTCCAAAGATGCTGGAGGAGGTTTCACACAGCCTGGAACAGCTCAGCTAAACTCATCTTATTTCAGGTGATTCCTGAAATGGAGCTGAAAGGGGAGCCCATTGGGAACCATTCCCTTTGCCCTCGCTTGCCACAGTCCCGGTGTCCCAGCCTGTGCTTCAGGTGTCCCTTTCCACTGCTCCAAAGCTGGAGGACTCAGTGTGAGATGCCTGTTTTTCAGCAAATGGATTAGTAAAGGGGAAGGAAAGGAGCACACTGGGGTGTGCTCACCCCCAAACCCTTCCAGTGCATCCTGGCAACCTGGGGAATGGGATGCTGGATGGCAGGGATGGGCTGGAAGGAGCTGGACTGGCTGCAGCCATGGCATCGCTCCCATCCCCATGTTTTGCAGCAGGCCTGCTCCCGTTCTGGGCCATCACTCACTGCTGGAGCATCGTGTCATGGAAGAAGGATTATTTTCCTTCTCCGCGCTTGCCTTCCATGTAAACCAGCCCTACTGTGTAATGTTTCTCATTTCCTCCATACATTGATGAAGTCTTGAAGTGAAAAGCTGCACACTTAGGCTGACCTAACCCCTAGCTAAGCCGGCAGCCGGAGGGACACAATGAGCCGGCTGTTCGGATCCCTCTGGCACCAGCTCCTTGTCTGCTTCCAACACAATGGTGTTTTCCTTGGCCAGAGTTCAGAGGCATGGGAGGGAGATGGTGACAGGGAGGATTCCCATGTCCCCTCAGCAAAACTGCTCAGCACCATGGTGCTGTGTCTCCAGGATAAGCCACGGAGCCCATCCTTGGTGGTGCAACCCCGTGGTACCAGTCCTTAGATGGAGTCATGGTCCTGGGGAGCAGGATGCTCCCTGCATGGAGCAGGGTGAGATAGGCTGCATGGCCAAGCACAGCATGGGACGTTACCAGCACTGCCCCAGAGGTGTCTGTATGTGCAGGGTCCCCATCTCATCCAATCCGTTGGCATCCTTTTGGAAATTAGTAAGATTAATTTAGTGGTGGAACTTTACTCTTGGCATGGAAAATCTGTGCTTTCTTGTCCATCTTCTCAGCTGACACTGATCACTGAATAGCTCCAGCATATCACACCTGTAATTTGGGGTAATAAACCCTTTTTTCATAATATTTTCCCCCTGGATCTAATAGTGCAGCAAGCAGGGTGTTTCCCAGTAGCATTTCCACTAAGACCAGTGTTTTATTTCATATAAAGTCCTGTTGAACATGTTTTGGTGGCCTCATCTCCCTCTGGGATGGAGAGGCTTTAAATTGCCATGTATCATGCTGGTGACAGGGCAGTGAGGTGTGTGCAGATACAGCACCTGGCACATCTCCTACATATTGCTTTGTTTCTCCATTAGCTCAGCAAATGATGAAAGGCATAACGAGGGGCAGCCACCCAGCCTGGCAGAGCCTGTCACCTCTGTGCTATCTAGTAATTCAAGCCCTGTTTCACCCGCACACACTGCAGCTGGGGAATCTCCTCCGGAGGAGGTGAAGGTTTTAATGACAACCTGGCATTGTGTGGGTCAAGCAGTGGCTTGTCGTTGCCCTGAAACCTGCTCAGGGTGAGACGAGGTGAGCTGCCATCCTGATCTCACACTCCACACTGCTCCGGCAAGGATGCTGCATGCCAGGGAGCGGTGCCAGGTACCTGCGCACTACAGCAGAAGGGGCACTGCTTCGCACCCTGGTGGAAATCCAGATGGAAGCCCAAAGTCCCTTTCCTGCCAGCCTCTGCATTCCTCCACCTCAACTGCAACCAAGGAATTACCACCAAGGCAACTGCAAGCAAGGAATAGCAAAGAAGGAATTGCAAGGAAGGAGCTGGGAGCAAGGAATTATGACCCAGGCAATTGCAAACAAGGAGCTGCAAGCAAGCTGGGTGTTTCCTAGAGCATCCTTGGAGGGATCCCTTCCTTCACCTTGCTGCTTTTCACTCTTTAGGATTATTCTTTCTAATCCGGATGCCTGCAGATGCTATGCTGGCTGGCGGAGCAGTAACCCAAAGCAAATCTCCCATGGGAAAGCACCCAGGTCACACATGAACCGGAGCAATGAGCCTAGGGCTTGTCACGGTGTTCCCACCAGAGCAAGGCATGTTCTGCCAGGACATGATTTAAGCCCAGTTTTAGTGCAAAGTGTATGAGAATCCCATTCAAAATGCCTGCCTGGAGGGAAGGTACGTGGCGGCGAAGGCTCTCCCATCACACACAGAGCGGCACCGCCGCCAGAGCTGCAGGCTGAGCAATCCAAGCGGGAAGGGTTTGAGAAGCGGGGATAATTAATTTTGGAAGAGATTACGAAAGCTGTGGTGAATTCTGTGTCACTTCGAGAGCCCGGAGCAGCCTCTGGACGCTGGTGTAAAATATCTGCTTTCATTCAACCGCAAACTCTCGGGGTGAGGCCAGAATCCCTCGGTGAAGCATTTCTGGCCAGCGCGGTGCTGGAAGCCAGTGACTGGATGATCAGAGGGAAGAGTAGTAATCTTAATTTATCACATGCTTTTCATCCCAAAGCACTTCCACAGTCCGAGCAATCTCTGCTGCCAACTGCTTGCTGCAATCCTTTCAACTACCCGAGCTGCAACGCTTCCTGGGCTGTGACGGCAGCGAGGGCTGTCAAAGGCAGGTTGCCCTGAAGAAGAATCTCTTTTTCCAGTAGAGAGAAATCCTTCCTGGGGGATGCACAAGCCAGACAGACACAGCTCCCCGGATGGGGATGGCGGCCAGGGAGAGTTTCACAATGCTGGGTTCATGGAGAGGTCCTTGGGATGGTTACAGGGCTTTGCACGGCCCAGATCCGGTCTGCATCCCGATGGATTTTTCAGTGTAACATCCCTCCCACAGCTGTCAGGGTGTCTGTGCTGGCAGCCCTGGCTCACAGGAGGGGTAAGTTGGGATAACTTGCAGATCAAAAGCTACCCCACTCTGCATGAGAAGCCATGAGATGGTGGAACTGGTGACACAAGGGGTTGGTGTGTGGGGTGCATTTCAATGTAGCCCTGCATCCAGCCAGGATGGCTTCGCAGTGGGGCTGGATACACCCTTGAGGTCAAGAATGTTGGAAATCAAGGTCTTAGCCCTGTTTGCTTGTGACAGGGCTGAGCTGGGACTTTGCCTCTGCAGCTCTGGGGTTAAACAGAACTACACACCCTGATGCGTGCTGCAGAAGTGGGAGGTGCAGACCCCTATGTGTGCTGCAGGTGTGGGAGATGCACATCCAGATGTGTGCTGGAGATACAAGAGATGCATGCCCTAATGCATGCTGCAGATGTGAGAGATGCACATCCCGATGTATGCTATAGATGTAGGAGACACACATTCCAGTGCATGCTGCAAATGTGGGAGATGCACATCCTGGTGGATGCTGCAGAGGTGAGGGATGCTGCAGATGTGCGACTGCACACCCCGATGGTCAGTTCTTCTGCCTGTCCAGGCTGGACACCATCTCCCTATCGCTCCTCCCAGCCCTGTCCATGGCCTCAGCCACATCCAGCACCAGCCTCCTGACTCTGCAGCTTTCAAGCGCTTCCCAGGGCAGCCGCCCCCCCACTTCCTCCCCGGCCTCACCGGGGACTCACATGAAAAGATCATTTATAAGACCTGACGTTTTGTTTCACTGCGAACGCCCCGGCGAGGGCCGGGCTTGAACCGCGCTTCTATTCCACACGGCTCCTATTTATTTCTCAGATGGATTAGTAAATCGCAGCTGTCACTGAACATTAGCCCGGCTCTCCCTCTGCAAGCTGACAGTCTGTTAGAGCGTGGTATCCGTCAGGATGCTGCTGCCACCTCTCCCTTTCAGCACAGCTTTACTTCCAGGCTCATCCGTGCCCCCACGCCGTCCCAGACCAGCTGTATAAATGCACACAGCAATGAGCAAAAACTAACAAAAATAACAGGCTCCCCATGTTAACAACCCTTACCTGGATACCATTGGTAGAATAGCTGATGGAAAGCATAAGCAACGTGGAAAGGGATGATTATTGCCATTTTTCAGGCTCCGTGCGGTGGAGGGAGGGTTGGTTCAATTTGGGGTTGCACGGTAGCCCCCCTTTGAAAGGTTTCGTGCCCTCTCTCAGTTCCTAAGTAAACCTCTCGTCCCCCTGTCAGCTTTGATTTGTAACCCTACTCGTGGCATCTGGTTTTCATATGAAGGGTGGAATACAGGGGACGCTGTCTGCTTGCTTCTGCCCAGAGCTATTCATCTGGGGCCAGCTCGCCGAAAACAAACCCCAGCCGTTCCTGAAAGGCACTAATCATTGCAGAGGAGGAGGGCAGAGAAAGGAGCTGCTGTCCCTGCGTGCTGCAGGATGCAAAATGAGGGGCAGGAGGAGCTCCAGCCCACCCGGATCCGCATCTCCCTGGGATCTGGCAAATGCACCCAGACCGTGAGGGCAGAAGAAAGGATGGGTTTGCAGGAGGGATTTCAGCAATGATTGGTGCGTGCACATGCATATGCTTTTGTGGCCCCTGGTTTGCGCCTAATATCCTTTCTCTGTGCTCTTGTTAGGTGGATAGGGTTTGAGCATCCCAAACAGCTCCAGAGTTGCACATGGATGCTGGTGCTGCTCCAAACAGCCAGTGTAGAGCCCACCAGTGGCACAGGGCTTGAGCAGCACCCGGTGTGGGGCACCCACAGACTTTTGCAGGGTCTGTGGGGGTGAAATGGGATTGTTTCAAGGCGGTGTGGTCAGAGCCTGCTTTGTGAAACGGGCCATCTGCTTTTACCCTGACCCTCAATGATGGTGGTTGCAAAGCCATGGGGAAAACCTCTGCCCCACCTCGGGGCACCAGTGCTGCCCGCGGCTTGTTCTTGTGTTCATCCACTCTGGCTTTTTATTGCATGTGGCCATTTTGCTGCTGCTTCTTGGGACTTCGAGGTTCCCAGTGGGCAGGCATGGTCACTGCCCTAGAAGTGCATTAGGAAAAGCCAGGCTGGCCACATGATTGCTGCAGAGGAGGCAGAATTGTGCCACTTTCCCTTAGCAGCCACATGGGACCAAGTGCTTTTGGAGGATCCCATAGGCAGGGTTCCCCGCATGCTGTGTTATCCTGCAAGGGATGAGGACATACCGGAGTGACAGCTTGTTCTTCATCCACACGTGGCAGTGGCTTTTGGGCATCTCCCAGCCCGGAGAGCCCATCCTTGAGCTTTGCCACATGCAAGGAATTCCCAGCCTGGGTGAGGTTTGCTCACTCTCACCTTGTCATTGAAGCTGGAGGACGAGATGAGGCTGTTCTCTGGGGTGGCTTCCAGCTAAGTCCAGCTCCCAGCGCCAGCATACCAGAGCACTGATATAAAACCCAGCAGGGACCAGCCAACTGGGAACACTTAGAAGCAGGAGGATTGCAAAGCCCACAGACGTGCCTGTAGCTGACATGGAAAGAGCCTTAAAAAGAGGAACATCTACCTCCAGCTGCTGCAAGACACTGGGAGCAAGGGATGCTTTCAAACCCAAGCCCTGTAGGACATCCCGTGCTGGACTGTGGGTCCCCATGCATGCTGCGTGCCTCTTTGCCCCCAGCTGCTGCTCCATCCCAATTGTGCTTCCAGCCTTCCCCTTCTCTCCTGTCCCCTTTGGAGTGGGAGAAACCAGGAGCCACATCCCTGCATGGGGCAGAGCTGGATCAGGTGTAGGACCAGGTTCAAACAGCACCAGAAACCTCCTGCTACCCATCCCCTCTGCTAGCAAACCACCTTCAAACCCTGTAAAGCCGTTACTGAAGCTTGCCTTGGCATCATCTGATTTTAACAGGATGGTCTGATTTTCCTGACCCAGCAGCTGATTTTCAGCAGTGAGGAATGCTCTAGAGAAAGCAATTTTATTTTCCCTTCCCTTGCTGGACTTCCTAGGACGCAGCCTTTGATCCAGACTCCTGATGTTATCAAGTTGGAAGCTGCAGCTCTTTGAAGCTCGCTTCATGTTGTGCTTTAGACTTCTGGGGCTTTAAACCCTCATCACAGGGTGCAGCTCTGGTACAGATCACCCCAAATTCAGACCCAAGGGCTGTGGCCACCAAGGGATGTCCAAGGGCTCAGCTGGGATCACTCGCAGCCCAGGTTAGGAGCTTGAGGAAGAGACAAGATCATAGCATGCAGCCTGCTCTGGGAGATTCAATGCTTCAAGGAGCCCAGGACTGTGATCTGGGTAAGGTTTTGGTGTTCTGCTGCTGTTTCGAACATCTGGCCTTGTTGCTGTGACCTGAGGCAATGGAAACAGGTCATGTCCTGATTCCGGAGGAGCTGCATGACGTGGATGTTGGGATGATGTTTTTAGGGTTGCACCCTTTAGGTCATTGTAAAACTCCTTTCTGCTTTGCTTCCACATCTGCCTGCCCCAAATTTCACCCCAAAGAGGCACTCTTGTGTCTTGTTTTGGGGGTGCCAAGGATCCAGCTGGAAGCAACAGCACAAAGCATTCCCAAAGCAGCAACAGCAAAGGATGAGACCAGCTCCAAGCAGCCAGTGCTGGGAGCTCTGCTAACTTGTACTGGATTAACAGGGGCATGGGCAAGCTTGGCTCAGTTTGGAAATGAGCCCCATGTCACTAATGAGCATCACCCATGAGCTGTGGGTCACTTCAGACATCAACCGGGACATGGGGATGAATCAAGCTTCATTTGTGCAATGCTTTAAGCTGAGCTTAAAAGTGTATTAAACTTAATAATGCTATTTAATAATTACTTAAACTGTTATTGTTTGTTTGCACACTTCTATTTTTGACAGTCCAGGGCATGTTGTGCTGGGGTGCTGCACAGGCACAGAGCAGAAGGGGGTGTTCTGTCCCCCAGAACAACCTGAATATTATATATAATACATACAGCTGAGTATATATATTATATATGTTCAGACTATATAGCTGAGATGATGCATTTCAGAGAGCAAGGAGGAGGGATCTGAGGGTGTTTGCATGAGTTTGCAAGCAGCTCTGCCCCCAGCATGGGCTGAGGAGGGTGCTGGGTGTTGGGCTGCAGGCAGGTACCCCAAAGCAGGGCCAGAGAGCCCGTGAGCATCACTGAAGAGGAGGACTTGGACATGAAGACTGGCACAGGCAGCAGCAGAGACACCGAGAGCCCCCCTGGGTCTGTCTTGACCCTTTCTGTTCTTTTTCCCCATCACTCAATTGAGAAAAGCAGGATAAAAATAGAGCTCAAAGATCAATGGTCTGTAAGGCAGGGAGGAAGTGGCCTGCATCCCTCAGCACTCAGGTTTTGGCAGCCGGAGCATCCTGGCAGGGCCTGGCAGCACCGGCAGTGAGGAAGGCAGAATGCAGGCAGGAGGGACGGCAGCACATACGGGTGTTTGCTTTCCCCTTGCTGTCCCCTCAGGGATGCTGGCTTCAGGAGGGCAGCACCACAAAGCTCTGATGGGAGCCCCCTGTGAGCCCCACAGCAGCATCCGCATCCCAGCAGGACCAGGGGCCTCTTCCTGGCTTTCTGGACACTTATCCATCAAAGCTTCTCCCTGAGAGCTGCATTCTTTGTATTGGTTACCCCAGGATGATGTCCCTGAAGCAGTGGCTTGGAGCCCATCTCCAGCATCCCTATTGCAGTCATTCCCCATTGAGCTGGGTTGCTCCCTTCTGCAGAGCCAGATCCCAGTAAGAAGCCTGCTGCCTTCAGGTGGCAATGTGACAAGCACAAATATAGGAGGATCTACCCAGGACAATCAGGAATGGTGTCTCCAGCCTTTGGGGTTTACTGCACTGGGGAGCTCTACATATCCAGAGCTCATGAAGAGCCCAAGTAGGACAGAGGAGTCCTCAGGTGCCAGGTAGGGTTCGCAGCCACCTTCTTTGGGCAGAAGACACAAAATGGGTACCCAGAGCATTCCTGCCTCTTGGAGACAGCTCCAGCCACTGGTGAAGGATGCTCACAGCCTTCAGGTCAGCACCAAGCAGCATCCATCAGTCCCACTCCTTCCTGGGACAGCCACTGCTGGAGACTGCAAACACATCCTGTGAAAGGGCTGGAGCAGTTCAGAGAAGAAAAGTGGTCAGGATCCAGGTCTCTGACATGATAAACCCACAGCAGAGTCACGGGTGGGTATCCCAGACTTCCACTTCCATTGTGCTTTCCTCACCATGCCCATCATGCCACTGCCACCCGTGGCAGCCATTTGTTTGCCTATAAGGTACATCAAGGGCATGCTAGTGAGGAGCTCCGAGGAGGAGCAGCTAATCTGGATCTGATGGTGTAAGGATGCTGGACACATGCATGAGCCCACACTGCTGCTTCTTAGCACCAAACCTAAAGCCCCATGTGGTTTTCCAGGCCAGAAGATCATCATTTTTTCCACCTCACAAGCAGCCTTTGGGCTGAACTTTTGTCCTGCAGACAGAAACAGCTCATAGTGCCCCTGTAAAGCAGCTCAAGCTCTTCCCTTGAGGAAGGTTCATGAGGAAGATGGAAAATAGGCCCTTAAATGCCCTAAGAATTTTCCTCTCTTCCCCCACCCCATCTTCCTTTCCATCAACTTTTAAGCTCATCCAAAAACTGCAGCCCTCTGTTTCTATACATTGATGGCAGGACAGGGATGCTGCAGCTTTGCCAGCAGCGCAGGATTTCCATGGAGCTATAAGTGGAAGCAAATGGTTTAAGAGGAAATTAAATTTACAGCTCTATAAAAAAAAATGCATTTTATTGCTTTGCCTGTCATTCGGTAAAGGCAGGGAGATAAAGGAATGCTTTGCATTTGTCTCTTGCCTTGGAGGCTGGAGGCAAAAGGGAGCAATCCCACTGATCACGTAATGACCAGCAGACGGATTCACCCGCAGCTTCATGGAAGTCAATGGTGAAATTCTGGGACATGGATGCTTGGAGGCGATGCTTATGGGGGTCTGTGAAGCAGGATGCTTCATACTCTTAAATATCAGCTGGATCAGGCGTCAGGTTTGGTTTGGAGGGCACTGAAGGGAGAGATTGAACCGTGTTTCTCCCAGGACTATAGGAGCATCTTTGCCTTGAGTGGATGCTGGAGGAGCAATCAGTGGCTCACTGGATTCAGCTCGCACAGCACCAGAAGCCGCAGCTTTGGGGCTGCACATCACTGCCATCCCTGGAATGATGCTTCCCATGGCTGCCAGCCCAGAAGACACCCACAGGAGCAGCTGGGGTGACATCTTTCCCCATTGCCACCTTCCTCAAGGGCCCAGCACGGACCAAAGGATGCTCTGGCTGCACCCAGCAAGCCCAGTTGAGGTGGACAAAGGACCTTTGCCTCTTCCAGCACCGCTGGAGCTACAAAAGGGAGTGTGAGGAGGCTCTTGGCCCTCTGGAGGAGGAACCTCCCCCGGCTCCAGCCCTCCCAGCTGTGTCAATAGAGGAGGAAGAAACAAAAGTGCTCTTTCTTCGCCTGTTGTTTTTGCAGAGGGGGACAAGCCGATGGCAGTTGCACTGTGACACTGGCTGCTGGGGACAGGCGTGTGTTGGGCTCAGCTGAGCTCTCCGCAGCCTTCTGGGAAGCACTCAACAGTGAGGTGCAATGAAGGGAAACCCAGAGGGTCTGCTTATATGTAGTTTTCCTTTTGCTCGGGACTTTATTGAGAGCAGATTGTTAAAGGAAGGAAGGGGAGAGGCAATCTAGCCTTTCTCTGGAGCGTTTTTCAGCCCAAGGAGCATTCTTGCTGTCACCAGAGCCCAGGGTTTTTGGTTGCACATCCCTAGGCTTTGCTGGGACATCTCCCCCTTCATGGCTGTTCACACTGATGATGATAGCACCCAGGTTCCCCACTGCATGTTTTCCATCCCCACCTCCGAGTAGCCTCCTTCACAAACTATGTGCAACACAGACCAAGTTAAGGAAGACTGATGGGACATCACGGGGATGAGACCAGGGTCTGGCCATGCTCTACACTCCCCAGTGCCTTCCAGTAAGTGATCTTGCAGGCAGCATCTGAAGTGCTTTACAAGACATCAGTGTCTCTCTCCATCACCCAGCAAGGCTGCTATCCCTCCTAAGCACACAGAGCTCAGCAGGGCTTTGGAGCAGCAGCTCATCCCTGGAAAGCCTCCTCTGCATCCTGCTGTGCAGAGATTCAGGAGCATCCCCATCAGCGCTGCTCCAGTCTCATCCTAGGCACATGTACTGATGGCCACAGCTGCCGGCTGACCCTCTGCTGTGCTCCCTCCCTGCATCCAGCCTCTCCAGACCTGACATCAGCTGTGAAAACAAGCAGAGCTGCCTTCCTGCATGGGGCAGGAGATGTGTCCAAAGCCCCTTGCCACCGCCGCAGCACAGGGAGCAGAGAACTCACAGCAGTGAACATCGCAGCCTTTGATACAGGAGGATGCTTGGCCCTGGCTTGCCAAGTGCTAAACATTATATATACTTGTGGGATGGAAATGATGAAATGTGAGAGTTAAGTCATTGTGCCTGTTCATTTCAAAGGCTGAAGGTGCTAGACCCTGACCATGTTTTCCACCTCCAGCGGTGTAGCCAGGCTGCTGACATCAGGAATGTGCTCCAGGTTTCCTCGCACATCCCTCCTCCTGTGCCACGGCTGGGTAAATCCATGGAATCTTCTTGAAGCTTCAGGGCTGGAGAGCATCTCCGGGATGCTTAAACCCTAGGGATGTGGCAACACCTGGGGTAAGAGCAGAGGACCCGAGTTGGCTCTGCCCAAACCAGTGTGCTCCTGCTTGTGTCAGGCTGGGAGTCGGCAGGTTTTGTCTTGGAGCCTTGTTTTTCCCATACACAATGATGGAGCTGGTGGTGGCACCCTTCCTGCTGGGTGCTGCGAAATCCCCGATGCAAAGCCAGTCCACTGGCCATGTACATGTCATTTTTCCATAGGAAGCCCATCTCAACGCTCTGAGGAGGAATCACACAGTGAGGATATAAAGTGAAGTTGAGCGGAACGATTCTAATTCACGTTTTGCCTTGAAAAGCAGATTTATGTGCAACACTTGCAGGGGCAACGCGATATAAATCAGCTGCTCTCCCATGTCGTCTCCATGTGCTGCTGGTTCCCATGCATATATCCATTTTAATCTCTGGGCTGACAGGGAGAAATCACTCCTGGCTATTCCTGAGGCCAACCAGTGTGTATTGGGCAGGAAAAGGGGAGTCCCAGAGGGAAGGGAAGGATGTCTGCTGCTCAAAGAAAGCATCTTGCATCAAACAGATGCATATTTGGGTGGCTCTTTCCCCATCTGGATGCTCTGTCCAACTCTACCCACTGCTCTCGACCCCCATGTCACTTTGGGATGCTCGCTGTCCCCAGGTCTGCCTGGCCACATGCATTCCGACAGCACTGATGCCCAGAGGATGCAGGAGCAGGGATTGCCAGGGAGCCGGCGTGCCTAGGTTTGCAATGTGGCTCCTGACACTCAGCTGGTTGTTGGCAACCGGAGCCAGGGAGAGGAAAACAATACGCGACTGCACTGCAATTAAACAGCCTCCTAATTGTAGCGCTACATACGGCTCTTCCGCTGCTTTCTAAGTTTGGTGGCATAATTACAGCAGCAGAGCAGAGGCAGCATCTGCATTCCCACCACGCCAAGCCCTGCCTTCCAGGGATTTTGGATTTGACCGTATAAATCCTGGGCTGAAACCTGGCACGGAATGAAAGGGAGCAGTAACCCCTGAGCCCTGCTTGGGCTTGGCCCTGGTGAGGCAGGATGGGCAAAGCTCTCGCATCCCCTGCAGCCCCCGCCGTGCTTGCCGGCCCTGTCCCACAGCACGGTTTCCTCTTTAGGATGTGTTTTTTGCAAACCAGCTTCAAAACAAACCCACCCCAGAACAACAAAGTCTTGCTCTGGTCGATCATTGTCGCTCTCAGTTTAGAAACATGCGGCAAGGAGGATTAAAGGGTGGCTCGGAGGAAGGCAGGCTGGGTGTCAGGATGCGGGGATGTGCTGGGAGCAGACACAGGCACAAGGGAGTTGCCTTTTCACTGTGTCTCCATCTCCCCTGCTTGGCTCTTTTTCGGGCTGGGGATGACAAATCCATGTCCCTTTGGCTGATCCTGGTGCTGGTTTGTTATTGTAGCGTTGCTTGTGTAGAGTGGTTTGGTTTGGGAGCATCCCAAGGGATACTGACCGCCCGAGGGGGCAGGTGTGCTGCAGGCAGCACTGCCTGCCCTGATGAGACAGGCAGCAATAGCCAGTGGGGCACAGAAAGATACCCAGACCTATATTTAATTGTATATATGTGTATATATATATATATATACATTTTATACTGCGGGTTTGAGGAATCCCAAGATAAATGCAATGTTCTGTGTTAAAAGGAGGACGCCTTGGAAGGCCGGGGATGGAAGCTGAATCACAGCCTGTGTTTTCGGCTGGAAAACGTGTTCCCGAATGTTTTCCATCACACAGGCGGGTTTGTGTGGGTTCACCTGGGCAGGAAGCAGCGGGGTAAAGCGATACCCCACGGGGCGCGGGCAGCCCTTCTCCAACACCCCCTTTCCCTAAACCCGATATCAGCCTGCAGCTCCTAATGAAATAAGCAGCCACTTTACTGCTGCTCTTGCACCATGTGTGAAAATTATTAGTTTTGCTGGAAAAAGCAGGGAAAGGGTTGGGGCAGATGAGAGATGCACAAAGTTATTTTCTTTGCAGCCCCATCCTGCCTGTCTTATCCCTGCAAGTGTCTCCTGCAGCATTAAGTCTCCAGGTGAAGGTTAAAAAGCCCTCTTGTTCTGTGAATTCACTGTAAAAGTATGCGGGGTTTAGTAATGTTGCATTAGCACTGGTTCCGTCGTTGCTAAATAGCTGAGGGAAATAGTTTCTGGTGTCCACTGGATTAGGTATTGTCTGGGATGCTTTCTGTGGGGAGGAAAAATAATCCTGGGATGAGTGTGGCCTGTCGGACGTGGAATGATGTCCCGACCCCTTTTCCCGCATCTGCCCACCACTGGGGTCTGGAAGTAAACCACGAATGAGTTGATTTCACCCGTTTTCAGAAGCAAGGTTTAAAAAATAATAATTAATTGTCACTGTTTGGAAGAATTCAGTTTTCCAGCCAGGATGTAAAAATACCCGGGTTTTTTTCCAGACTCCCAGAGGGTCAGGGGGAAGGTTTTGTTCTTTTTCATTCCTCCTTCAGTGGCTGAAGATGAGGAAAAGGATGAGAAGCAGAGGGGAAAGCATGGAGCCCTGTGATGCTGCCTGCCCTGGGCCAGGGCAATACAATACCCAGATCCCTCCTCTCATTTCTGTGCTTTCCAGGCACTTTTTGCTTGCAGCATCACCTTACCACTGGGATTCAGGCCCCAGAGTGGCTAAATCTGTGTTTTCCCAAGGGGAGGGCAGCAGCATCCTTTCTTCAGACATGGTCTTCCTGAGACAACGTCTTAAAACCTTCCTGTTCTGCCTGAAAACCATACCCTGAAGCAGAAGGGAAATTCACAGTCCTTGCTTTGCATCTTGGAAGCATATGCTAAGGAGGGATGTTGCCCTGGACCGGTATCCAGACTAAAACAGCAGGGATGGGCTTGGACCCCAAGTGCTTTTCCACCTCACGCAGCACCAGCAAAAGGAAAACATCATAAGAAATAGCATGGATCCTCTCAGTGAATTTTATCCACCTTGGGATTGCGTAGCTTGTGCCCTCTCTGCCGTGGCTGGGCCTAGGGATGTGTCCCCACATCTGCCACCCAGCAGCTGGACCAGTGGGAAGAGCTCTGTCTGCCTGGAAACCCATCGGCAAAATGCTTTTCATTACTCTCCCTTTGATGTTTCAGGCATGTGCTGGACTCATGCTCGGCACCTGCAAACAAACCTGACCCGAGCAGCTTTGATGTTTCATGGTGCAGGAGGGTCTCCGCAGCCATGGGCTGCTGTCACCATCCTGGAGAAGGGCCAGAGGGAACCGGACCTGGGAGTGATGATCGAAAACAGGGATGGGTTTTGGTCCAGCTCCTCCTCACCCCACAAATCCGGGATGCACCAGCAGGGTGCACAAATCCATCCCTATTTTATGTCATTGATGCTTTTCCACACCATGTTGCTGGAGGAGGACCAAGCTGCTCACCACCCCAGTGCTGCCGGCTACTGGCAGCCATCCGCTGCTCCCCAAGCTGCATAACCCACTCGACTGCAACCAGCATCTTTACGAAGCAGCCGATTGAAGTTAGCCATGAATGTCCCTCTGTTCAACAGCCTTTTTATAGCTCCATGCGTTTTTCTTGGCCCCTAGCGTTTCTGCTCCCGTTGAGAACAGAGAGCATCTCTCAGGGCCGGCATCCGCAGCCAGCTGGGGCCAGAGGGAGCTGCACCAGGGAAGCTCATTTTGGGGGTCCTGCTGTCTGAAAAGCAGTGTTCCCACCATGCTTATGCACTGGCATTGGGGCAACTAGGGTGTTTTCTAGCTCAGACATGACAGAGCTTGTGGACCATCCTGTGAGGAGCTGTGGTGATGCTGGAGGCTGGTTTCCTACATCCCTGACCCTGTGCTGTGCTTTTTTGTGTGGCACATCCCTTTTGCTTCTTAAGGGCCATAAATCCCAGGGAAATACTGTGCAGGATGCTGAAGGAGATGGCAAGCTTGATTTCAGGGAGTGACTCCAGCCAAACCAGGTCATTCTTCATCGAAATCACAACATCCCCACTCCTGCCTCCCCTGGTTGCATCTTCCCATAGTGATCTGGTACCCAAGGGTTCATTCTAGCCCCACTGGTGGGAGAGGGACCTAAAGAAGGGTAAACCCCAACATTCCTTAGCTGCCTTCCCCATTCCCCGAGATGCAATTCCCTCCTCACAAGCATTCCCCTTCCCCTGGCCCACAAGCCATCTGCTTCCCCTTTGGCGTGGCGAGGATTGCAAGGCACTGACGCATGCTGCTGGCCAAGCCACAGGGAATTGCTCTGGAGCAGACACAAGCCAAGGGCTGGGCAGCAAGGACCTGCTCCCTGTTGGTTTTTCTGTGCCCAACCAGAGGACATCATTTACAGGATGGAGTAAACAGGCAGTAAATTCAGGGGATGGTATTAAAATCTTGTCTGGATGGGACTGGTGGGGTCCTTATTTTCTGGCAGCAATAGGGAAGGATGCAGCCAGCAGTGCCACCTCACAGGGATGAGTGAGGGAGATGCCCATGGCATTGAAGCTGCAGGTCCTGGGTGGCATGTTTGGACAGGCAGAGGAAAGATGTGCTGGGAGAGGGCAGTGCACACTGTGCTCGCAGTGGCTGAGCTGTACAGCCCTGTGATTCCACTCATTCTGTGATATGCCCCTCGACCAGGCATCTGGGCACAGGTCCACGAACCCAGCTTGCTGCTTAAAGTCCTCCAAGGCATCAGCATAAGGGCCTGGAGGTGGCACCCAAAGCACGTCCATGGAGCTCAGAGCACCCCATCATGACCAGAGATCTGTGCGCTGGGATAGCCCCAGCCACAACTCCACTGAGGACCAGTCAAATGTGTTTGTCCCAGTGAGCAATGCCCCCGGTAACAGAGCATCTCCCAGCCAGCCTTTGCCTTTAGGTCAACACCTTGCTTTCTACCACCCAAGCCAAGCAGGCTGGCTTTTGCAGGGACAGTGTGGGGTTAAAGCAAACCTCAGAGTGGACGCGGTGGTGCCGGGGTCTTGTGCTGTCTGCAGGGTGTGTTGCAGCCAAGCCCTGCGTGGGGCTGCTCCCCCCTGTGCCCTGTTGTAATCAGATCCGTCCCCCACCGGGCCAGCATTTGTGTTCAGAGCATTTTCCGAATGTTTTGCATTTGGGAAGCACACGAGGAATGTCTGCTGGGGAGGGCGAGCAGCCTGCGAACCAGCGATGGATGCGCTGTGCCTGGCCCCGGGTGCGTGATGGGGACCTGAGCCCCTTCTCCCTGCTCAGGTCCTGGTGCAAACCCCGCAGCTTTCCTGGTGCAAAAACGCTGGGAAGACACCGTTTCCACCTTCCCGCTCCCACTGGGATCAGTGTCCCCATGGAGCACCTCCTGCCCTCCATCCATGGAACTGCGGCCAAACATCATCTGGGTTTCACCATCCCCAGCCTTCCGCTGGCCGAACCCCGGGTCCGAAGCCGGCACCGCGCAGCGCGGCTGCTTGCGGACACCTTTGCTTCCCTCTGCAGGAGATCTCCATAAATTGCAGCCTCTTTGAATCGCGTTATTCCCAGAGCTGGACCCCACCGGGGATGGAGCTGCTGCAGGGGGTGGGACACCAAGTTCATGACTACCCAGAGCCACTGGCTAGTTTTATCTCCATCACTTGACTATTATATTTAATCAGGAAAGGGGGGATATTATATATTTTTCTTAAATCCACTTTTCCTTTATACAGAAAAAATTATAATCACTTCTAATTGAAAAAAAAAGGCTGATAATATTCTGAACTAAATTTCTGGAAGAGAATAATTAATAGTGCAATAAATCCCCAAAGGAAATGCTCATTAATCTTGTCTTTCAGAAGCAAATTTTAGAAGAGACCTTATTTAAAACATTGCTAATAATTATAGGGAAGTTGACAGCTTAAAATCCCCCAAATCTAGCAGCAGTCTCCTCCTATCAGATCCTGCAGTAACTAGCTCAGGCTGGACAGGAGCATCTCCACTCTCAGGGCTCAGGTGCTGCTGCTGTTGGGTACCACCAGGACAGGTGGTATTCCCTGCAATGGTGTAAGGTGGGTTCTGGTGGATGAGGGGTTTGTGGTAGCAGGGATGGACTTGGAGGGTTATCCTTCCGGCCTGAGCTGGGGAAGAAGCCCAGAGGGGTGATGAGATCATCAGTATCAGATGCACCCAGAGCATCCATGCTGGGGCTGTTGACTGGGGCTGCTGGCCAGTGCTGTGACATTCCTTGTGCTACCCGTGGTCCATCTGCACCCCTGTGTAGAATGCTGCTCTCTCCACCTGCAGCACCCAGATGCACATGAGGCATGTGCAATGCTGCTCCCTCCATTTGCCAGCACCTGCATGCACATGGGCCTCTGAAGCTATTGCACTCTTTAAGCCAGAGCAGTACAGGGAGGAATAATGGGATGTCACTGCTCACACAAAGACCAGCCTCTGCTGGGAAGTGGGGGTCCATCAGTCTGTCTCCTGGGGCTTAGCAAGACCGGTGTCACTGGGGACCACTGTCAGCATGAGACCTACAGACATGCGGCCTCCCTCTGTCCTTTGCTCATGGATGGGGAGCTCACAGCATCCTGATGGATGAGTGCTGGCTTCATGAGCTCACTGATGTGCATCCAGCTGACCCTAGTTGAAGCCTGTGACTGTGCTAATTGCATTGAGACAATTAATTTTACTCAGTGACACATGTGTGCATGCATCTGCCAAAAGGCAGACCTGCCCAAATGAACACGGGGCAGATTCTCATCCCAGAGCAGCCACTCTGGCAGCCCTGAGAGACGTAGAGGAGAAGGGTTCCAAAAGGACAATGAGCTAAATGAGACTTGGGTGAAAATACCGGTGATGTGCTCATTGCTCTCGGGTTTCCTGTCCCCGTTTGACCAGGGCTGGGAGCAAGAGCGGAGGGGAAGGCAGCTTGGAGCAGGCCCAGGCTCCGCCGGGAGGAAGGAAACCTGATATTGGCCTGGGAATGGTGTCATTGACGTTGCTTTTTTTTGCTGTTTTTCTTCCTTTTTGGGGGATCATGGAAAGCTGGGAGGGAAATACGGAGTGGGGCCCTATCCCAGGAAAGTGGGATGAGTGGGATTCAGTGATGCAGGACACCCTCGCGATGCCCAAGGGGGTCGGCAAGGCTGGGGATGGACAAGGTGCTGCTGCTGGGATCTCCCTCCCCAAAAGTCATCCTTTATCTGCATCTCTGGCAGCACGCAGAATAATTTCTCCCCTTCCTCCATCAGGTCCCCTCCAGCATCCTGTGCAGACGGAGGTCAACAGACTAATTTTTGTGAAATTTCAAACAAAAGCAATCAAGAGGGAGGAAAATCCTCCCTTCTGGCTCATGTAAATCCACTCTGCTTTGATAATGAATCCGCCCAGGCCACGCAGACCTGGGGCAATGGCAAGATTTCGTCACAGCAATATTTAATACCTCTCCAAGGCCCCAGTGGAAGAGAGCACTTAATCCCACACTTAATTTAATTTCTGTGCCGTAAAACACAGAGCGACGTGTTCATCCCAAGGCAAGGCCATGGGCTCCATCAGGCACTTTGCCCTTTTCCAAATAAGCAGGGTAGAACCCACGTTTTGGCAAAACCTTGAGCGTGGGCTGTGGAGCATCCTGCTCTGCTTGCGTCCATGTATGATGCAGGTTGGTTGCCAGGGCAGGGTGACATGGGATATGCTGGTACCCAGAGGCCTTTGCCTATCCCAACACCCAGTGTGATACAGATCCAGTCTTCTGCTTTTATCACACAAAATATCATCTAAGGAGTGAAGTATGATTTTGGGGATGTTTTTGCCCATTTACTACCCTGTTCCAGGCAGGTTCTGCTGTGCTGGGTACCTCAGGGGTTCCAGTGGTCCCCTCCTGCCTGTTCTTTGTCATCTGGAGCCATCACTTTCATTAGACAACTGCTCCGTACCTCACTGGCCCCCTCGCCTTTTATCTGTGTTCTGTTAAATGATCTCAAATATGTGATATGATAAAGACAAACAAACACCCGTTCAATTTAGTTCACCCTAATGCCAGACTCCACTTTTCCTGAAGTAATTAAGATTAATGCAGTTGATAATTTAGGAAGTATTCTTAAATGTACCCTTCTGGCAGCATCTCACATGTAATTTTACCTTAGAAGATTTATCGGAGCACTTAGGTAACAGATAGTTCCTTAGCAAACAGGAGCATTTCTAAGGAAAATGAAAGATTAATACTTCTTAAGTAAATGTCAAAATAAGTCATTCTTTATTACAGCCCTACAAAGATGCTGCTGTCAGGCTGAGTCCCTCTGCTGATTCCTGGGCGAGATTATACCTGCCTTAGTCTCAGGACAAGAGGAGGTCTCGGATGTCACATTAGTTTTTTAGGGAATCAGAGTCTTTGAAGGGCTCTGCTCACCCATGCTAAAACACACCAGAGCCAGGCCAGCGTCTTGCTTTGGGAAGAATATGGGAGCTGATCCTGACCTTGCACAAGCACTGTCCCAGAGGATGCAGGTCCTGGCTCTGCCATTGCTCCATGCTTAAGGATGCATAGCCCCAGCACAGATTTGCCTAGCTCCCAGCCCTGCTCTACACACCCCGGATGCCTTTCCCCAGTGATAGGTGAGAAGAAGCTGAGCTAAGACTCAGGAAAGCCTCACTTCTTTGTGTTACAGCCATCTTAATTTCCTTTGGAAAAGTCCCAGATGCTGCTTGATCCGGTTGGGGATGGAGCCACAGTGAATGTCTGTAGCTGATTGTCACCCAACTCCTTTGACCGTGTACCCATGGGATTAAGGGATTCTCTTTGCCAGGTCACGCTTATCCATCTGTCCCCTTTTACGCACACATTGAGTCAGGATGACCTCCAACCATGTCTCCTCCTACGTCTTCTCCTCTCCCCACCACCCCAGTGTCCTCCTCTGTGCAGTGTCCCATGGGGCATCCTCAGGGCTGTGTGGCAGGAAGATTCAGCAGGGGCCCCAGGCAGAGCACAAAGATACAGGTTTACAGCATCCCCCCCCCATCTCACAGGGTGCCCAGGACCTGTCCTCCTCCATTGTTTTGCATTACAAGCCAAGGAGGAATTAGGACTGTTTGCAAAATCTGGATCCCAAGTGAAAGCTGGATTCTCACCAGCTTGGAATTCCAAAGCTGTTCAGATCCAGAAAATCAATTTTGCATCATCATGAACAAGAAACAAACTTTCTGAATAACCTTCCAACTTCTCCTCAGGCCAGAAAAATCTGCTGGAAACAGCCTCTTGTCCTGATACAGCCAGACCAGACCATCCGGGACCGTGTATCTATGCACAGCGCCAGCCCTGGTCCCCAGTCCCAGCCTCGTTCCTTGGGGATGAGCAGGGACCAGGCTGGCAAGGGAGGTGTCACATTCCTCCCAGTGAGATGCTTCCATTGAACCAGGCCCCTTATCCTGTCTTCCTCGTTATTTGACAGAGAAATGGGTTAATGTAAGAACAGGATTCAATGTGTCTGTATGTGACACACGCACTTTGGGGGGCAGCCAAAGTGGGTTAAGTGCAGGCTGGACCTGGGGCTGGCAGGGAGGTAACAGCAATCCATTCAAAACCCCCCCTTTTCCCAAATTTAGGAAAAAGAACCCTTTTTGCAGCCCACCCCTAAGATGTACTGTAGGCAGGTGCTGCTTCAGTAGCATGGCCACATCCAGTGCAGTATGGGATGGAGATGGATGAGAGTGTCGCTGCTCCTTGGAGCTGGGCATCACTGGGACAGGCACATCACCATGCAGCTGAGGGGCACTGAGGGGCACTGAGGGACCCAGGCTCATTGCTGGCTGCAGGATGGAAGACCAAACCACTGCCCTCAGCTGCTCTCAGCACCTGCCTGAGGCTGGCTGGTGCCCGAAGCATGCCCAGACTGTGGTTTGGGCTTTAGCCATCCTCAGTCTCCTCCTCCTCACACCGGCGAGGCCGTTTCCTGCCTCTCAGGACCATATCCTGACTGCGGTTACAATAAGCCCCTGCAAGGCATTGGGGTCTGCAGGACCCCAATGGGACTCCAGTGGGTGGAGGCAGTGTGTGGGATGCAGGGGGTGGAGCTGGGATGCAGGGGAGGGGGAGGCAGGACCCCACCCCCATCCATGCCTCACTTTTCTCACTCCCACAGCACCCTATGCCCACTTGCCCAACCAAACCCACCCACCCTGATGGACCCAACTGGGGGTGGCCATGATGGGGCAGTTTTGGGGTGGAAACCTCTCCTTTTGGCGGCTGAGCTCTCCCCGTGCATTGCAGTGCCGGCAGCCAAGCCACAGATTCCTGACATAGTTTTCTCTTTCCTTTGCAGCCAAGAAATTCATATTTCATGGGAGGTGAAAGTGAGTCCCGGCAGTAGCTGAGCGGCGCAGGGTGCCAAGGTACGGGCCAGCTGATGGAACCGGGTCAGATGCTATTTTGGGAACCAGACACTCCACTCCTCATCCCATAGCATGCTCCAGCCCGGGGATGCCCCCAGCCCTCCCGAGCCCCGGATGCAGGGATGCTCAGCATCCTCCCCAGCTGCTTTCCTGGCCCCACAGCAGCCCAGCAGCAAGAGGCAGGATGTTTAAAGAGGTGTTGGGCTTTGAGAAAGGGCCAGGTCGCAAGGGGGAGGGATGATCCTAGAATGGTTTATTCACCTTGCAGGAGCTTGCCCATGCCAAACCCCACTGGAGCAGCATCCCCGGGGGGGGCCCCACCGTGACTGGAGCTCCTTTCACCCAGACCTACGTGTCTCCAGCCCTATCAGGGCTTTGCTGCACCGGGCACTGTATATACAAATAGCAAGAACAGTCCCTGCCTTGCTAATCTCAACAGACGATCCAAAGAGCAGATAGGCGAGGGGAAGCATTATCGGGGCTGATTTACAGATGGAGGCTGAGTCACCGTGATTAACTGACTTTTACCCAAGGTCATGCAAGGGAGAGGCTGAGCTGAGCACTAAACCCAGCTTTCCTGCATCCCCCAGCAAGGTCCAAGCTGTACTTTGCGTCTTCTCCCACAGAGGAGTTTTCCATCCATGCAGAGTGATGCTCACTGAGTCCCGGAATGGTCTAGACAGTGGAGCTGAACCTGCCTTCCCACAGGCAGAGCTGCTGTTTCAGCCCTCTTCCTCCTTCGTTTTAGCTGGTGGGGGTGTCTTGCTCAGTTTTGGGTTTATTTTGCTGTTCATACAACCGCTTTTGTCCCTTGCTGCTGCTTCCACCAGACCAGGGTTTTGCCCTTTACTTCTCCTGCTGCTGCCTTGCCCATGGTGGGGACAGGGTGGTCCCCACCATCATTATGGTGTGGTCCCAGTATGGTGTGCTGGTTGAGATGCAAAGCTTCAGCATCCTGCTGGTGGGATTCACAGCTCTTCTCTCTTGGGAAGCAAACACTACCAAGGCTGGGGGTGATGCAGTCAACCAGATCATGTGCGCTGGCACAGCCCTGCAGGAATGCATGCTAAGGGAATTGGGAATCACTGAGGTGCTCAGTGAGCACAGCAGAGGGGCACCACCAGCTCTCACAGTGTCAGGAGCTGAGACACTGGTGCCAGGGCGGTGAATCACAACCAGTCTGGCATGTTGGAGCTCTGGCAGGATGGGACCTGCCCTGCGAGCAGCAGGCTGGTTTCTGCCTTGCCAGGCTCCTGCCATCACTGCTTAGCTTGTCCCTGTGTCCCCAAACCACTGCAGGGCTGCAGGAGGGTGTCAGTGGCAGTCACCATCCCTGGAAGTGCTCAAAACCATGTAGATGAGGTCCTCAGTGGCATGGGTTAGTGCTGGACTTGGCAGTGCTGGGGGACGGTTGGACTTGATGATCTTAAAGGTCTTTTCCAACATGGTTGATTCTATGTCAGCCCAGTGCAGGAGGATGCTCCAGGGATGAGCAAAAGGCTGAGCACCAGGCAGGGCACACAATTACAGGTAAAAATCTCTCCCTGCAGCCAGGCAGCTTGGTAATAAATATAACATGGTTTTAAAGCATAACCTTTCTTTGCCTCCATCCAATTCTTTTCCACCTCCTCTTCCAGGAGCTGAAACATAAATGCACAAGAAACGGTGCCAATGGTAATCCAAAGAGGATCCTGGTCCTCAGGGCAGGTTAAGGAGAAAGCTGAGAGATTTAATGGTCCCTATTTTCGTTTTATTCTGGGTTTCCCATCCCACAAGGGGGCGAAGACTCTGTTTGGATCCGTAAGCCCTCCGGTGATGGATGAAGGCAGCTCCCTGGGGAATATCGCTTTAAATCAACACACCCAGCCCTCTTTATCAATCGCCCCATCGGGAGCAGCATGGGCTGAGCCTTGCTGACAGGCCGCAGTGTTCTGCTCTGTGCTGCTCCCAGGGCTGCTCTGCCATCCCACCCTATGGCTGCAGGCACCAGCAAGGACCCCATGTAGAGATGAGGGATCCCCAAACCCCGGTTTGGGGACAAGCATCAGCATTTTGGGGAATTAAACCCTTATTTACACCTTGCCTTTATCTCTGTGTTCCGTCTATCATTTGCAGGGATAAATTCATGCCCATGTCCTGCCCAGGCTCTGCCACCATCCCTGGGCATCTGACATGGCACATAGCTCATCTACATCAGCAGGACATGCTTTCCCCATCTCCATCACCCTGCCAGCACAGGCTGTTTGTTTCTCCTGGCACTCAGTTCTAATGCACCAGCAAACGCCAGCCCTTGCCAGGCAAATCCTGCAGCTCTATGGATACACAAGCGACCATTTCCTTCAAGAGAGAGAAAAAAAAAAGGGGCTCCTTTATGTGGCTGAAAGAGCAGGACTGTGATAATGTAGCAGGCGCTGGCCTTGGGTATTTTATCTTGGCGAGGCGCCTTCGCAAATTTAAACAGCAGCAAACAGGCTTTGCAGTTGTGTCTGGAAGAGGCATAAGTGCCGCACTGTTTTGCAAGCAAAACCCCTGTGTGCCAAAGGGCCGTGTCTGAGCTTTGCCCGGCACGTGGAGACCGAGCACGATAGGGTCTGGCTCTATCAGCCTGGGATTCATTTCACTTAGTGGGGGAGAAGGTGGGGAGGAATCTGAGCCTGGCAGCTCAATTCAGAGAGGGGACCCTGGGGAGTCCCCTTGGGTTTTCCCCACTACATGGAGCACCCTTCTCTACGAGGTCCTGCAGCACCTTTGCAGAAGGAGAGGTGGGATGCAGCCATACCTCTGCT
The DNA here is from genome assembly GCF_033783945.1 of Neopsephotus bourkii. Classification (NCBI taxonomy): domain Eukaryota; kingdom Metazoa; phylum Chordata; class Aves; order Psittaciformes; family Psittacidae; genus Neopsephotus; species Neopsephotus bourkii. Next base: position 59,851 of record NW_026901498.1, read on the forward strand.
CTCTATATATACACAATATTGTCAATGTACATGTGCTGTAGCAGCATCACACAGCTCAAATCAGAGAGGGGACCCAATGGAGACCCCCTGGGCAACCTCCACTGCATAGACCTCCCCTCCGTGCAAGGTCCTGCAGCATCTTTGTAGAAGGAGCACTGGGATGCAGCCGTACCACTGCTATTTCTGTATATACACAGTATTGTCAATGTACATGTGCTGTAGCAGCATCATGTAGCGCTGGGTGCTCACCCTGGCTGCTGTACACAGGCAAAGCATCAGATGCTTCAACACAGACGATCCACGCACGCTGCAGAGACCCCGAATAGACGCAGGTCACTCCCCTTTTCTTGCAGAAATATTCATTTCCTTCTCAGCTCGCTGCTGGGCAGGGCTGGCGAGGCTGTGCAGTGCGTGGTGACCCCGAATGGGGCTGGAGCTGTAAGAATTACACCCAGGAGAACACTAATAAGCTGAATTTCACGCTTCTTTGCAGCCAGGTCACTCCCTCCCCAGCTCCCAGCAGTACCATGCCATTGCTCCCTGCAGCAGAGAGTGAAGGAGCATTTCTAGTGAGGGAGGGGAAAGAAACCCTTTCTGTTTCCAACAGACTTTTTAAAAGAGACTCTAAAACAGGGGTTTATTCTTCTTTTTAATAAGACATGTGTCTGAGGTGGTACTTTTTAAAAGGCTGCGCTCGACTTGTGCCTCATGTCGAATGCCCTGAGGTTCTGTGCAGTAAAAGCAGCTGGTAAATTCAGGGCTCTGTTTTTATGCTTTCACCTACAGCGTCTAAAACTCTGAGGGCAATTTGCAAGTGGTATTAAAGTTAAGGCAGAGGCGGCAGCAGCTGAAGTCCTTTCTCCAGGGGATTTAGAGCAACGGCTGGGTGAAGAGGCAGAGAGCAATGCACTTAGGAGAGCTGTCTTTTAGAGCAAAAGACTTTTGCTGCACAGCCGAATCTCATCATCCCTTTGGCTGCAAGAGAGGGGATCTGGGGACATGGGGACAGAGAGCCCTTCCCAGGATGCCTCTCCCAGCTTGGCCCGACATCCCTTCCCGCTAATCCGTAGGTGGAGCTGTTCTGTCATCTTTTTCTGCTTATGTTGCTAAGAAGTAACCCAGAAATAGCTTCTCAGGGAGGAAAAAAGTGCCCAAAGAGCCTCCCTCAGCAGCTTTTGCCAAAGGTGAAATGCTCCGAGCATCCTTTGAAAAACCAAAAGCTGGAGGACATCACCCAGGGGCTACTTAGAGTGCTTGTGCTGCATCTTCCTCCGTCCCCACCACACAGCACAAAAGAAAGGGGAAAAATCTCTCTTCCCTCTCACAATGCCCCTTTCTCCTGTTGATGGACACCTTTTCTCTCTTATACCCTCTCCAGGTCGGAAACGATGCAGCAGAGCCCCACCAGTGTTTGGGACCCAGCGCCACCCCGGCCCCGGGGACCCGCTGCCCCTCTCACTGCCCCAGTGCCCATCAGTGGAGGACCATGCCCATGACGGAGGGACAGCAGCTCACAGCAAGACGGGAAAACGGGGACTTTTAGCCTTTCCCTGTCCCTTGGTATCATGACTGGAGAGACCCAGCATGTTTACACCATCGGCGACATTGAGGCCGGCCCCAAAGACCCCGACAAGGACTTTGGCTTTGAAGGCTGTGGGGAGAAGGATGGGAGGGCGCTAGGTGGGGAGGGCACATCCCCTTTTCCCACCCCAAAGGACAAGGAGCCCCACAGCCAGCGGGAAGCCGTGATCCGGCCGCAGCAAGCCGGGAAGATCGACTTCAAGTCGCTCCACCGCAAACCCAAGTTTGGCAATGACGGTGCATGGGGAGAGGACAAGGGCAGCCCCCAGTCCCCCCCAGGGAAGGGGCGATCCCGGGAGCGCAGCCGGCGCTCGGGGAAGGGTGATCGGGGCCACCATCAGCTTTACCGGCTCAGCATCGCCGGTACCCGGCCGAACCCCACCATTGGTATCGCCTACCCCCAGCAGAAGGTGACCCCCCCCAAGGAGCCAGAGGCAAATCATGGCCCTGTGGCCGGCAGCTACCGCTTCCACGTGCCCAGCATCCCCCAGCGTGAGGCTGAGCTCCAGCAAGAAGAACTCAGCTTCGGCCGCTGTTTCTCTGATGCCAGCGCTGGCCGTACCTCCACCAACTATACCTCACAGACCGCTCCCTCCCATGGCCCCAAAGGGCAGCCCCCTGCTGCCGGCATCCCCCTCAAGAGCCCCAGCACCAATGGGCAGCTACATTACCTAGAGTTTCAGGCGAACAGGGCTGACTCCTGGCCATCCCTGGAGAAGAGCTTCGCTGGTGCTAGCTATGGGATCTCGGTGCAGAAGCCCAGCTCTTTCCCTGACGGCAGCAAAGCCGGTGCCCAAGCCCTGGGGACTTTGCCGTGCCAGTACCCCTTCCAGCTGCTGCATGATGCGGGGAAGGAGCCGTACCACAGCGATGCAGGGAGCCAGGAGTACCTGGATGTGGGGCTTGCCACCAGCCAACTCCCTCATGGTGCCTTTGCCTTCCACTCCTCCTCCAGAGAGTGGCAAGAGGAGGTGCTGAGCAGCGGTTCCTATGAGAACGTGTCCCCCGAGGGCAGGCTGTATGGTTTGCCCACGCCACCAACACCATTCCTGCACCCACCACCACCGCCAGCCCCGCACCATGGCCCATTGCCGTGCTGCAAGGGCAGGAGCGAGCATCCCACCGACTCCAATGGTGCTCTCTCGTCATCTGGTGCTATAGACCAAAACCCAAGCACTTTCCAAGAAAACCAAGCTGTTTTTCCGTCTAGTTTACACTCGCCTAGTATGCCAAAGCCAGTCGGTAAAAGGCAAGCCTCAGCGAAAGACAGTGTCCCCAGCCCGCGGGTGCTGGTCCAGAGCAGCCCTCTAAGAAGGAACATGCCACCAAACCCTCTCTCCCAAGTGCACTTTCAGAGCAAAGCCTATTGCAGTTCCCCCGCAGGCAGCGCCAGCACAGGATCCGTGCCTTTCGAGACAAGCATTCCCACTACGGCACCCACCCACCCCAGGCTTGTGCAAGCTTGGGAAGGTGCCACTAAGGCGTTTTCTCCCATGGACCAGAACTCAGCACCTTATTCAAACCCTGTTGGAAACCAGTTCTCATTCGAGTGCCAGTCTGGCCCCGAGCAGAGGCAGCACAGGCAGAAAAATGCCAGGATGCCTTGGCAGCAAATACACCTCACTTCTGCAATGCCTGGTCAAAACAGGCTAGAGCTGTCGAGACAGATCACCAGCCAGAAGCTCCCCTTCCCTGTGGGCATGTCAGAGTGGCAGGGGAATGGGAAAGCCCAGAAAGGGCCCCTTATAAATAACTCCCCAGGGTATCACAGCAAAAAGCTCTTGTCGGGAGAGAGCCTCGGGGTCCAGAGGGGAGACCCCAACTCAACAGGCACTTTCGCTTTTGAGAGTGGGAAGGAGCCAGGGTCTCCTGCCTGTGACTCGAGAAGCAAAGCCCTCTTCTACAGCATGGGTCAAGCAGGTCCTCCTCCATCAAGGAGCTCATCGGGCTCAGCGCTGGTCCTACCACCATCAGCCTTGGTGGCTGCCTCCCCTTGCGAGTCCCCTCTGCCATCCCCCGTCCCCAACCCTACCTGTGGCAGCACATGCTCATCGCTCTCACCTATGTCCAGCAGCCCGCTCAACCCCGGCTTTGAAGACAGCCAGATGTCTGGAGCACTCACCCCTTCTCCCTTCTTCCAGCACCCCTGTCATCCCAAGGACGGCAACAAAACCTTCCAGCCCTCCGATGTCTTGAGCTCCAGCTCACTTCATTACCACCCCCAAGACTCTGTCAAGTCCTTCCACTTCCCTCCTGACGCCCTCAAAGACAACAGCCTCCTGAAATGCGCACCAGCGAGCCCGTTCCATAAACCCAGCATGGAGGTGGCCAAGGGATGCTCAGATGGGCTGGATGGGGAGCAGCCTCCTCCTCCGTACTCCTCCCATCACTTGCTGGCCAGTTCACTCAGCAGTGCTAGCCTGGACCAGCTGGACGTGCTCCTGACCTGCAAGCAGTGTGATCAGAACTACAGCAACCTCTCCTCTTTCCTGCAGCACCGCCAGTTCTGCACCTCCCATCCCAATCCACAGGGAGAGGGCAAGGATGCTTCCCTGGCAGCTGAGGGGCGGAAAGTGCTCCTTCCAGAGCCTCCCAAGCCCCCCAGCCTGGGGCTCTCTCCAGACACCCAGGCACATTTGTTGGTATTAAACAAGAGCGATGACTTCTTGCTAGATGGGGATAGCAAAAGCGAGAGCAAGGAAGATGCTCTGAAGGGTGGCCTTTTCAATGGACTTGCCAACAGCTCCTTGCCACTCACTGCCTCAGACCTGGACATTGATGATGCCAAGCTGGACAGCCTGATCACTGAAGCCCTCAATGGCCTGGGCTACCAGTCAGATAACCCAGAGATTGACAGCAGCTTCATAGATGTGTTTGCTGATGAGGAACTGACAGGCATGAAGACAGCTGGTGGTGGGTTGTCCCACAAGGCAAAGGAAGCTCTGGCCTCAGAGAGCAAATCAAAGCAGGCAGCAGTGGAAGAGAAGGCAGGGGACCAGCCCAAGTCTGTCTATTTTTATGAAGATGGTGGGGATCAGTCAAAGATAGTGGCAGGAAAGCATCACCTTCACAAGGGGAGGGCAGCGCAGAGGGTGGCAGCCCAGGAGCCAGATCCTGGGGCAGCAGGAGCAGAGAGGACAGCCAGGCTGCGGGCAGGCAGGAAGAACAGCATCCCACTAGCCACCACCTCCTCCAAGTCCACCTCCAGCCAGAAGCATCCCAGGAAGCTCAGCCAGGAGCCTTCAACAAAGAGTGAAGTGGGACCAGGCACTGGCACCAAGAGCTCCAAGCCACCCCGGTTCTCCATGAAGGATCTGAAGAAGCGAAAGCCCCGAAGTGGGACGTGGAGCAAGGAGCTCATTCACAAGATAGTGCAGCAGAAGAACAAGCTCCACAAGCTGCAGGTGAAGAGCAGCAAGCAGGCTCAGTGCCCCCAGGTCACCGAGAGGCTGACGCCAGCCACCAAAGAGGGCAGGTTTCAGGAATACGACTATGTCTCTGACTCGGATGATGATGGGGCAGAGTGCAGCAAGCTCCGGGGAAGAAAGAAGCACAGCATGGGATTCACTGGGAAAACCAAATACAGCTTTACCAAGAAACGTCCTGGAAGAAGGGAGAGGGTCAAAGAGAAAGACCCCACCTGGAGTTACAGCCGGAAAAAGGACACTCAGAAAAGGGAGGCACAGGAACACGGTGGGGTCCCAAGTCAGGAGGATGCTGAGGAAGAGGATTGTGGCACCAGAGGCTCAAGACAGAGCAGGCAGTCGTCTGCCAGCAGCAACCACAGCGGTAGCGTGCCCAGTGAGATGGGAACCAGCCCATCCCATGCTGATAGGGCTGGCTCAGGCAGCGAGAAGGGAGGCACACAGAGGAGAAGGAGCTTGGGCAGCCCAGCATGCACGCCAAGGACTCCACTCAGCCCTCCCAGGGACAGGAGCCCAAAGAAGAGCAAGAAAAGCAAAGAGGACTTTACCAGGGGGAGCAGGCGGTTTGGTTCAGCCAAGCCTTTGCCATTGGGCTCCAGAACATGTCCCAGTGCAGAACCAGCCGTTGTTGCAATGGACTGTGCAAAGCAGAAGCCATTAGCACAGCCCCAGGAAAGGCCCAGCACGGCCACCTCGGGCAAGAGCCCCATTGGACTCTGCAATAAGGAGGGGGCAGAAGAGCCCAAAGAAGCAGCAAAGCCCATGGGTAAGGCAGGAGAGCCCACCCTGGAGGCTCAGGACTCACCTGAGCTGACCATGGTCAACCAGAGCCATCAGTTTGGCCCTTTCACGAGTGATGGATTGAAGTACCATGCAGAAGAGCTAGTTGCTCCATCCCACAGTGGTAACGAAGCTAGTCCTAGCAATGCGAGTGCTGCCTACTCAGAAATGAGCATCAAGTACTTGAAGGCACACGGGCTCAGTGAAGGTCAGAAGGACTATTCTGCACCAGTTGCCACATACGGGATGGATGCAGTGGGGATATTGCTCACTGCCAAGGTGCCCAATCCATACGTCAGCAGTGACAACACATTTTTTGATCCCAAAGGTCTTCCTGGGCACTATGATGGCAACCTCTTCTCAAAGCCCCCAGCCCTGGGCTCCTCGCACATGGAAGACATGTACCTATGCAGAGACGACATCAACACCAGCTCCTTAGAGCAGAAGCACGCCAGCATCTCCCCTTACACCGCAGAAACGTCACAGGGCAAGGTCTCCTCCCCTCTCAGCTTCGATTCCTCTTCAATATTTGGAGAGCTTCCTGTCACTGAGTTCGATCCACCACTGTATGAAGGTGTTTCTGCAAGCAAGGATGGTTTTGTGACCGCATTTACCTGTCCTGGCAATCCCCCAAGCAAGCCGCTGCCGTTCGATCAATCGTATCCACAGTTCATGCCAGAGAAAGACTGGTCCCTCATGGAGGAGGTGGCTCCGATGCTGCCAGAAGACATGACTCAGTTCCACAACCTGTCAGTGGAGAAGCCACTAGCCAAGAAGTTCCCTGAGGAAGGACATGTCCCCACCGGCCAGCTCTCCCTGCCACTGCCGGACAGGATAACGGATTATAACGTGACTTTTATGAACAACATGTCAGACGATGAGCTGGAGATCAAGCGGTTAGTCACAGAGCTGGAGAGTCAATTGCAAACCAGCAAGATGGACCATGAGGCACCTGTTGCCCTCCAGAAACATGAGCATCACGTTGTTGCCCATCTGCGGGTACCAGCAGCTGAGCGGTTCTCACTGCCGGTTGAGCAAGGGGCAGGCCATGAGAAAGGACTGTTTCTGGCACATGAACTGGGCAGACCAAGCCTCTGTGTTGGGGAGAGGCTGGGCGGTGAGAAGCCAGCTGTCACAAGTGCCCATGGGGACTATGAGAGACCAAGGGAGCCCTGGCCCTGCCCAGTAGAGCTGGGGTCTCTGGAGGCAGGAATGTGCATGCCAGCCCCACTCACCATGGACCATTTCTGCTCCAAAGACAGTGGTGAGCAGCTCCAGTTAACTGCAGCTGCCAAGGAAAGTGACCCTGGAAAGATGGAAAATGGGTCTTCCTCCAAAGATCTACCTGGTTCACACACGCCAGATCAAACAGAGGCTCCCATCTACACAGACCCTGTGACTAAAACCCCTCCTGTTGCCACCAACCCCATGTTCCCCAAGACCCTGGAGGCAGTAGAAGCAACCAAAGATTCCCTGTCATCCCTTCCATGCCAGCGTGGTGCTAAGAGCTTCCCTCTGCCAGGCAAAGCAAATGAAAGCTTCACCGATGCTGCAGAGCTGGAGAAGTTTGATGCCCATCTTCCAAACCACAAACCTGGATTTGGCTTTCAGCAGGTTCCTGCCCAAGCCTCAGATCCCACCCTTTCACCTCCCACCAAAGAGGTCCCGGATACAGAAGAAAGACCCTTAAGCAGGCCAGAGTCAGCCAAAATGGCACAAAATGCCATGGACTTCAAAGGGGAGGGTGGTGGGCCTGTGTTGGTGGAAGAAAGAGAGGAGAGAAAGAGCCCCACCAGCTGTCTGGGCCCTGGACCCAGAGGCAAAGCCAGCAAGCAAAAAGTGCTGCTGTTAGATATGCTGAGTGTGCCCAAGGAGAGTGACTGTGACTCCCAGAAGGCATCCCAGGAGACGGCTGCCAACCCTCTGCAGCAGCTTCAACTCTTTGTTGCCCGAACAGTGAAGAGCAATGAAGAGGAGCTGTTGATGCCGTGCTTCCCCATGCTGCTTGCCCCCAGCCACCCCTCTACCACCACCCGCATCCAACCAGAGGAGAAAGAGAACGGTGGTGCTATAGAAGGGGAAAATCAGGCATCCTGTCCTGCCCAAGGGGAAGGGAATGTCCCCATTGAAGGCAACATGGAAAATATTGCTACCCTAGCAAAAGAGGCTGTGATTTTTCCTGGTGGGTGCGAGCCGGAGTCGTTCAGTTCAGTGGGTTCTTTCCATGCAAAACAATCTACGTTTGTAAGGCCGGAGCTGCAAAATAATGTAACAGAGCTGCAGCACTTAGCAAATGAACACGCAGAGCTGGGTGACATTAATATCCGTGCAGATGGTGTTTCCCGAGAGCGTAATGACCTCTCACCACTCAAAAACACAGCAGTGACCTTACTGCTAGGGCAAGTAAAGAAAGCTGATCAGCTCATGGAAGAACAGGAGCAAGATAAAAACAAAGCAACCTTGGCATTTAAAGAACATGAGCAATCTCATTTAAACTGTAGCTTGCTTGAGAAAAACACACTGGGCAGTGCAGCAGCAGAGAGGATGGAAAGGAACCAGGTAGGGCAGGGGACACAGCCTCCCACTCCCACAAATCCTACCAGCCCCCTGAGTCCCTCCAACGATGATCTCCACCAGGATCACTGCTTGGTGCCAGAGACAAAAGCCAGCGCAGTCAGTGCAAAGATTCCTAGAGAAGGAAGTGGCAAGAAGCCCCTCAGTGTCTGTCATTGCACAAGAGAATCTCTGGCCAGCCTGCCCTTACCAACCAATTGTTCTGATCCCAAAGGCTTGCAGAGTGGTGGGGCTGAGGGAGGAGAGGTCCCCATTTTTAACCTTCAGCCTTCAGATGAGGGGAAATATGGCCCATCCCTGCTTAACACATCGAGTTCACTCGTCATGATGAGGTGCCCTCCCGAGGCAAACAGCCATCACATCCATCACTCTACTGAGAGGCCAGTAGAGCAAGGGATATGGAAAAGAGGACCCACCTTTTCTCCCTCACTGCATCACTGTGGGACCATGCCAATAGAGGTGGTTGAGGACAGTCACCATCCTCTCCCCGATGGCATTTCAGGTAACTATAGATCACCTGAAAGAGAAGGCATGTCAAGACCTGCAGCTCTGATGCATTCTGATGGTCTGGGGGGCTCTACCTTGGAGATGGATGGTGCCCAGAAGGATTGCTCTCTTCCCTGCTCTTCATCTTTCAACCAAAACTGTGTTGGGAAAGCGGCACCCGAAAGTTCTCATTTTAAAGAAAACCAAGCATGCACCATCACAGATACAGTCATTAACTCCATTCCTCCAAAAAGCCAAGATGATCCAACCCAGCCCACAATAGATCTTCTGCTGCTCAGAGAAAGAGAGATAACCCCAAATCAAGAGAACAGGTTTGGAGGCTGCTCTGATGATGGAAATAAGCATCAAAGTGAACCAGAGGCTTTATCCAATGGTTTTGCTGTTCAGCAAGGGTCAGCAGCTGTCAGCAGAGATCTTACAAGGACTGGAGATCTTGGTCCTGTTGAATTAAATGGCCATGAGCTTTCAGCAGAGATGAGACATGGTCTTTCCAAAACCACAGAGAGTGGAGGAAAGAGTTTAGAAGGGAAAAAACCAAAAAGCGATGGGGCTGGAGAAGCTGAGAGCTGTGTGATAAACAGTATGGGCCAAGGAGAGGGCAATGCACCTAACAGTACTCCAAATCCTCCCAAAAATGAACTTCACAAAGAAAAGAAGCCAAATGGGGTGCCGGTGACTTGTGACATTTGTTCAGCCACTTTTCGGTCCAAGCCTGGTCTGACCAGGCACAAAGCTGTCAAGCACCAGGTGAGGAACAGTGGCATGCCACAGCCCAGCAAGACTTCCAGGTCCACTTTGGTTCCTCCAGACAACACAACAAAAGCAGCCCAAAAGGCTCCCAGGAGGAGCCTGAAGTCTTCAATCGCAGACAAAGCTGACGGCGCACAGATGCCAACCAACGACGCTGAACAGACCACCAAGAAAATATGCCCAGACCTGGAGAAAGAGCCCAGCTCACAGATGCAAGAAGTGGTGAGCAGAGTGCTCAGCGACCTCAGCGTGATCTCCTTTGAGATGTCCCAGGAGCTGCACCGCACACGTGTTCTGCAGAGGGAGATGAAGGCAAAGGGATCATGCTCAGAGACAACAGGAGCAGGAGAGGCAGAGGCTGGGAAGCTGGACTCGGGACGGCAAGCCAGGAAGGGAGAAAAGGGCAGAAGGAGCCAAAGCAAAGATCCTGGGGACGCGAATGGCAGTTCTGAAAAGAAGCTGAACAGGAAAGTGAGACAAAGGAAAGAAAAAGTGTTTCCCAGCAGAAATGAGCCCGATGGTCCATGTGGGATGGAGAAGAGTGCAAGTCCTCCTGCTGCTATCCTCAGCTCCAGTCTGCCCAGGATCATGGAGGACTTGCATGAGCCAGGTGGTTGCATCACCACAGAGGGGCAAAATAGGTCCAACTCAACACAGCATTCCCAAAAAGCTAACCAGTCCCCTTGTGCAGCTGAGCTTGCAGAGGACCTAGGCGACAGGATGGTGTCTTCAAAGGAGATGACCAGCAACGATTCAGTAACAGGCATGGTAACCTGTCCTGGGGATGTGGAAGATCCAAATGGAGTGGAAGACACGCAGGCTTGCAAGAAATGGGTTAGCAGGTTTGTGAAGCAAGTGGTAAAAGGATTGGGTAAAGTCGGCAATGAGCAGCTTCGTGGTGCTGATGACACAGAGGAGATGGGTGCTGAGACAAGAGACAGTGCTGTAGTAGGCAGCAGCACTGGGAACCAGAGTGGTGCCCTGCAGGGTCCCACAGCTCCTGCTGAAGAAGGTTTGCTGCTGGAGACGTGTGATTCAGAAACAACTCCTGTGCAAGGTGCCCTGCAGACCATGCCACAGACCAGCCATTCTCCTGCAGAGCCAAAGCAATGGGCGAAGGCAGACATGGCACCGGGCAGCGAGCATTGCATGGAGAGCGCGGCTGTCTCGGACCTCCAGAGCCTGTTCGATGATGACTCCACATTCTCCAAACTGTTCCCCCGTGATGACCAGTTTGTTCGGAGGAAGTGCACACGGGTGTATGGGAAGCGCAGCAAGAAACCTAAGCCCAGCACAGAGGTAAACCTCCAGCCACCAGGTGCAGTTGACCTCTTCTCCATGCGATTGCCTTCTGACCTCAGCGAAACCAGCTCTTTCTGTGTCACCAGGGAGGACACTTGTGATTATGAAACCATCTCTGTTGATGATGCTTTAATGCTGAACATGTGTCACAACAGCAAGGCGAAGAGCAGAGATGCTGCTCCCAGTGGATCTAACAGCATTGCGCCAAGGTTGGACCATGAGAAGACTGACCAAAGGAAGGAGGACATTGACCTGGAAGACAACATGCTAACCCTCTTGTGCCAAAACAGCCAAGACAACGTCCCCAGCTTGAACATCTGGGGAAGTCTGGAGAAAGATGGAGAAAGCCTTTCTGCCGAGGACATGTTTGAGCCTCTGATGAACCTTGAGGACGAGCACTCACTCAGAGAAGTGAGTTCTGAGCCCCCCGACCTGGCTGAGGAGCCTTATGATGACAAGGCTAACGAAGGTTCAGACTCTCCTGAGTTTCATACCATCGACATTGAGATGCTGAATGCAAAGCTAAAAATGAGAGACATGTGCTTCTATGGCTCTTGTGAAGATCTTCCCGGCCCTGGGGAGGACAATGATGTGAGTTTCAAGCCAAAGCCAGGCCAGCCTAGCAAGCACAAAAGTAAGCAAGAAGATGGGAAACTGGGGAAGAACCGAAGTGAGATGACCATCAAGACCAAAGACAAGCAGTACAAATGCAAAGTCTGCTTCCAGTGGTTCCTGACACTGGGGGAGCTGGACTTCCACAAGCTCTCCCACAACCCTTCCCCTCCACCTACCTGCTATATGTGCGTCCAGCGCAAATTCAGCTCCCGGGAGCAGCTGAGGGACCACCTGAAGGAGAAGCATGCCAAGAACAAAGCGGGTTTATGGGCTTGCGGAATGTGCCTGAAGGAGATCTCCGACGTGTGGATGTACAACGAGCATCTCCGGGAGCACGCCACCCAGTTTGCTCGCAAGGGGCAAGCGCAGAAGTCCGTGATGGGCCTGCCAGCTTGCTTCAGTGAGGACAACGCTGCTGTCACCCACTTCCTCAACACCATCATGTATCGGAAGCCCAGCAGGTCCTCCCGGCACGCAGACCCCAGCAGCAAGCATGCAGTTAGCAGGGAGAGCAAGAGCCCCAAACAGCTGCCCCTCGAGCAAGAGGCCAAGGCAATGAAAGACCCCTTGGAAACCAATGCCAAGGTGAAGCCACCTGCACCCAGCTCCTCTAAAGCATCTGCTAGTCAGTCTCCAGAGCACATGGCAAAAAGTGAAGGCACCCCTAAATCTGTCCCCATGCACCCAGACTGCAAGGATCCTTCCCGGGACTGTCATCACTGTGGCAAACAGTTCCCCAAGCCCTTCAAGCTCCAGCGGCACTTGGTCGTGCACAGTTTACAGAAGATTTACTTGTGCCACAAGTGTCCAATGTTCTACCAGGAGACCAAAGAGCTTCGAAACCACCTCATCCAGGAGCACGGCATAGTGGAGGAGCAGGAGATCAAGCACACCACCCTGTACGCCTGTGAGCTCTGCGCAGATGTCATGCACGTTATCAAGAAGTCCTTCATCTGCAGCATGTGCAACTACACCTTTTCCAAGAAAGAGCAGTACGATCGGCACATGGAGAAGCACTTGGCAGGAAGCAACAAGACTTTCAAATTCCGAGGGGTTATGAGGCCGGGCATTGCCTCCAGGGAGAGGAGGGAGAAGGTGAAAGAGGATGGCTCCCTGCGGGAAGGCATGCCACCGAGCAAGAAGAGGAAGGTTTCTCATCGTGGAACCTCACTCCTATCCACCTCGCCGGTCCACCTCGACCACACCAGTGACCTTCAGCTGGTAGAGACTGCAAGCCCCAGCCTGCAGGCTCCCACTGACTCCTTCCCTACATCACCCAGTGACACAGGAGCACCCCAACCCTCTATGAAAGCAGAAGACCTGGTGGGTGACTTCTCTGACCTCTTGGAAGAGATGGAGAAATCCCAGTTTGACACGCTGCCTCCATCACACTGCCTGTCTCCATCTTTGTCTCAGGCTGCGGCAAGCAGCCCAGACCTTGGGCATATCACTGCCCTGTCAATAGAGGAGCTGGAGAAAGGAGCGTTTGATGGGAAACCCCTTCCCTTCTTGGACTCACCTGAGTTTACCATTGATCTTGCTGGGCTGGCTTGTAACCAGGCCACAGACCAAAAGCTCTCTCCTTCACCCCTGAGTGAGAAACATGACTACGTCAAAGCACATAAAAGAACCAGTGTGAGCAACAACGATGAATACATAGTGGATGTCCTGGAAAATCCCAATGAAGACACTGATGCTGTGGATGGGATTCCATTTCTCCAGCTTGATGAGAAGGCCTCAGAGATTCCTTCCTCACAGGCAGGGTCTCCACCAGCCAAGGAGACACACAGATGGGGCAGCTCCAGTGCCAGCGATGCCTGGGAAAGTCCATCTAAGGCCACCTCTCCAGAAGCTGCCCACCACTCCTTGCCCCTGAAGGACAAGACGGCATCACCCACACTGGAGAGGGCTGCCAAAGATTCAGTCCTGCAGAAGAAGACCACGAGTAGCCAGCACAGCAGCAAGGATGCTGCTGGCATGGGCAGCCCTGGTAGCAGCACTGAGGAAGGTCAGCAACCCATCTCGGGGAAGGAGAAAACCATGCTTGAGGTTAAGGACAGTAGCACTAATGCAAAGTCCCAAGGTGAAAACTCTAGCAAATCCACCAGCCACCAGACCAGGGGTGAGGCCACCAGCAACGCCGTGAAACACAGCCACACAGAGCCAAGCAAAGCCGTTGGCAAGCTTCACGCCAAGAGGAGGAAAGAGCACAAGTCCTTGAGCCACCGGAGCAGCTCTGGCTCCCGGGAGAACATGGAAGGAGATGGGAAAAAGAAAAAGACCCGGACCCCATGCCCAGGGAGGAGCGAGAGCACCGCTGAGCTCAAACGCACCGGATGGAGTAACGCTGAAGCTTCTGCCCTCTCCCCTGGGAGGAGGGAGACGCACTGCAATAAGCTGGTACCTAAGCCCAAAACGGGCACCCAGCTGAAGAAGATGGTCTTGGACACTTATAACCAGAAGAAGGGGATGCTCCGGCACGCCAATGGGGATATGAAACGCAGGAAGGCCATTCTGGGCAAGAGCCTTCACCAAGTGTTGGCTAAGGGGCCGGAGCCATCCCCTCGTGGTTCCTTGCCCCGGGGTGCCAAGCCTGCCAGCTCAGCCAGCTACCGCACTGCCGAGTCCCAGAACAACCTGCTAAGCCAACTCTTTGGGCAAAAATTAACTAGCTTTAAAATTCCTTTAAGAAGAGATACTTCAGAATAATTTATGGAAGTGACTTATGGTGATCCCTCAGCTGCTTTCATGGGGTTTGCAAGGGAAAAAATTATCAAAGCATTAAATTCGTTTGTGTAGCATGATTTCTCTGTCTAGCTTAAATGAACTTGCACTGCAGCCTCTGTGAAATAGTTTGCTTTGTGTCTACTAATCTACTTTAATTCACCTGATTTATCATGCAAATGCTAGAACTTTGATGTTGCTGATGATTTTCATGAACTGAAATTGTAATCGCTTTGGGCAGACTGAATCGTCGAGAGCAATTGCTTTATTGCAGAAGTGCTGAGGTTATAAGGATACTTGCAAATCTCAGACCCTTTTGAGTCTGTGTCTGTGTTATCTTTGTACAAAGTACTTGAAGAGATGAACTTCATTCCATAGACGTCTTATTCATAAGGTGCAGTACACTGTAGAAAGCAAATTATTATTTTTTTTTTCTTGAAGATTTTGCACAAATAATCCCATACAATTCATTTAATTGGGAGCTGGCCTAAGAGATGATACAATTAAAAAATTAAATTAGGAATCGAGTGTCCTACATTTTGACAGCCATCCCTATGAATTTGTTTCTACATCGTCAAGAGGATAGCGAGGCAGCTCTGGGGCTGTCGGAGCCCTTTAGAGGATGCTGCCACTCTTTTGACCACTGTAGACGATGTAACCGGAGGAGAGCAAACTGCACCTTGACACTTGTGACAAACTCTGATTTTTTTAGGGTTTTTTTTTTGGTGTGTATGTGTGTGTGTGTGTGTTTTTCTTTATGGGGGTTAATTTTTTTGTGCAACGACAAAACTGTGCCAATTTACCGCACCGAACCGGTACTGTCCGAGTGCCCTCAACAGTATCACTTCTAAAACTATCTTACTGTATTGAGTTAGTGGCTATATAGGTACCCGCTTTTTACTATGCAGTTACTGGTGCTATTCTTCTTTTGTAATGTGAATACAGACTTCCTTGATTGAAAAATAAAAGGGAACCGTTAGGAAGTAGCAGTTACCTGTAAAAGAAAACAAAGCAGGAAAAGAAATAAATAGCTTAAAAACATCCAACTTTAAGGGAGGGGGGGGAAGAATCCTGTATGCTGGTACTCCGCAGTGTCGAAGAGGTTACGTCACGTTGAATGAGCACGTTATACAACCGAACTTTTGAATCCGGAAAGAAATCTCAGGTGCAAACGAGGACATGGAGGATAATTAAAAATACTATTGAAATACTCCCAAGTCAAGGAGGTGAAGTAATGCACTGATGTGATATGAGCAGTCAGAGTACTTTGCGTCTGTCCTGCAATGATTTTTTTTGTTTTGTTTTGTTTTAGATTTAAAAGAAAAGAAAAAAAAAAAAGAGGCTTTATTCTGTTAATATGTATCTTTACAATTCTTTGTATTGTATAAAAATATT
Source organism: Neopsephotus bourkii (assembly GCF_033783945.1). NCBI lineage: Eukaryota > Metazoa > Chordata > Aves > Psittaciformes > Psittacidae > Neopsephotus > Neopsephotus bourkii. The sequence continues at coordinate 75,504 of NW_026901498.1, forward strand.
GTAGGTAATTTACCTTGGGTGCAATGTGTTCTGTCAAAAGTTTTTATTTTGATATTTTTGTCAGAGAAGCAGAGAGAGAGCAGGAAAACGCCGTTTTATGATGTTGTATGTGTGCTTTTAAAGTGCCTCTTTAATATTGTTAAATAAAGTATGAGATGAAAATATGGGGTGGTACTGTAAAATCATACATGATTAATCTTTTCAAATATATTCCAATATTTTCACAGAAATTCCCTGTCTGAGTGATGTTTGTGGGATATTTCTCCTTGGTTGCGTCCCACACCCTGCAGTCCCTTCCTCCTGCACACATCTCCAACCAAATGGTGATGTTTCTAATTGACACTTGAATGCTCTGCACAACTGCATGGTGTCGTGAGTGCAGGGGGATGTTGGTGCTGCTGCCATCACCTTGCAATCACTTGCAAAGCAGTGGAGCTTCTCAATGATGGAGATGTTTGTGCATCTCCTCTTCCCCACTGCATCTTGCCCAAGTTCTACTCATGGCATGAGTGTCTTGTCCTGGGGGGAGAAAACAAAAGCCCAATGTGATTGTGATGTCCCAGTCTGGTCACCATTAACTGCTGATGGTAATGGCTCAGTTTGGTCATCACCAGTTGGGAATGGTAATGGCCCAGTTTAATAATCATTAGTTGGTGATGGTGATAGCAATGACCCAGTTTGATCATTACCAGCTGTTGATGGTGAAGCCCCAGCTTGGTCACCACCAGTTGGTGGTAGTGGTGACCCAGTTTGGTCACCATCAGTTGGTGGCGTTGATAACAACGGCCCAGTTTGGTCATCACCAGATAGTAATGGTGATGGCCCAGTTTAGCCGTCACCAACTGGTAATGGTGACCAGCCCAGTTTGGTTATCCCAAATTTGTCCTCAAGCTAACCTTTGCCAGCGTAGCACTGAGGTCTGAAGGTAGGATGCTGACACAAAGCCAGGCATATTATATTCTTTAATTACTGTTGCAATCATAACATTGAAACGCTGTCAATGAGAGATAGCTCGTAACTGCGGGCTAGAATCCTTGCCACTTGGGGCTTGTAACTAAAACTGCAGGATTAATTTGATTAATTGATAGAATTATTTTCCAAACTACTCTTTTGTTTATGGAGGCTTAAAATGCTTTCCGCCCGCACCCTCCTGGTGTGTTGCAGAGTGGAGATAAAGTGCCTGAAAATAATTAGTATGGCTTAATTTAGGGAAAAAAATAACCTCAAAAGAATTTTGCAGAAAATTTAAGGCAGCACATTTTACTTTGTTTTGGCAGGAAATATTATGGAGCTGGAAATGGGACTTTTATGTTTTCCCTCTACTATATTTCACCAGGGCAGCAAACCCATGAGGCAGAGGAGTATTTCATGTTACTGCAGCTCTCCTGCACCTCCAAATTGGTAACATGGGCAACTGGAAATGAAGTCTCCTGGGGTCACAGGTTTGCTGCAGAGGATGGGACCTGTCCCCTGGGCCCTGGGGAGGGTGTGGGGGCATCATCCACCTTATTGCAGCACAGGCTACAAGTGATGCTCACCTTGGGTACCGCTCCCTCCTGAATACTGCTCCCTGGGGTGATGCTAACATCATCCCTGCAGCTCTGAAGGCTGAAATACTCCATTCTTCCCTTTCCCCTCTAAATGAGAGTGGGTTTTTTCCCCATCGTCTCCCCCTACTCTCACCCACATCCCCTTCCCACCGTGCCAGTGCCTGCTGAGCAGGAGACCCCCCCCCGTCCATCAGCTCCCTAAAGCCCCTGGGTTTGCTGAGTCCTGCATTATCCGGCAGTGCTTGTCACTTGGAAGATTGCAGGCCCCTGTCAACATAATTCCAGTGAGGAAGGCAAAGCCTGGCAGCTTCTCCTGGCTGCAGATTAACTCACTGCTCAGCGGGTGCCAGCAGCACAGGGAGAAACACATGGCACCGGGCACATCCAGGGGTCCTGGGGCTGCACCTCATTGGGATGCATGGCTGTGCTGCACCATCCTCACCCCAATCCACACCCTCCACAGATGGGGGTGACCACACAGCCGGCCCCAGAGTGGCTGGTTCTGAACAGGGGGTGCCTGGCACTACATGGAGGCCCTTAGGGGATTTCTTGGCTTCTTGTCACCACCCTTAATTCTGCTGTCTGCTATTCAAGCCCCCCCCCCCCCCCCCCATCCCCAAATCCAGCCAGCCTTTCTTCTTCAGCTGCACACCCAAGTTTCTGAGCTGGAGGTGCTTTAAGCCTCTCCATAAAGCCTGAAGGATAACGGGATCCACCATGGTTGTCACACTGCTAGCAAGGGCTAAAGATTTATACTTTTTTTCCCTTGCTCCTGAGTCAAATCTGGCCGTTCCTTGCACAGCAGGAATTTAAACCCCAGCTCCCACGTCTCCCTGGCCATATGTGTGTAATGACCACACACTCCCCCGGGCTGCTGCCTCCCTAATGCTGAATTCTCTTCAGGCAGGGGAATCCTAAGCCTGGGTTGCTGCAGAGTGTGGGGCCAGGGGTGCAGGGGGAGCTGAGGACATAACACAGGAGCAATGCACCCACCCAGGGGCTGCCATCCTGCCAGCAGTGAAGCCCCTCAAGCTGCATCCCGGTTTTGCTGTCTAATCCCTGGGGGTACCAGTTCTTTTGTGAGTTAGAGCATCGTCCCCATACTGGGTGATCACTACGGGTGGGAGGAGTAAGCATTGAGAAATGCCAGCCTTGAACCTGGGAACACTGAGCTCCAGCAGCATCCAGCATCGTGTTTGCATCATCTCTTTCAACCCGAAACCCACCTCAGCCCCCGGGAGCCCCGAACCCCCGCAGCAGCATCTCTGCCGAGGACATGCCCAGGTCACAGAGAACCCCTGGCTCTCTGCAGCTGCCTGGGGCTGAGCCACCAGCAGGTGACAAGTGGCACCCAGGGCCCCGTTCTGCTGCCGGTAGGTGGCAGAGCCCTTCTGCAGCGCACCCAGCACGCAGCCCCACTGGCCTTGGCCAGCCTGCAGGCGAAGGGGCACCGAGACGCCATTCCTCCTCCTTGAGACGAAACAATAAACTCCCTAAACCACGGCTTTCTGCGACTGCAAAGAGCTGAGCTGTGCCACCGACTGGGGCAGCCCGTGGTCCTGCGAGCAGCAAGACCCCCTTCGGGATGCTCAGCGCAGCATCCAGCATCACTGCCCCTCATCCCCGAAACACAGCCAAAGCAGAGCCTTAGCTTTTCCCATTTACATTCCTCTGCCGACACCTCCTCTCCCTGCGTCTCTAATAATATCACCCCAGATTAATTGGCACTAATACAAATGTACACAGCTCCATAAAAAGATGTCACCTCACTCACAATGGGGGAAACGGCTGCTCACGCATTATCTCTGCTCTGCAGGCGTGTAATTCACTCCTCGGGAAAACACGCTATTTATTCTGTTACCCTATAACAATCTCTCTGCAAACACAACAGGATCGGGGAGGGGGGGAACACCCATCCATGCCACTGTCACCAGCACCGTGCTGGTTGTCCCCATGCAGGGGCACCCATGGGTCCCACACATGGCAGGGCGGGATGCACACAGTGATGGGGCAGGGAGATGCAGGACTTGAGGACATCCCCATGTTAGAGATGTGACCCTTGGCCCTTCGTTGGTTGATGCAACTGCAAATTCTCTGGCCTGGGGGGATCTAAGAAGCTTTGGGACGGTGCCAAAAAGCTAATTAAAAGGGTGATGGTAAGGAATGTGCAAGGGGAAGGACTGCAACCTGTTTCCTCCCTGCAGTGGGGCTCCCCTCCCCAAGGCAGGGCTGCACGCAGGTGTTCGGCACACATCAGCTCCATCGAGGCTTTTGGGGCTTCTTACAGCAGGGGTGAGATGCATCCCCCCCAAAAGCTGTGACAACAACCAGGGTCTGTCCCCTCAGCCCCCCAAGGAAAGCTGTCACTGCTTCTTCTAGCACAAAGACCCAGGAAAATCCAGCATACCCCTGCTCTGTTCTGGAGAGAGGAATTTTGGGTGCCCTATTTGCATCTGCTTACACCCACACCTCCCAGGTCCATGCAGTTAATGGTGGTGCATCAAATTCACATGCCCAGTGCATAAGGCAGGTGCTGTGAGCGGTGCCAGCAGGCGATGCCATGGATGTGTCAGAGGAACTGTCTGTGATGCTGCACTGGCCTCCAACCCCGAAACACCTGCAGCCACGCTGGGGAGGAGGGATGGAGACCTCCCAGAAGCAGCAGAGCTTTGGCTCCCATCAACCAGGCCCTGACGGAGTCAGCACCCATCACGGTTGATGCAAAGCAGAAACTGCTCAAGCCTCCTTAGGCTGGACCCTGCAAAGTTGTCGCTGGCGGATGTTTGATTTCATCCCACAGATGAGTTGTGGTGGGAAGAGAAAGCCTTTGGAAGCAGAGCTGCCTGCCCTGGGGTGTGATGGTCTCCAGGAAGGCGGTGATTCGGGGCCAAAAGAGATGAAAAACGTCAGCAGGACCATTTCAGGGGGTGACCGGTCAAGCAGGGGGAGATCAAAGCCTCATCCTCAGCAGCATCTTCCTCCCTGGATGATTTGGGGCTTTTTCTTTTTCTTTTTTTCCCTGGAACCTTTCTTAATTCCTAACTTAATTTCATTTGACATCCTCATTGCCGGCTTGACCTCTTTACTGGCATGATGTTCTGCTTAAAACTCATTATCCCACCATTGAAACAGGAAGTTAATTAAAAAACCTTTAAACAAAAGAACAGAAAAAGAGAGGGGAAGAGGAAAAAAAAACGAGCACACCCCATGTCCAGTGATAGATGGAGGGGGGACATGGCCAAGACGCTTTGCCATGTCATGTCCCCACAGTCACCTGCTCTCCCACTGATCCAGAAATTGCATTAATAATTGGTACCATAAGCTGTCACTGCTGGAAAACCCCCCACCCTGAGCTGAGATCAGCCATGGCCAAGGGCCAGGATTGGCAGAAATGATCATTTTTCACAGAGGAATATTCCCATCACGGACCCATTTAGCCCCAATATTGCCACCTGGCTGCATGCTCATGGTGAGGACTGGCTCACACGGTTGCGATGATGCCAAGGGGGACCCCAGCACCCCAACACTGGCCCCAGTGTGTTCCCACACCCCAAGAAGGTGTCACAGTGACCCTGGAAGCTGCAAATGGGACTTCTTGGACCACTCATCTACAAATGAGTGGGATTTTAAGCTGGGTTTGTGATTCCAAAGAGAGAGACTCTCATCAGAAGGTCCAGAAGGCCCCACAGGAGTCTTTGAGGACTTCCAAGGGGAGGATTGGGAGCTCAGTGCCAGGCACTGAGGTCCCAGAAGGGGGGGGATTGGTGGACTCATGGGAATTTAGCACCTTCAAGAGGCGGTGTGTGGGTGAATTTGGACCCTAAAGTGTGGGATGGGGACACAAAAAGAGAGGTTGGGATCCCAAAGGAGGGGTTTAAGGACCCTGAATGGGAGTTGGGGGTCCCAAAGGAGTGGGTTGGGGACCTCAAAGGGGGACTACGGTCCCAAAGGAGTGAGTTGGGAAACCCAAAGGAGGATTGGAGACATCAAAAGAGGACTTTGGAAAATGCAGGAGGGCTTGGGGAGACCAAGGGAGGGTTGCGGACCCCAGAAGGGGAGTTTGGGACACGCAGGGGGGGCTTGGGGACCCCAAAGGTGGGCTGGGGACCCCAACAGGGGGGAGGACCCCAAAGGGCCAGGGTCCCAAGGCAGAGGACTGGGGGCCTCACGGGAGGCGTAGGGACCCCCAAGTGGTGCTAAGGACCCCGGGGAGCCCTCGGGGACCTTCGGGGGGGGGGGGGTTGGCTCCCATCCCCTCCATTGATCAGACCCCCCGTGGGATCACCGCCCCTAGCCCCGCCCCTCGCGGCGGCGGCCGCCTGCTACGCCATCCGGTGGGCGTGGCCATCGGTGGGGCCCATGGCCTATAGGCGTCCGCGGCGGGGGCTGGCCCCGCCCCCGAGGAACGTTCCGCGGGTTTAATCCTCCGCGGCGCCCCATTGAGAAAATCCCGCGGCGGCGGCAGCGGCGGCTCCGCTCCGCCCGAGCTCGGCCCCGGCCCCGGCCCCGGCCCCGGCCCCGGCCCGGCAGCGCCGGCGGGAGGCACGGACGGAGGGAGGGCGGGCGGGCGGGCATGCGAGCAGCCGGCAGCCCGCCCGCCGCCACCCACCTGCCGCCTGCCCAGCCGCCAGCCGCAGCGCCGGGCTCGCCCCTCGCCGAGCGATGTCCAGGAGGAAACAGAGCAACCCCCGGCAGATCAAACGTGAGTCCCCGCTACCGGTGCCTCCGGGTCCCCGCTCTCCGTAATGCGCCCCTTACTGCGTGTATTTGCCCCAACCCCTCGGCGGCAGCTGCCCCGGCACCCCGGGACTGCCTTCACCCCATCCCCGGTGCCCGTTCCCGCTACCGGCCGCCCACTTATGGTCCCGTCCCCGCCGCCTCTTTCTCTCCCCGCCACCGCGGTGACTCCGGTACCGGCTCCCGATGGGGCCCCGATAAGGCTGTAAAATATTCCGTTCTGCAAGTCCCGTCCTGATAACATCGCTCTGTCGGGACGGCCTGAAATTGTGATCTTATCTCCCGCGCCTGCCTCCCATCCAGCGCTGTGAGCCGGGGCGAGGGGCTCCCCAGACACCCCTCCTCAGCTCTGTCAGCAACTCCTCACCGCGGCTACAGCACCCTCGCCCTGCCAGGGGCTCCCCTTAATGCACGGGGACCCCACATTTACCATCGTCCCCCTGACCGCGCTCGCCTCCACCTTTCGCCCTGCCCGGTGCCCCCCGTCCTCCCGCTTCTCGCCCCATCCCAGGGCTGCAACACCTCCGGCTGACGGCAGGAGGGACCACCGAGGTGTCCCACGGGACCTCGGCCACCACCCAGGTGCCCCCCCCCCTTTCCTATGTGCTATCTCTAGAGGGTCGTGCACCCCACGATCCAACCCGCGGGCTGGGGTCTGGTTTCGATCCATCAGGGATGTGCCGCCTGCACCGAGAAATCCTGTAAAGTGCTGGAAGTTTTTCGGTGACAGGCTTCGCTTTGGCTTTCCTCCCTTCCTCTCTTGGTGTGTGTGTGTGTGTGTTTTTTCTTCTTTCCCCCTCGAGTCGATGGAAGCTGGTGATAAGAGCGAGATGGGAGGATAGGGAAGGCTGGCCACCATGTGATAATCTAGCTTTATCTTTCTCTTGAAATAATTGCAAGGCTGAGTTGCACCTACCTGTTTCCCTGCCTGGGGTGATTGCTCTGGTGATAAAGCTCAGCTAGACTTTTACCCGGGTAGAGTTAAAAATAGTCCCAGCTAGCTGCCTCCTGTATGGTGCTTTTTTTTTTTCCTGGTGATAGTTTTCTCCTTCAGCTTTATCCAACTTCCGCGGTTTTATTTCGGCAAACAGCCCGGCAGCCCTGCGATCCCTCCCTGGGTAATGCCAGCCCATTAAACCGGGAGCGTTGAGACCTAAGTGAGCGGGAGCGTTGCAGCCGCTGATGGAGGTGATAGCTGCATGTGTACTGGGGACATGCTGATGGTGGGATGCCCATAATGTCCCGGCACCCAGTGGTGTGAACCACTTGGGGTGGGGGGGGAATGTGTCTGGATGAGGCTGCAGCAGCTTGGCCGGGCAAAGGCAGCTCGTATCTCCTTCCTCTGCTGCTTTTCTGCAGAGATGTGAAGAAATGATAAAGTGGGAGGCTGATCTCAGGCCGCCGGCGATGGCCAAAAGTGATTAAAAGCTGAAAGCTTGGATCCCTTCCTGTATGTGTCAACATGAAAACAGTCATTAGAGCCGGCGAGCGTGGCGAGAGCGCCTTGCCGCTGCCTCCGACGGCTCTCCCCGCCGAGGGAAGGTATGCATGAATCAGGGCTCCGGTAACCAGACTCCTCTCATGTACAGACCGGACCTGTTTCCACAAAGTCTATCCTCCTTATCATCTCGGCTGGAGCATTAAAAACCTCCTCCAGATCGGTATCTGCTGATTTTATTTTCCTGGGTGACGCTATGTTCTCGCTTTGGCTTCATCTCTTCTGGGGTTTGGGTTCTGTGTTGGGGTGTTTTTCTTCAAGCTCGATGCGATGTGCAGATAGGCTCACAGGGGAGATCGCCGGGAGAGCGGGCGATTGCCAAGAGCGATAAGGCGAAGATCAGACACCGGACTATATTTAACCAGCTGCTTTAACCTTCTTCTTCTTCATCTTCGCTCGTTGGGTCGCAGCGACGTGGTGCTGGAGGGGGACGATGCTACTGGTGATGTGGGATCCCTCTGAGCACCCAACTCTGCCCATGGCACGCAGTGATGAGGCTTTGAAACCTGATTGCATCTATGTGGTGGCTTCCAATAGCGGAGAGCACTTATAAAACACCCAGAGCATTTATCTATCCCATTTTGCAGGGTACCTGCCCAGCGAGGACAGTTGCTTTTCACCTCCTTGCTCCATCCATGGCTCTAAACCCCAGCACCACCACCCCCCCTCCCCTTGCAGCAGCTGCTGCTTTATAGGGTTTGGTGGTTGAGGTTTCTTTTTTTCCTCTTTATTTTTTTTGCTGTCTTTTGTTCTGCTGGTAGATAGATGTGAGCGGCTGATAGAGAGCAGGAGCTGATCTCCAACCCAGATAGCCTGTTATATTTATTAACTTCAAACATGGGAGCGCGGGCACCGGGCTGATGAGCGAGGCTGCTGGCAGCTGCCTGTGCGTGCATTCGCAGCGCCGGGTCTTCGATGGGGGAAGCTGATAAGCAGGAGATTGATCTCGTCTTGCTGATGTGTCTCTCCCTCTGTTGTTGTTCTAATATATATACACTATTCTTTTTTGTTTCCCCTTCCGAAATTAGCTGGAAATGAACAATTTTTGTAGTAGTTGCAGAGGCCTGTTTGTGGCTTTTTTCTCTTCTTTTCTTTTCTTTTTTTTTTTTTTCCCTTTTCTCTTTCATTCTGCTTTCAGCAACAGTAGATCTTGAGCTCCTGATAAGCACCCAGGCCCGATCTCCATCCTGATAGAGATTGCCAGGCATGATAAGGACCACTTATCTCTCCCCACCAGACTGAAGCAGGATTCACTACAACAACAAACACAGCAAAGAGGGGCAAAAGGGCTCCAACAATTTGTTCCATTGCAAATGTGATTAATGCAGGCACTTTAATTATCTGATGGGGGGCAGCTGCATATGTGTTTTTATTTCTCAAGGTGTTTCAGGCTCTTTCTCTCCCCTATGTGCCCTGTGAAACAAGCTGGGCTGAGCAGCCAAGCTCTCCCCAGTGTGTGTTATCAGCTGCAGATGTTGCATTAGTTTGATGAGAGCTTTGACTTTCTTTTTTGATTGTTATCTCCCATTCTGCTTTGCGGAGCAAACACAAGGGCTGGGGCGGGTGACAAAAACACCATCATATTTTCGCATGTGGATTTTCTTTAATTGCTATTAGATGGTGTGAGATAGCGACAGCGATCTGCACTGTTAAGCCCCGCCGCCTCTCGATGGGGTGGTTTGGGTTGGGGTTTGTTATTTTCCCTTCCTCTTTGGCTGCTCTCTGCTCCTGTGTGGGCTCTGCAGTGATGCTGGGCACCGGGTCACGGTACTGGACAGGGAGTTTGGTGCTGGTCAGGCCGTGGGAGCGTCCTTGCCGGGAGCCTGGAAAACTGCATTTCTTGTACAGATGTCGGTAGCCAGCACAGAGTCTATTTTAAGCAGCGGCGTGGTGAGCCGGTGGCGTGGGATGCTCCTGGCACGCCTCCTGCTCTTCTCCCACTGCCTTTTCTCACTGAGCTGCTCCTCTCCATTCAGTCCTTGCGGGTGACTAACTGCCTCCACTTGCTTGTTCTTTCCCCCCCGCCTCCCATCACTTTGATGCTGCTCTGCTTTTCCATCACTGCCAGCCTCTCTGCCTCAGTTTCCCCATTCAGGGATGCTCTGGGGAGGTGTCTTACCCTGGGGAGGGGAGGGTTTGGTACCTGCTCCCCAGGGATGAGCTGGGTAAAGGCAGGGTCTCCCAGAACCGGTATGTTCTGCACCTCCTCAGGGGCTGTCTCAGCATTGGAACCCCCCCCCCCCGTACCCTGCTCTAAGCACCCCAAGGGTGGCATCCGTGTGTCCCATATGTCTGCTACACCCACGGGTGCTGCTTGCCAACCCCTCCCCACTTGTGCAAGCCCCATCCCGAGGCATTTGCCAGCCCTTGCTCATTGGCATCCTGAAGTGACGGCTCCTGGGTGCAGGCAGCAAAGCCCTGTGGCACATCTGCCCCCGCAGCAGCTCTGCCCATCCCAGCTCCTGCCAGCCTCTTGGGATGTGCCATGGGTGACATCAGAGGCTCCTGGAGGTGAGGACCTGATGTGATCCCCACAGGGGTTGAGGGGGGATGACCCAGGATGGGCTGGTGATGCTGTGGTGCTGGTGGGACATCCAGTAGAGCCTGCAGCCGCCTGTGGTGAGCTCTCCTGGCCATCACCAGCTGTTTCCCTTGGCAGCACCATGGGGAAGCTGTGTTTTCACTTGTTGGAGGTGATGCTGGAAGAAGTTTCTCTCCTCTCCTGGCCACTGGTCCAGGCGTGAGCATCCCTGTGGGCCCTGTGCCTAGGAGAGGAGTTGGCACTGTGCTGGCTGATGGCCAAGGGCACAGCTCGCCTCATCCTTCCCCTGGAGCAATTGGGCCATTTACAGGGCACTGGGCTGCCATGGGACACATCATGCCTTTCCCACATGGGTGCTTCCCTTGGTGTGGGACACCCTGACAGCTCATTCTGGGCTCCTGCTCAGGGTGTATGCGCAGGGTGCCCCTTCCCACTCATCCCCATCTCAGCATCAGGCAATGTGGATGCATGCAGGAGGCTTGGAGGATGAGTACCAGAGCCAGGATGGCTGTGGCCATGCACAGGGCACCCAGCAGCATGGCAAAACCTGTTCTGCTGAGTGCCCTGGTGCACATCCCTTCCCTGCCAGCAGCCCCATGTTGGGAAGGCAGCACTGGCAATGGAGGCTGTGCCTGCTTCCATGGCCTGTGGGTGCTGGGGTTGGGTTGAGTTGTGTCTGCTGCCACCTCGTACCCCTGGGGGATGCTCCCATGGGCACCCTGAGCAGGCATGGAGCTGCAGTGATGCCCATGCTGCAGGGTCTGTCGCTGACATCCCATGCCAAAGCAGGAATGCCACCTCCGGCTGGGATTTACAGCTCTGGATCCAAGCTTGTACGGTTGGGCAAGGTCTTGTTTTCCATTGTGAATCACGAGGCCACCTAGCAAGCTGCAGGTTCCCCTTTCGCCAAGTTGTGAGTTGGCCAGCTTGGCACCCAGGGCTTGGGAAGAAAGCAATCCCTTCCCCACTGGTGTTGCAGCAGATTGTGCAAGGAGATAATAGTGCCATGGCACAGGTGATCCATGATTCCTGGAGAAGGGCAGCTCCATCCTTCCCGGAGGACCACCCAGCAATGGCAGCATCCCAAAGGCAGCGTGGCATTAAGTTGCAGGGCAGACAAGTCCTCCTGTGTACAGAGCATCCCTGGGGCAGCCTGTGCTATGTGATGCTCCTTGTGCTGGCCATGGGGTTGTGGTCCCTGCATCCCTGGGAAGGTAAGGGACCATGCTGCCCAAACCTGGGGCAGCCTGGGGACAGAGCCACTGTGCCCTGCATGGAGTTGGTGGATTTGGGATCAAACACACACATTCTGGGCAAAGGAAGAGGGTGTTTTCCATGCGTCCTGACTCGCCTGGCGCAGAAAACCCCTACATGATCTGCCTTGGAGGGCACTGGCTGAGTGACACCCTGCACAGACCATGGTGGTGCAGCCTGGTGAGAGGGATGTGAACAGCCCCAAGCATGGTCAATGCAAGGAGCACCGATGCCAGGAGCGGGGAACCCTTTTGCTTTTAACATCTCTTCTTATTTAAGTAGGAAAAAGTGTAAAACTCACTGCCAGCCCTGCACTGTGGGATCCATGAGTGCTGTGGCTGCACCGAAGGCATGGATTTTCTTCTTCCTGAGAGGAGGAGAAAACAGCTTCCCTATGCTGAAGAAGAGCAGGGGCCAACATCTCCCTGTTTTTTTCAGTGACACGTCCCATGGCTGTTTTTGTTGCCTGACTCGGGGCTTTCGGACGCTGCGGCTTGGCCAGGCTGCTGTGCTGCTGCTTGTTTTATCAGGAAAGTTCAAGTGTTTCGGGGTAATACAGTTCCCTCTTCCGATGGCTGCCCGGCAAAGGCTCCGCATTGTTCCTGCAGCAACATGTTTTTTTGGGAGGGATGAAATGCCGAAAGGAATGTAACCGCTGACCTTGGGCTGCAGTGGGGTTAAGGAGTGTGTGCCTATGAGTCACTCCAGATAAGAGCCTTCCACGGCTTTTTTGCTCCAAAATAATTCTTTATCTCCTCTTTCTCACATCAGCATATTTTCTTGACATCTCCCGTTCCATAGCACGTGGAGGAAATGTGCTTCTCTAATTTGTTCATCTGATGAAATATAGATGCATTGTTTGCTCTTGTCCTTGGCAAGCCGGGGGGTCGTGGCCCTGTGATTTGGGGAATGCTCTGTATGGTCGGTGCATGGGGCTGTGGGAATGTGCCTTAGGGTCAGTACAGAGGGCTTTGGGATGCTCGATAGAGTCAGAACATGGGGCTTTGCGGATGCTCTGTAGGTTTGGTACCCGGGGTGCGTATGGCTCACCTCAGGGTTGGTACCTGGAATGCGCAGGAGGATGCTCAAGCGGGAGAGCATCATGCTCCGTGTTACCAGCTCTGGGGAGGACAAGCTGCTTTCAGCTTCCCCTCCCTGCTCCAGCGGGAAGTTTGGCCGCTCACTCGCTTCTCCGTCTCCCAGCTGAGGCCTCTCATGCTACTTCCAGCTCCTATGATAATGCGGAAAGTTGAACTGGCCCCATTACTGCGCTGCGATGGTTGCCTCGATAACGCCCCGATAATGGCAGCGATAGCGGCAGCTCGGTAGCCAATGGCTCTGCTGCTCCTCCCATTAACATTCCCCACCACGGACCGGCTCGGAGCTGCCTATCTGCTCTCCATTTCCACTCCTCCGCTAGATAAGAATGGAAATACTGACTTCATAGCTCACTGATTAAAGTGTCTGGATTTCTTGATAATACACAGATAAATTATGTTTTTCAAAAAGAAGGTAGGGAAGGGAGTGTGAGGGGAGGGAAAAGCCTCCAGTCCATTTTTATTACTTTTTTCTTTCCCCTTTTCCTTCTTTCTGGCCATGCTCTGTGGGCTGGGGGCTTTTCTGCTCCCAAATGTCCTCCCCAGCCTGTGCATGGGGAGGGCATTTGCAGTGGGCAAAGAGGTTTTGGGAGCTAACATGGACAGGGTGTATTGCACATGCAGTTGCATCCCTATGCTGGGATGGAGATGCTGTCCTCTGATGCCAGGGACCTGCTCCCATCACAGGAATGTTCAGCTTTGCCAGCTATGGTGATGCCACGTGGCTGTGGGATGTGATCGGGATCCTGTCACCAAGCACCAGCAGGGGCACAGGGGTGCTCAGGAAGCATCTGCCTTTCTATACCTGAGCCTCACTGGTTCTGCTATAGGATGCTGCCCACTCCCGTGGGATGTTTTAGGACTAACCTCATCCCACTGGCTGATCCAGGCTTAAGGATTGAGTTTCCTCACTCATCCCTGTTAAAGCAAATGGGGCTTCCAGACTTCTTGGTTCCTCGCACTGGAGAAGGTATCAACCACAGAAATCTAAGTTTGTTTCATCTAAATATAAAACTAAAGAGCAAACAGTCTAAAGTTCATTTTTTAATGTGCTGCCCCATTCCAGTTGGGCTGCTCTCTTTATTTTTTTTAGGGGAACTGTGATAAAAAGCAGTGATAAAGCCAGGGCTGTTTTGTGTAGGAGTCGGTATCTGCGTTATCTATCTCCCTTTTTCACTCTCCGAGCAGCTCTGTTGTTTTTTACTCTTATCTCGCTCCACCAAAATGCCAAGAACAGGAAAAAAAAGAAAAAAAAATTAAAAAGAGACAGCACAGGCACGTTTGCATGGAGCAAACTCAGCATCCATGGAGCCGGGCAGGAGCAGCCACCCTGCCTGGAGCTGGAGGGAGAGGAGGGTCAGGGGTGCCGGGTGAAGGTGCAGATGATGGAGGGGATGTGCCATAAAGGATGCTTGTGCTGGTCCAGGGAAGGCTGTGATGTGCGGGAGCAGGTAGCACATCACATGTTTTAGGGGACAATGCTGTTCCAGTGGGTTCTGGTAACCCTCATCTGGTCCCAGTGCCAGCAGCCCACCCTGCTTCTTGCTTTCCTGGTGCCTTTCTGCTCCTGGAGCACACCCAGTCCCTGCTCATTGCTTCATTGTTGGTTGCAGACCGCACTGTGGTCCAGGATGGCACTGGGCACCGCAGCCAGAGCATCTTCAGTGATGGGTCTAGTGGCCTCCTGCGCCACAGCCACCATCATCCCTGTCCCCATCCCTTCATCCTTGTCTGAGCCTGGTGCTATCATGTACTGAGAGAGCCTGAAATCTGTCCCCATTCCGGTCCCAGCAGCCCTTGGCAGTGGGATGTACCCGTGAGGACCTGAAGCTACTTCTCACGAGGAGGAGCATGGTTCCAACGCAGCATCTCTGGGTTAATTTGCTGCTATGTTAGCAAAGAACTTGACCTCTGTCCTTGCCATCACCTGGTGCTGGTGGGCTCTTCAGGGCTGTGCTGCCGGGTGCACATCCCTCCCCACTCCCAGCCATTCCTGACTGGAGCAGCTTTATTCCAGGTGGGAGAAAAAGGACCGGAATTGAGGGGCTTTCACCCAGAAGACCTCCCTTTGGCCAGGAGCAGTGGTAGCAATGAGCCTTGCGTGTCCATGCCACCTTGCATGCTCATCGCATTTGGAGCCTGATCTTCATGGATGGAGTTTCCTTCTGCATTATCAGGATATCTAGCTGATTCCTAAATGTGGGCTCACACTGGTGCCCAAATCCTGTGTTAAGCATCTCAAACTGCTCTGGGATGGGGACTGGGATGGAGGACACCCCTGGGTCCCCCAGTAAGGATGCGCTGCAGAGGGTCCCACCAGCTCCTTCAGCTTCCCTCTTGTGCTTCGAGCATCATCTCCTCATCCTGTCTCCCCTGCCAGCTGGGAAGGCAGGACTGCGTTAAGCATCACATCCCCTTCTCGCAGTGCAATCTGCTCCCATCCATCTGATGTGCCAGGCCTGGGGACGGCTCTATTAGACTCTCTCCTCTCTTAAAATCTATCAGGGCGTTATCAGCCCCATCTGAAACGTAAAGTCACTTCATTGTCATTGTCCCTGTATTTTCTTTCTCATTACTTTCCCGTGCCCCCCCCTCAGCCTGTATGTGTCGTGTGTGTGTGTGTGTCCCCCACAGCCGCTGTTTGATATGATGCGGGCTCTCTCGCTATTAGTATTAGTAATCGCGGCCCCTGAAGTGAAACAATCTCCTGTAATCTATCAGCGGTTTATCGGCCCTATCTGAGCGCCGGGAATGGCTGGGCTCGGCGATGGCGCCATGCTCGGCCGCTGATAAAGTTACAGAGTTCAGGCGGTGATGAATGTTAAGTAACTGCACCCCGCGCAGATAGGATATGGACTTGGCAGGGGGAGCAGCTCCGCCTGAAACCAATCTCTCCCCTATCAGCAGAGCTGCTTTTTCTCAGGCTCTGCTTCTCCACAGCTCCATTCTTCCCCCCCCTGTTCCCCATGGTTATAACTGGGGAGTTCCCATGGGGTGGCACCACCCCAGGTTGCAGAGGGATGCTCGAGGTGCTATGGACCCATGGGTGCTGTGCGTTGCTGGGGGTACCACACTGTTGCGGTGGTTGGGATGCTGCAGGGTATGAACATGAGTGTTCCCCCATCAACAATGGTAGCATCCCCCTGTGAGCACTTGCAGGATCTTCCCCACCATGAGAAGTCGCAGCAGTCGCACCACCTTCATTCCCTCTCTGTACCCTTCATTCACCTTCTGGACAAGCTAGGCCTAAAGACATAATAAATGTAATAATAAATAATTATAAATACCCCCCCGTGAGCAATTGCAGCATCACCCACCGCCTCCGCTCCCCAACCATCCTTTATGCCTCTCCTGGGTGAATTAGACTAAATACTTTATAAATTTAATTATATATTATCATAAATCCCCCCCTACAAGCAGTAGTAGCATCTCTTGTTGCGAGCAATTGCAGCATCCCACCAGCAATCATAGCATCCCCCCCACACCTTCATTCCCTTGCTCTCCTTCGTTCCCCTCCTGGATAAATTAGGTATAATTTAATGATAAATTATTAAAAGTCTATTATAAATCCATCCCTCCACCTACCAGCTCCCCAAACATATCTCTTTTTTTTTTTACCTTGCCCTTTAACACAGGGCACTGCGGGAAGGATCAGGGCGAGTTTTATCTGGTGGTGATGGAGAAGGGCCCCACATTAGAGATAGGTACTGCTGGGGTTGGCCTCAACCGCTATCGCCTCCACGCATGGGGCTGATATTTCATGTGCTGATATCCATGGTGGGAGCCCGGCCCAGGGATGCTGCAGCTGAGCTGATAGGGCGTAGGGCTGATTTGTGCTCAAGAAGGTCCGTTTTCCTCCAAAATGAGGTCTTGAGTAGGGGTCTTGCCCACCAGGACCCCCTTTTATGAACAGCATTGCAATGTAATGCTGGATCCCAGCAGCATCAGCCAAGAGGAGGGGGAAAATAACCCACTGGATAACGTGACCTTTGAGGACTGGTGTCATTTCCCAGCCACTGAAACCTCATTTACCCTCGACCGCAGTGCTTGGCATCCCTGATCCTCTGGGAACAGGCTCGGGGGTACCCGAGGTCATGGGTGAAAGCAAACATTAATACATACCAGGGAAAAATTGGGTGAGAAGAGGCGGGCTGGTATCCCATCAGATACCAGTGGTTTTTGGATCTGCAGCCCAGGTTGCTCTCTGGGTGTTGCTTGCTGCGGGGCGGACACGGCACAACCCTGCTACAAGACCCTGGGGAATCCCCAACCTGGGCCAGGCCCCACAGAATCACTTGGAGATGGTTTTGCAACCAGTGCAAGGAAGGATCACGAGTGGCTGTGACCCTCTCCATGGGTGTCTTTCTATGGGGAGTACCAGTTCCTTTGCCTGCTCCTGCAACACTTTGCCCATGGCTGCAAAATCTGGGGTGAAATAGGGAGGTTTTGGGGTAGCGGCACTGCCATGAGGAGATGATGCCTGAGCATCTCGATTGCAGGGTGATGGGTGAGCATCGTATCGTGGTGATGCTTCATGTGCCCTGAGACCCCCCCAGGCATCATCCCCCAGCTCCTTTGGGGCTTACTGCTTTATTATGGTTTATTTTTAATGGGAAGATGTACTCGGGGCCAGCACAGGGGTGATGATGAGGAGCTGGAAGGGGGAAAAAGAGATCCCCCATTACAATGCCCACATGGTCCTGCTGAAGCTAGTGGAGCTGCCTTGAAAGTCCAGCTCACGGAGTTGCATGTGGGCTGATCCACACCCAGGCTGCCCCCAGCCTGCACGTGTTTTCAGCCCAGGACCTGCTTTCTGCCATGGGAACTCCTCTTCCTCCTCTTCCTTCATCTCCTCCTCCCTGCTCCAGAGCCGGTGGGAAAGTCTGGGGCTGTTGCTATTTTCTATCTGCTATCAAGGCCTCTTATCGCTTTGCTCTTGTCTGCGTGCCGGCGTTCGGAGCGTCCAGGGTCTCACTCTTGGCAGCGTGGAGGAGTCCCCCCTCCTTTTATATTTTCCATGTATTTTTCCCCTTGTGTTTACCAGCACAGCACAAGGAATCAACAACCTTCATTTGAGTGAAATGATCAGACAGTTCCCTGGGTAACGATGAGCTTTCCTACCACTGGGAATGCCGGCTTCGATGGCAGACCTGCATCCCCAGGCTGAGCACGGGTGACAAGAGTACATCACTGCGAGTTTTGGACAATCGTTGTAAATTTTTTTTTGTAAAGAAGAAGGAAAAAAAAAAGAAAGAAATCCTTCCTTGTTATCAAAAATAAAAAAAGAGGGAAAAGGAGGGAGGGAGAAGAGTTAATCGTCAAAGCGGAGTATCTTGGAAGGGAGCATTTTTTGGCTCTTCCCCTCTCTGTAAAGCCAGCCTCAGTAATTCAGTTTTAAAGCATGAAAAAAGGGAGTTGATGAAATTCCACTATCAGCACTGAACCAATATGCAAAATATCTCGCCGAAAATCAAATAGCTATTATGTTTTCATTTCCATTTCAGCGTATTTGCTTAATGAAGAATAGACAGATCAGGCAAGCCGAGGGAGGCTGTGTGCGGTGATAACTGTGCAGGGCTTCCAGCAATCCCGGAGAAGTGACGCTCCGCTCCCTGCTCCACGCTCCCTCTCCCTCCCTGCTTTTCCCTTTTTTTTTTTTTTTCCCTCTTTTTTTACCCTTTTTTATTTTTTCTAAGCTATCTAGTAGCTCATTTAACCCACGCAGCCGGCGGCACCAGCGGCAGAGCATCCCTTGGGAATAGGCGGCGTGTTGGGAGCGGGATGCTGCAGTAGGGCCAGCTGGGTGCTGGGATGCATCCAGGGACTGTGGTGACATGGTGCTGGGATGCTGCCGGCCACCCATCTTCCCTATAGGCGCTCGGTGATGTTGCAGCACCCAAACTCCTGGTTTTATATCATTGCATCTGTATGGGGCATCCCCATCTCCATCCTCGGTGTTTTAGGGCAGGATATGGGTGGTCTGGGCACCCTGGGTGGGTACCGCATCCTGGCTCCATCCATTCCTCCCCAGCCTCATCCCTCCCTCCCTGGGTCTGTCCATCCCTTCCTGGCCAGGCTGGGAGTGCCAAGCTATGGAGCAGGCGAGAGTCGGGTTAACTTTATCAGAAGCCCAAGAGCCGTGAAGGCGTGAAAGAAGAAATTAGCCTAACAATGTTTCATTTGCAGCGAGAGAAACGATTTGTTAGCTGGCGATTGTTTCTGAATATTATCAGAGCCTTTTTAATTGTGCTGGAACTGAAATTAGCAGAATTAGAATAAATTGCCTTCCCTTCTCCGGCAGCCTCTTTATTCACGCTCATTGTTGTCTGCTTTGTATAGATTATGGGCTCTTTGTTCTCCTGCTGTAAATATACATGCCTGGAGTCACAGAGAGCAGCTGAGGTCTGCAGTGGGTTTGTCACCGCGCCATTCCCCCCCACTTGCCTGCACCGGGGTGGTGCCGGACGGGCACCGGGCAGCCCCCGGCACGAGCCACGCACGCCGCTCACTCTTCCTCCCTTTCTTTATTGATACCAGCACGGACGGGGATGCTGCGTTACTGTGGAAACGGTAGCATGGGCTGCCAGGGCTGTTTGGGGGGAGCTGAAGGGGTGTCCCCCATCGTGTACCCCATTTGCACCCTCAATGTGCCCTGTGTCCCCATTGCAGCATCCCCCTGTGTGCAGGGCTGTGGGCATAGCAGGGGGATGTGTTGTAGGACCCCTGTGAGATGAGGGGTGCTTGGGGACCAAGGAGATGGTCTCTGGGGTCCCTCACCCTGTTTAGATGCTGGGGGTTCAGATGGGAAGCACAGGTGAGCAGTGCAGCAGGCCGGGTACCTCACTATGCCATACCCATGTACCCATGGTACCTGGGGACCCTGCTCACTTCCCAGGCATGTGTAGAGCTCATTCTGCACAGTGTGGGAATTGCTGTTCCTGGAAGTGTTCAAGAACATATGGGTAAGGCCTCAGTGACATGGTTTAGTGCTGTGGAACAGTCTGACTTGATCATCTTGAAGGTCTTTTCCCACCCTGTTGATTCTATGTGTGAGGGGCACCAGGCATCCCTTGGGGTACACCCCCAGCAAGCCACTGGTTCTATAAACCTCCCTCTGCAAAGGGACACAGACCTGTGGGAGAAACCGGACCACAGGGCTGGCTGGGGATGGGGGTTCCCTTCCCTTCCCATGGCATTCAAGGCATCTCCTCTGAGCCCCGTGTCAGGTCAGGAAAGGGCCCTTTGCCATCATCCTACATTTCCCAACTGGGATAACCCACTGCTGAGGTTTTTCCCATCCAGTCCTCCCACTAACCACCCCTCTGTGTTTCCCAGGTTCCTTGGCAGTGATGGAGGAAGGTGAGGACGGCCCAGCGGCAGAGAAGAGCCCCTTGGAGAGGGATGCAGCCACCTTGGACCTCGAGGGTTCTGTTGAGCATGATGCCTCCAGCCCCCCCGGCAGTGAACGTGAGTCTCACCACGGTGGCAGGGGGCTACCCATGGTGTCCCCATGCCGTGGATGGGCTCTGCCACCGGAGCACATCGGCATTGTCTCTGCAGGGTGTGAGTTATCAATCAGAGCATCCCGCACACCCATTGAGGATGCTGGTTAAGCAAGACCCCCATCTCCCTGGCATACTCCATCCCTCGCCATCAGCAGCACGCTGGAGTGGGGCACAGGCAAGGATGCTTGCAATCAGAGGCAGTTTGCTCACCATGATGACTGCTGATGAGCAGCATAACCCTGTATCTGTATCAGCACCTTTTACCCACCATGGTGCTGAGCCACCAGTCATAGCGAAGAGATGGGGGTATGCAAAGTTCTGGGTGACCTGATCTAGTTAAATACGTCCATGCTGGTTGCAGGGGATTGGATTAGATAATCTTTGGAGGCCCCTTCCAGCACAAACTATGATATGATTCTGATTCTGTGATTCTATAAACTGACATTCTTCTACCCAAGATGAGCTCTGAAGGCCCCCTCCGATGCAAACTATGATATGATTCTATTGTTCTGTAGTTGTATAAAGCGATCTCCTTCCCCCAGGAATGCAAAGTGACCTCGTGATGTTCAGAACAACGTCTCCTGGGGTGCAGACTGCCTCCCCAGATGACAAAGCAGTCCCTGAGGTCATCAGAATAGTCTGGGTTAGAAGGGACCTTCAAAGCTCATCTTGGGGAGAAGGAGGTCACTTTATAGAACAACAGAATCAGAATCATATCATAGTTTAGATTGGAAGGGACCTTCAAAGCTCATCCAGTCAAACCCCTTGCAATGAGCAGGGACATCTTCAGTTATATCAAGACACCCAGAACTTTGAGGCCCTGATTCTATGATTCTGTGGTTCCATGAAGTGACCTCTTTCCCCCCAAGATAAGCTCTGAGGGCCACTTCCAACCCAAACTCAGATACGATTCTACCATTCTGTGACTCTATAAAGTGATCTCCTTTACCCAGGGGTTCAAAGTGACCTCTTGGTGTCCAAAGCCACATCTCTCAGGGCGCAAACTGCCTCAGAGCATCCCCTGAACCTGCAGGTGCTGGCACGGATGGGGATGGGGGCACGGGGCCGTTGCTGCCTGCTTCCTGCCCTTGCCGCCTGCCTGCCGCCGCGCTGTGCCATGCCCCACCCCAGAGGTGGCTGCGTTACAGGGCCGGGCTGAAACAGTCCCCAGATATCCTTTAA
Source organism: Neopsephotus bourkii (assembly GCF_033783945.1). Classification (NCBI taxonomy): domain Eukaryota; kingdom Metazoa; phylum Chordata; class Aves; order Psittaciformes; family Psittacidae; genus Neopsephotus; species Neopsephotus bourkii. Next base: position 96,869 of record NW_026901498.1, read on the forward strand.
GTTCCTTCCTGTGGAGGTGGGGGCAAATCCTAATCAGTTCATGTTTGCAGTGCCCTTCGAGATAACCGCGGCGGGGCAAGGCTGCACCGGCTAAAGCAGCCGGACGGCTCCGCAGCAGGCAACAGTGGCTCCCGGGTAGCACCGGAGCAAAGCAAAGCGCGTGTCCCCCTTCCAAACTATTGGAGTGATGCCATGGGGATCCGCACTAAACAACGGTGGCTGTTGGGAAGCACCAGAGCAAATCAAAGCACGTGTCCCCCTTCCAAACCCATTGGAGCGATGCCATGGGGATCCACACTAAACAACGGTGGCTCTCGGGAAGCACCGGAGCAAAGCAAAGCGTGTGTCCCCCTTCCAAACCCATTGGAGCGATGCCATGGGGATCCACACTAAACAACGGTGGCTGTTGGGAAGCACCAGAGCAAAGCAAAGCACGTGTCCCCTTCCAAACCCATTGGAGTGATGCCATGGGGATCCACACCAGGCAACGGTGGCTCTTGGGAAGCACCGGAGCAAAGCAAAGTGCGTGTCCCCCTTCCAAACCCATTGGAGCAATGCCATGGGGATCCACACCAGGCAGCGGTGGCTCCGGGTAGCACCGGAGCAAAGCAAAGCACGTGTCCCCCTTCCAAACCCATTGGAACGGTGCCATGGGGATCCACACTAAACAACGGTGGCTCTCGGGAAGCACCAGAGCAAAGGGTCCCCCTTAAAACCAATGGAGCAATGCTGTGGGGATCCCAATAGCATGGGCAGGGAGGGCTCGCAGGCAAACTTTGCTCTGCAGCAGGGAGAAGCGAGTGGCTCTTATCTGATGGGGGAGCTGGGCTGGGGGCGAGGGAGCCGGGAGCCTGGGCGCGTTGCTGCACCTGGCACTGGGCTGCCTCGATAAAGAGGTGATAGCAGAGATAACGTGGAGCAGCAATAACGGCCACTAAAGCTTTCAGCGCGATGGATAAAAATCGATATGCCAGGCACTTTGATTTATAGCCAAAAATAATAGGACTTTTATACCCGGTGATTGATTTATTTGATGTTAATCATTCCGCTTATCACCTGTATTAATAATCTCCAATGCTGGTGACGTCACCCCTGGGTGTTCGCTCTGGCGCCGATCGATTGGGCTCCGTGCTGGTTATCCGCCCGGGACGCCAAGGCAAACATGTACTTTGGGCGCTAATCTTCCACACTGTCATATGCAGATAGGCTCTATCAGCTGCATCTCCAGCAGCAGTTAATGGAGAAAATAATTGTTATCAAGTTGCTATGAATACGCCACAAATAGAGCTGTGATGGGAGCGGGGCTGAATCCGGTGACATGGGGCCCAAAGTGGGATGGGAAGGATGGATGTGGGAGGGGTTTAGGGGTGAGAGGCGGGTGCCTACCCGTTGAGGATGTGTGGTGGGCTTGGCTGTCATGATGGGACATCCCGTGTGGGTCAGAGGACCCTACAGGTGGGCAGTGGGGCGTTTGGACATGGGGATTGAACATCCCTGTGCACATCCCTGAGAGCATCCTGACCCTGAGGTGTCACCGGTCCAGTGGTCCTGGTCCCCATGGGATGCTCCCTCTGAAGTTCCCCACATTTGACCTGCTGCCTTCCCTCTCCTGCTGCAGATTCCAGAGACACCCCAGAGAGTTCAAAGGAGCTGGAGAAGTCAGATCCTGGAGAAAAACTGCAGGAAATGGATGTCTGGAATGGGCCAGGTATGTCCCCAGTGTGCGGCCGGTCATCCTGCTCCTTCGCAGCTTCCCAGCTGGGACACAGGCTGGAATAGCTGGAGCAATCTCCATGCATTCATCCCTTGCAAACCAGTATGAGGACTGGGAGCTGGGCAGGCTGCAAATACAGCACTTCTGCAGAGAGGGGAGGTATGAGATGGTGGTTGTGGTCCCCAGATCCTGAGGGCACTTGTTTGGGACAGTAAAACCCAAGCTGGGAGCTGTGGGGATGCCATCACTGTGGCTGGCATCGTGCTTCCCAGCACAGGGAGGGTTTGGACCCCATCCTGCATCGCTCCACGCTTGCGAGGGCACTTCACAAACATCCTGGCAACCACAAGAGCGACGCTCGAGTGGTTTGGTGATGGTTATCAAAACCCCAAGGAGTGAATAAACGCGTCTATCTCCCTCTCGGCATCTCTGCTGGCACCCTGGCAGCCCAGTGAGGCTGCGTGTGCCATGTGGGTACCCTGCGCCCTATCGCCCTGCTATCTCCAAACCACCCCAAGATGGGGTTACACTTGAGGCTCCATTGTGCAGATTGGGTTTGTGGGTGCCCGTCCGCTGCGGATGGACAGGGATGGGGCAAGAGGGAGCTGAGCCCCACCGGGGGTTGATGTGCCGCATTTTGGGCCCCATTGGTGCTGCTCCTCCCAGGGGGAATGCTGATGGACCTGGTCTTGGAGCATCCCCCCTGGAAGCAGCAACGCATGGTGGGACGGGGTGACCCTGATGCAGGGCAGTGACCAGTGATGGATGCAGCAGGGCAGGGGTGGTCCCAGCGTGTCCCCAAGGCCACCAGCGTCCCGCATGGGTGATGGATAGGCACTGGGAACTGCCGGCTGCAGCACACGTGCTCCTGCAGCTGCCCAAATCCCCACGGCTCGGCGGGGAACTATGGCCCCGCTCCCCCTTCCTGCCCCATCCGAGGGGAAGCTCTCGCCGGCCCCGCTGATATCCCGGCCCTTCCTGCGTGCCGGGCAGGAAGGAGCTGCGAGGCCTCCCCAGCTCCTTCTTATCTGCTGCCTGGCCCTTTGGCCCCTGCACTGCCGGGCCCCTTGCTCCACCGCATCCCAATAGGGATGGGGCTTCCATGGGTGCCCCCATACTGAGAGGTGACAGCACTGCACAGCCCCTTATCCCAACAGCTCCATCAACCACAGGGTCCCCAAAAGGGACCACGAAGCCTTGGCTGTGACCGTGCTTCCCCCTTCCCCCTCTTCCCTCTCCAGAGCGGGTTATTTGCATTCTTTATGTAAAAGAGATTTTATTATCGCCTTCTCCCAGCCCATCTCTATTCTGGTAATTGGAGTGGTATTAATTTCTGTGTGGCTGGGAGTTGATGGCGGTCCGGCGATGCTGCAGCGATAGGGTGTTCCTTTCGCACCAACCGCCGCGATAGCCCGTCTATCAGGCGCTCTGCAGGCTCTGCACTTATCAGGGATGGAGCTGGCAAAAAGGGAAACTCTGAGCAGCCTGAATTTTCTTTTTTATCTGGCAGGATCCGCCGTATGTCAGCAGTGGCAGCTGTGAAGATGCAGCACATCGGGGTGGGGGGGGGGAACAAGCAGGCTGCTCCAGGCGCCTTTGTTCGCACCCTGAGGGGTCTCCCCTTCCTCTGGCTCTTTTTGGGGGGCTACAGGGTCACTCCCCACTATGGCTTTGCTCTCTGGGTCTCCAAAACTGGGTGCGCTGCTGCGCCAGAGGCTGGGCAGTGTCGGGATGCGGCATTCCAAGACCTCGCCGTGGGGCTCCTTGGTGCCGCGGGTCAGTGAGGGATAGGGAGTGTTGTTGTATTATCTTTGCAATGACCTTGTTCACTGGAGGGAGCTGCTGCTCACCCGCCTGATATGCAAATCCCCAGGGGTTGTGGGCTGTGATCCTCAGCTTGGGAGCCTTCAGCTGGGGTGCTCGGTTCTGCTTTCTGACACGGTCCCGGGATGGACCATGGCCATGCTTCATGCTCATCCTCTGATGGGCTGGAGAGGAGATGTTCATCCTCCCCAGATCCCCTTCTTCCCTTTGCCACAGCCCCACCAGTGGCTCTCATCCATGCCCATCTTTCCCACTCCTTTTTGTTTGCCCTGGAGCAGGGCCGGTAGCAGAGACCTTTGGGAGCACCCGCAGCCCCTGGCTCCCAGCCCAGGCCTGTCCCATCCCACCCCATCCCTGCCTGGCCAACCTCACCAAGTCCAGCCAATTTTCCTGGAGAACTAAGGTGAAAAGTTCCAACAGATTCCATGAATGTGGTGTTAGGACAAGGGGGGCGGAGAAGAGCAGAGTCCTGCTGAGGGACACGCTGCTCAACCGCTTTACGAGACACTGGAGAATCCCCACCAGGCACTGCAGCCCCAGGGAAGCCCAGATGACACTTGCCTTTCTGCAAGGTGGGATAAAGCTTTTTGCTGTTGTCCCTGTGGGGACACCGACAGGGCCAAGAGAGGGAAGGGATGGAGTAGAAAGGGCCAAACCCAGGGTTGTTCTTTGCCTTGTCCCCCCAACGGCAATGTCCCACCACCCTCCCTGAAACAGCAGCAGTTGCTCCCAGGGGGTCCCTCACTCCTTTTCCTACATCAGCGTCACCATTTGGGTCTCCACAAAGATTCCCCCTTTCTTGAGCCCCATCAGAACAGAAACTCATCCCTGGCAGTGTTCGAGGCCAGGTTGGATGGAGCCTTGGGTGACATGGTTTAGTGTGAGGTGTCCCTGCCCATGCCAGGGGGTTGGAACCGGATGATCTTAAGGTCGTTTCCAACTCAAACCATTCTGTGATTCTCATCTGTTCATGGCTTTATTTAATAGCTCCCAGGCAGTAACGATGCCTCTGAGTTGATTACAGAGCGTGGCACAGGTCCACCTCTCAGGACTGACCACGAACCCCAAACCCACCCTCGCCACCAGCCCCGTGTGTGGGTATCGGGATGGCACAGCCCAATCCCCTATGGCTTTTTGGGTGCATCTAATTAAAACCACGAACTTTGTCAACTCTCCCCCCCCCCCCGCCTCCCCCTTTGCCTTCGGTTGTGTTTATCTGCGCCGCGACTCCTACCCGAATAATCTCCGTCTGCCCGGAGCGTGTCTGCAAACCTCAAGGTTTATTATCGGGGCGAGCAGGGCACGAGGAGGACGGCTCATCCGGATGGCCGTCCCTGCGCCGCGTCTCCCCCTTTCCCCTCTGTTTTGAGTGGGTGGCAAAAGTTATTCCAGCTATTCCTTTTTATCGCCGGGAGCCGGGCTGAGAGGGGATCGCTGTGTTTGGGTTAGATTGCTGTGGGATGGGGGGAAGATTGGGTTCGGGGGGTCTCCTGCTTGCCTGGAAACTACTCCCTGTGAGGCTTGTGTCGGCAAAGCCAGACAATGAAGGCAGAAGGATGGAGGGTGTCCCAGTAGTGACACCTGTCCTGGGTTGGGGATATGGAAGGGGACACTGTCCCTGCTGGGGTTTGTGTCCCTGACATCAGTTCAGCCTCTGTGTGGGGACACTGGAAGGTGGAGGGATAGCCAGGATGGCGTGGGGATGTTGCTGAGTGGAAGGATGCTCAGACCAGTCTGTAATAACTGCTGGGGTGCAAGGATGCTCAGGCTTGTTTAGGACACTGGTGTGGTGCAGGGATGCTCAGACCCATTTGTGGACATTGCTGGGATGCAGGGATGCTCAGGCTGCTTTGATGACATTGCTGAGTAGAAGGATGCTCAGATCTGTTTGGGAATACTGCTGGGATGCAGGGATGCATTGAGGACACTGCCAGTGTGGGGGGACACCCAGACACAGCACGGCAGGGAAATCCCTGCATCGAGCAGCACCTGGATGATGTTGAGAGGCGCAGGCAGTGTCCCCCCAACTCTGTCCCAATCCTTTCCCTTGGGAAGGAGAAAAACATCTCATGTATTTGTGGAGAGAGCCCTGGGGGCGATGCTGCCAGGCTCACTGTGACTGACAGCCATCAATCACTGCTGCCTTGCCGCTGTGCACTGGGCTGGAGCTGAGGACCAGTGGGGTTTATGTGCAAAGCCAAGCTCGCACCCTGCTCCTGCCCAATGCTGAGGAGTGACCCCCCCTTGTGGTCCCCTCCTCCTTTCCGGAGGGGATATCTACCCTCTGCATCAGCTCCAGGGGCCCCTTCACTCCCCTTCCTCCCCCTTCCCAGCTTCCTGTCCCCCCCCAGCACATCCCTACCCGCTGCTTGGTACCAGCCAGGGCAGAGTCAGGGGGTCCCAGCAGCCCTGTGACTTGGGGGACAGCAGGGACAGGGTGTCCCTGGCACAGGGGTCCAGCCAGCCTGGGAGAGCTGGGAGTTATTCCTCCTTCCATCTTCCCTGAGTGCTTTCTGATGCTGTTCCCAATGTTAATTCCTGTACCCATACCTATGGGTATGGCTCACTTTTATTACCCAGTATAGGGACCCTCTTGAGACAGGGACCCCTGGGGATGGGGACCCCCTCAACGCCACATCCCTGCAGGGCTCAGCAACACTCCAAACTCAAACGTCCTGAGGACGTTATCAGGGCGCATCCTGCTGGGGCAGGGCACCCTGGCTTACATGGGGCATAAGGGAAGGGCGATCCCGGGGTGACACATGGCAAAGCTGGTGCCAGCACCTGCCAGCTGTGCAGAACAGCTGGCGAGCGGGTGCCTGGCCCTCTTTGGGGTGCAGCACCTCCTGGGTGCCATGGTCCCCCCCTTTTCCCTGAGCGCTGGGAGGTGCAGCTCTGCTCTCCGGGGTAGGTCACAGCTCCTCCATTAACCAGGGGCAGGGTTCAGCCTGATAAAGATTTGCTTTTGTACTCTGTCAAAAAGGAAATCAATAAATGGCAAGCGATGGGCAGGACTGATAAAGGCAGAAATCTCCCCTCAGCTCCTGCCATGCCAGGGCACTGGGGTGTCCCCTCTGCACCCAAAAGCTGGGGGGGGGGGGGGGGGTGTCAGAGCCCAGCTCTCCCATAACCATCCCCTCCCAGGCCATGGCAGCTCAGCCACAGCAACCCCAGGCTGAGCCTAAGCAGGCGCAGCCCAGCAAGGCTCGAATTGAAACCCTCCTCACTCCTTTGTCGTCCCCAAGGCTGCCCTGATTACTCGAGCACCCGGGATGGCAAAGCCAGGATAATCTCCTTAGCCCCTTTGGAGAGATTTCCCTTTGTGAGCGGAGGTGAAGAGTGGAGATGCTGCGTGTTCGCAGCTTAAGACTCTTCCCAATCGGCTCCCTCCATCTTATCGGAGCGGTGCCATCACATCATTTCACTAGTTGAGTTGTCAGGATTTATTCCTTCCGCCGCGCACTCGCTGCTTCTAAAAACAGCAGCTGGGGCATGCAGCAGGGCCAGGGCTGCTGTGGGAGACGGGGATGCTCCAGGTCCACTTTCCCCTTGGGATGTTGGGTACCAATGGATGGATGGATGGATCCATCCTCCCTCCCCTTTAGGAGTTCCCATGCCATAGGGACATCCCAGACATGCTGGGATGGGAGCAGAGATCCCCCGTTCATCCCTGTTCCCCTTGGGTTCATGTGGGGGCTATACCTGGTGTTGTGGTCCCCCCAGCCAGGGCTGGCAGCTCCCAGGGCCAGGCACAAAGCGCTGTATTAATAGGAGCAGCGCGCAGTGCGGCTGATGCTGGGATGTGGTCCCGTGACATCCCGATAGCAGTATTTATCCAGATAGTATCCAGGCAGCTGCAAACACTGTGGGGACCTCCAAGCCTGGATCCCTGCCGAGGGGCAGAGCCCATCATTCGGATTGGATTAAAGTCACACTGGTGCAGTTGGGGCAGAGGGGGTGCAGGAGTTGGTTGGGATGGGATGTGCAGGTTTGCCCAGGGCTGGGTGGGCCCTCTCTTCTGTTCCCTATTGTTGCTCCCACAAGGAAAGCAAATGTGGGTGCATGGATGCAGCTGCGCCTCTGGAGCATCAGGAGCAAAGGCAGGTGGCTACAGGAGCTGACCCACTCCCAGTAGTGCATCCTTGCCCCAGCCAAAAGGATGCTGTGGGTTGCCTTGCGGATGGGCTCTTATAGACGTTCCTCACACCCTTGTCCTGTGTTCACCCTGTCTTACATGGCAATGCCTCACATGCAGGCCTGCAGAATTCCCCCCTTCCTGGACCCCACGGGTCCAGGGGGGCTCTGATGCCAGCCCTGCCTCCCCAGCCATTGATCGCCCCATGCTTGGCCATGGTGTGATGACAGGATTAATCTTTGCTCTCCAGCACAGCTCTGCCTGTTTCTCTGAAATCTCTCGATGGGGAGATAAGCCGAGGTGCAGTGTGGGGCGAGCAGGCGCTCTCAGTCCCTGGGGGCAAGGAGCAGCCCCAGCGCCCCGTGTTTCAGCAGTGGGGCAGAGCACTGGGGTCCATGCCGTGCACCTGGCTCACCGGGGGCTTTTCCCCTCCCTCCTTCCTTCCTTCCTGCTGCTTTTCTTCACGACACAAAGCAAACAGCCGCGTCCCTGCCCAATTTGGTTAATGATCATGGAGATAAACGTGCCGCGATAACCGGGGCACTGCCTGGCTGGGACTGATGGCCAGAGGAGATACCCGGGGCGGTGTTCACCTGCCGGGGGGATCCCGCAGGGAGGCAGCACCGGAGCCCGGCCTGCGCCTGTGGACTTTGCTCCTTGCCGGGCACCCCATGGGCTGGCACCAGCAATTCCCAACTCTCCAGGCTGCAGGCAGAGGGATGCAGCTGAACCCGGTGCTGTTGGAACGTGGGGATGTGGATCGCTTGCTTTGGGCTTTGTTACCAAGTGTGGACAATGTGCTGTGCTGCGCCATCCGGGCTTGGCGTCGTTTCCCCTTTCCAATGGAGAACTACAGCAATACCACGTGCTTACTTTGGAAAATCCCCTTTTTCCTCTTCTTTTTCCTTGCTGTATCAATGTGGGTGCAGCCGGTGCTTCAGGGGCTGTGGCAGCATCCCTGTCTGGGCACAGGGACACCCATCCAAATGGAGAACTGCTCAGCTCTTCTGGATGGGGTTCCCCACATCACGTTTTCGGGGTGACAGTGCTGCATTGGGCCAGTGGCCAGTGCCATGGCCACCGGGCGCTGGTGGGGAGCGGGCCAGCTCCGGCGGCACTATTTTTGTCCCCCTGTCTGGAACGGTTTTGTCTTTATCAGCGCCTGCGTGTTTTCTCTGCTGGGGATTGATACACAGAAGATGAAGTGCTCTGACATGGGAAGTGTCAGGCGAACGCTCTTATCTTGGAGACATGGTCTCCTGACCCAAACGCTGCTGATTACCAGTGAGACAGGGGGGAAGGAGGGGCAAAAGGGGGGGCACGGAGGGGGGGAAAGTGGCGGTTGGGCTCTGTTCCCCAAAAGCAGCCAGGCTGTGCAGAGGGGGAGACATCACCATTAGGAATGTGGGGCTTTGCTTCCCACCTCCAGTGATGGGGGATGCTGGGAATGCGATGGAAGGGCTAAAGGGAGCCTGGCAGCCCAGTGGCACATCGGGAATCAGACAGGAGTAAGGTGTTGGAATCATGGAGCAATGAGCACTGAGCAAGGGTCTGACTGCCCTGCTCAGCCCTGAAGCCGCGGTGATGGCCACATCCTGCTCGGTGGCTCTGCTTCCTGCCTCCCCTTCCCCCCCCCCCGCAGCCCGGGTCCTTCACAGGAGGGGCTGCTGCTGCCTCTTGGCATTGGTTTGTGCCAGGGAATAAATCCCTTTGGCTCCTTGAAGGCCTCAGCCCTCCTCCTTGTGTTATCCTGTGATGGAGTCAGGGGGTGCTGAGCAGGGGGATGCCAGGAAAATGGGGCAGGGGGATGGCAGGGATGCAGGATGGGCAGAGCCAGCACCGTGCTTGCTCCCAAACCGCTTTGATGGGGATGAAATCCTGGCTGAACAGAGCAGGGATCCCCATGGCCAGGGCACTTTTCTTAGCATCCAGCTCCAAACCAGCACCAAGGGCTTCCGAGCTGAAGGCACTGAGGGCAGGAGGTGCTGTGGGAAGGGGAGGCAGGAGCCCTGCCTGTACCCCAGGAGGGCAGAGCTGCTGCAGGCAGAGCACATCTCATTCACCAGCATGTGTCGGAGGCTGTGGCATGGGGATGGAGGGAGGGTGGCTCAGGGGTGATCCTTGGGGATCTCTAACACCTTTGCAGCCTTTCCTCCATCCCACCCCCAGCAGGGAGCAGGTTTTGCCAAGGGGCACCAGTTGATCCCCTGGGACACAACTGGAGACACATCCCTGGTGGCACAGGGCATCCTTGGTGAACAGAGCTAACCTACGGGTGACGCTGGGACGCAGGTGATCTCAGGTACCGCCAACCCGTGCTCACCACCCGGACACTCACCTTAACTCACCCTATTGCTGACAGGATCCAGATGTCAGCTGGGCTAATAAACACATCAGATTTCAATCTCCGCAGCCATGGGATCGCTTTATCCTCCCCGTGCTCCCAGCTCTGAAAGCAATTTTGCCTTCAGACCAGCGCACAGGACCTGAGCCCTGGCTGCATCTACTTCAGTGCCCGCAGAGATGGGGCATGGGGCTTTAGGGGGCTCTTCTCCCTGCTATGGTGATGGGGGGAGCCCCACTTCTGCCCCAGAGCACCCTGGGGTGCTAGGAGCATGCCTGGCTCCAGATGGGTGTCCAGGGCCTCACTGGTGGCCTGGTGTTCAGCTCACTGTCCTTAGGGAGCATCATGGGTTTTGGGGTGCAGCATCCGGCTCCTTCTGCTGTACAGCGAGGGGCAGCCAGCACACATCCATCTGCGTATTGGTTACCTGCCATCTTATCTGCGCTCCAAAAGACAAAGGCACAGTTAAAACATTTTAGAGCAGCCTTCATAGCGTATTAACATGTTATCTAACCCATTAAACCAGAGGCTTATCAGATAATCAAAGCCATTAAGCCCTGAAGCTGCTTCAACTTTGGGTGCTGGGATGGGAAATACTCCTTCCGCTCCACCGCTGTGCTGTGCCTGGACCCCCCGGTGAGCAGTTGGATGCCTTCCATCCATTAGGGATACCAGCGCACCCACCAGCAGCTCCAGGCTCCAGATGGGTGCCCACATCCCTATGGAGCTGCCATGGGCCGGGGGTCTGGCTGGGGGAGGCATCACGGTGATGCTGTGCCTGTCTCCCCACAGATGAGCTGGACCAGGTTGTGCAGGATGGGGAGAGGCAGGTGCGAACCCGCAGGAGCCTCCCCGAGGGCTTCTCCTGGGGACCCTTCCAGGGCAGCATCCACAGCGAGCTGTCATCACCCGGGCACAGTGACACGGTAAGGAGCACGGCTGTGGAACGGTGGTGAGGAAAGGCCTGAGGAAACAAGGGGTTTAGAGAGAGGGGTTGGTTTAAAAGGGATCAAGCTCCTGTGGATCTCCAGGTTTGGATGTCCGGAAGGTTTCCATGCCCATCGCCCCGAGATCAGAGCATCACCGCAGGCAGGAGGATGGGATGCTGGCCGTCCCCTCCGGTCCCCTCCTGCACAAGCAGGCTGTGTGGTGGTACCTGTATCCTTGCAGAAGAGATGGCGTTGGAGTTTCCCACCTGAAATGTACTCCTAAGGGACTCTGGTTGTGCCAGGGAAGCACCAGGGCTCTGCAGCACAGGATAGGAGGCAGCGCAGGACACAGGTGGCTGTTGATGGCAGGAGCATGACAGGGACTTGGGTCTGCACATGGGTGTGTTGGAAGCACTGGGTCCTCACATCCCAGCCACATCCTTGCCCGTGTATCCCCCCGTGCCTCACGCAGACAGCTCCATCCCAGGATCTTCAAGGCTGGAGAATCCCTCCCAGTCTCCATCCCCACCTCCTCCTTTCTTCCTCTTTTTTTTTTTTTCTTCCCTTTTTTTTTTTTTAGCCCAGGCCCGTTTATCTTTGCTGAATTAAATCCTTGATTAACCCTTATCTGCCCAGTTTGGCTCCCTATCTCCCGGTTGGCGCCGTGTGTCCAGACACCCGGTACAGGATGATTGATTTCTTAAAGATATGCGCAGCTTTTTTCTGATACTTCATTTATTGTCTAAATATTTTTGCTCCCATTTCAGCAGCTCCCTTATCGAGCCCGGCTGATGATTCCCAGCCCTGCTCTCCTCCGCCACTCGCCTCCCTCCCTATCTCTGCTCGGGAAAGCGAGGAAGGAATCGCAGCCGCATCCCTGATACAGGCTGTCGCCCCCAGGTTCCTTCGTCTTTGTTGCTGGCGGCAGGAGAGGGCATGCAAGGGGGTCTCCCCCAGTTCCTGCCCAAGCTCTGCTCTTTGTCCCCATGTGGGAAATTAGCTCATCCCAGTGGGAACTGGGAACACTGGGTGGCTTTAATGTCTCTGTGGCATGAAGCATCATGGGTGCCCATTGGTTCACTGATGGAGGAGGAGGAGGAAGAAGGCTTCCTGCTTCCCTAGCCGGTCCCATGAGGCTCCCCCGACACATCCTTGCTCCATCAGGTGTACCTGGGAATGCCAAGGGACCCCGGAGCTCCCTGTGCTGGCTGTCCCCCCACTCCATCCCTGCTCTGCTGACCCCCGCGCCGGGGCACCCAGCCCTAGGGTGATGCCCACAGAGGGGGACAGTGAGGGCACGGGTCTGTTCCGATAACGCCATCCCAGCGGATGCGGAGCAGATAGGGTTTCCGATGGTTATCGTGCTGGTGCAGAGCGGAGACACTGACCTCTTTGTTCCAGAGAGAACAAGGAAGGGCTTGACGCAGGGGCTGGGGCTGCCAAAGGGAGCTGGGGCAGGCACCCTGGGGTGCTGGGAGCGCCTTTGGGGTGCTGGGAGCACCCTGGGGTGCTGCAGGTGCCTCCCTCCATTGGGGGTACCCATAATTCCCACCATTGTAGAGCAAGAGCCCCACCACCAGCACCCATCCCCGTGCCCCACGCAGGGAGGTCCCTAAGCCCCCAGCCCCATTTCCCACCCACTTCCCACACAGCAGTCGGGTTGCTGCAGTTCACACGCGTGTGTGAGCGCCTTGCACACACGTGTGCACAGGGGTTATCACGCTCCCAGCACCGCGCTCCTGCCGGCGATAAGGCCACAACCGGCTGCCACCGTCAGGCTGAGTCGGAGGGCTTAGAAATATTGGGATGAATAATTAGATTTCATATCGTTATGGCAGCAGCCATCAGAGGATCAGGCAGATTAATTCTAACCCCCCTTCTTTCTGGTCATTAATATTCATTAGAGATGCAGGAGGCAGAGCAGGGTGCAGGATGCAGGAGAGCATCATGACCCCCCCCCAACCCAACTCAGTCTCAGCCTGTTTTGGGGGGCGATGCTCACCCCGCTCTCTCTGCTCTCAACAGAGCCCGCCTGTGACGCTGGTGCTGGGGGATGAGAGCTGCTGGCTGTCCCGCCTGCCCCTCGTGCCCGGAGAGACCGATGCCAATGCCGTCATCTACAGGAAGGGTTGGTACCAGTGCTATGTGTCCCTGCACCCAGGGAGGGTTAATGGGGGGGGACGTGCATGGCCACCTCGGTGCTTGGGTGATGGAAGGGGTCCTTGACCCCCTCCATCTGCTCCTCCACCTCCTCCGTGACCCCTCACTGACCATCACTGGGGCTTGCTCCCTATCCCAGCCCTTCCTGGTTAGGATATGAGGTGGGTCCCAGTGGCTTGTGCAAGCACTAGTGCATTACTGCATGCCACTGGGGCAGGACCCTTTGGAGAGGGTCAAGGGAAGGGCACAAAAGTGATCCAAGGGATGGAGCACCTCTCCCACAAGGAAAGGCTGAGACAGCTGGGGTTGTTCAGCCTGGAGAAGACTTCAGGGAGGTTTTATTGTGGTCTTTCAGTTCTTAAAAGAGGCTTATCTCATACGAAAGATGGGATGAGACCTTATAGCGGGGCCTGTTGTGACAGGATGAGGGGTGATGGTCTTAAACTAAGAGAGATTCAGACTGGATATAAGGAAGAAATTATTACAATGAAGGTGGTAAAACACTGCCACAGCTTGTCCAGAGAGGTCGTGGGTGCTCCATCCCTGCTAACAGTCAAGGCTGATGTGTTCTTGGGCAACCTGGTCTAGATGAAGATGTCCCTGCTCATTGTAGGGGGTTAGAACTACAGAAGCTTTGAAGGTCCCTTCTAACCCAAATTGTGATATGGTTCTATGACTCAGTGCATGCATCATATAGTTGAAAGACTCAGTGTAAGCACTACTGCATGCAGTGGTGTAAGACTCAGTTTGGGCATTACTGCATGTACGGGTGCATGTATGGATGCATGTACAGGTGCGTGTATATGCACATGTACAGGTGCATGTATAGGTGTATGTATAGGCACATGTATAGGTGCATGTATGGGTGCATGCACGGGTGTATGTATAGGTGCATGTACGGGTGTATGCATAGGTGCATGTATGGGTGTATGTATAGGCACATATGTAGGTGCATGGGTGCAAGCACCAGCGGGAGCAGCGCTCGGGCACGGGCAGACACCGCCATCTCCAGGCAGACCTGGAGGAAGCACCAGGGACAGAGGGGACAGGGGAGCCCAGGTCCATGCAGACAGCAGCAGGATGGGGATGCCATGCTGACCATCACCCCCTTGTCCCCCATCCCTCTGTGTCCCCCCAAGATGAAGCCCTGTGGTGCCGGACGACACGAGCCCTGCAGGAGGACGAGGTCTTGTGTGCCTTCGTGTTGGCAGAGCCGCTGGCAATCCCCAACCACCATGCAGTGACCATGGAGGCTGGCGACTCGCCGTACCCCGCTTCACTGCACTCGGACATCCAGCTGCTGCCACAGCAGGCAGGCATGGCCACCATCCTGGCCACGGCCATGGTCAACAGTGAGTCCTCAGGGATGTGCAGCACTGGGAATGGGGTGCAGCCCCATGGTGCCGGTGCTGTGCCAGGCATCCCCAATGTGCCACTGAAGTGATGTATGTGCCCCCCTTGTCTCTTTCCCCTCCACAGAGGATGTTTTCCCATGCAAGGACTGTGGAATCTGGTACCGGAGCGAGCGCAACCTGCAAGCACACCTGATGTACTACTGTGCCAGCCGGCAGAGCGCCGGCTCGCCCGCCCTGGAGGAGAAGACCAAGGAGACCTACCCCAATGAGCGCATCTGCCCCTTCCCGCAGTGCAAGAAGAGCTGCCCCAGCGCCAGCTCCTTGGAGATACACATGCGGAGCCACAGTGGTATGACATATACCTGGAGTATTGTGTGCAGTTCTGGTGTCAACATAAAAAGGACATGGAACTGTTGGAACAAGTCCAGAGGAGGCCATGAGGATGATCAGGGACTGGAGCACCTCCTGTATGGAGACAGGCTGAGAAAGTTGGGGCTATTCAGCCTGGAGAAGAGAAGGCTGCGTGGAGACCTCATAGCAGCCTTCCCGTATCTGAAGGGGGCCTATAAGGATGATGGGGAGGAATTCTTCATTAGGGACTGTAGTGATAGACAAGGGGTAATGGGTTAAAACTTAAACAGGGGAAGTTTAGATTGGATATAAGGAAGAAATTCTTTACTGTAAGGGTGGTGAGGCACTGGAATGGGTTGCCCAGGGAGGATGTGAATGCTCCATCCCTGGCAGTGTTCAAGGCCAGGTTGGACAAGGCCTTGGGTGATATGGTTTAGAACAAGATGTCCCTGCCCATGGCAGGGGGTTGGAACTTGATGATCTTAAGATGTTTTCCAACCCTAACTATTCTATGATTCTATGACATGGCATGGCTGCTGCAGCCTGGGGCATCAAACCACATACAGGGACCCCCAGAGCTGGGCTGGAGGGGCAGGGAGGATGTGGGGCTGCAGCATGATGACCAGTGATAGAGTCATAGAATCAACTGTGTTGGACAGATCAAGTCCAACCTTTATCCCAAAACTGCCACTAACCCATGGCACTGAGGCCTCGTCTCCACGCTGTGTGAACACTTTGCAGGGATGGTGACTGCAGCCCTGCCTTGGGCAGCCTGTTCCAGTGGCTGGAACACTGGGGAATAAATTGTTCATCTCCATTTAAATCATCTCACCTCCATCTAAACCTCCCTTGGTGCAGCTTGAGGCTGTTTCCTCTTGTCCTATCACTCATTACCTGGGAGAAGAGACCAGTCCCACCTCACTACACCCTCCTGCCAGGCAGCTGTAGTTAGATGAGGTTCTTCCCCAGCTGGGTGACGGTTTGGGGCAGCTCACCTCTAGGTCTTCCCCCATGTCAGCCTTGTAAAGATAGAGGGAGCATCCCGCTTCCCGCAGCCGTGCCCTCCTGGCTGGCCTCGTGGGGTGTCCCCTCAGTCCCCATCCCCTTTCCCTCAGTGCTGAGGGGTCTGCCTGTCCGTCCTGCAGGAGAGCGGCCATTCGTGTGCCTGATCTGCCTGTCCGCCTTCACCACGAAAGCCAACTGCGAGCGTCACCTCAAAGTGCACACCGACGGCCTGAACGGTGAGCGCCGCGCGGCACCCCGCCGTGGGGGACACCCCTGGCCCCATAGCACAGCATGGGGACAGGGATCCGCTCCCCACGGGTCTCTGCTTGCCCTGCTGAGTGCCGTCCTGCCTGCTCAGCCCAGCACTGTGTTCTCTGCAGGGGTCTGCCATAGCTGCGGCTTCATCTCCACCACGAGGGACATCCTCTACAGCCACTTGGTCACCAACCACATGATCTGCCAGCCGAGCCCCAAGGGAGAGCTGTACTCGCCGGGGACAGCCCTGGCTGCCACCAAACCCCATGGTGGGTACCACATGGGGACATGTGTCGGTGCCATGCACAGAGCCCAGCATCACCACGAAGGGCTGCGGCCACAAGGAAGGAGGCTGGGGATGGGGTGAGCATCCCTGTGCCAGGATGCTGGGTAACACCCGTGCCTCTCTCCCCTCTGCAGGGCTGAGCCAGACCAACAACGCATCCCTGCGGAAGTGCAGCCTGCCAACGTTCCTGCCCGAGGGGCTGCCAGCACTGACACAGCCCATGGTGCTGCACAGCCCCCTGCCCGCCCCACCGCCCGGCCCCGATGCCGTGCCCCCCATGGCACCACCCACTTCATCCCCTAACACGGCTGCTGGCAAGCTCTCACCAGCAGTGCAGCCGCAGAACGGGGAAGGTCCATCATCATTGTCATCATCATCATCATCATCATCATCCTCCTCCAGCGAGGCCATCCGCATCAAGGTGGAGCCTGCCTGCAGCCCGGTGAGTGAGGCGGAGGTGCCCAAAAGCAGCGGTCCTGGGGAAGGGGTCAGCAGCAGCCCCAGTGCTGCCTCCCAGACCTCATCCCCACGCAGCCTGCCCTCAGCAAAGGTCAAGTCAGAGCTCGTGAGCCCCACACCGGGCTCCAGCCCGGTGCCCAGCGAGCCGGGGACGGGGACGGGCACGGCCGGCGGCACCATCTTTGTGCCCCAGTACGTGTTCAGCCACGAAGCCACGGTGGTGCCGCAGGCATCCGAGATCCTGGCGAAGATGTCGGAGCTGGTGCACAGCCGCCTGAAGCAGGGCCACGGCGGCGGCGTGGTGCAACCCGCCGTGTACAGCAGCACACCGGCACCCAAGGGTGCCACGTGCTTCGAGTGCGACATCACCTTCAACAACATCAACAACTACTACGTGCACAAGCGCCTCTACTGCTCCAGCCGGCACCTCACCGAGGACAGCGCCGCTGGGGCACACAAGCTCAAAGTGCCCCCCGGAGTACCCAAGGGCCCTCCTACCCTTGGGATGCTGCTGTCCTTACCGCTGGGCGACGGGCAGGGGACACCAGGAGGGAATGGGGATGCCAGCCGGAATGCCACACCGCCAGCCATAGTGCCAGAGGTGAAGGTAGAAGAGGGGGGTGTTAAAGCGGGGACCCCCGATGCGGAGGGCGGGTCGGGGCAGTGCAGCGAGGACAGCCAGAGCCCCAACAGCTCGGCAGGGGATGAGGGGGACGAGGACCCCAGCAAGACGCTGTGCGAGGCGTGCAACATCCACTTCAGCCGCCACGAGACCTACATGGTGCACAAGCGCTTCTACTGCGCCTCGCGCCACGACCCCCCCCTCCGCCGCCCCGCAGCCCCCAAAGTGCCCCTTCCTCCCCAGCCCCTGCGCACCCGCAAGCGCCGCAAGCTCTATGAGATCCATGGAGCCGCTCATCGCCCCACTGAGCCCTCCCCGGCCCCTGACCCACCGCCACCGGTCCTAGAGCCAGTGGGGGCTGCCCCATCGCCCCGCTCCAGCCCGGATGCTGACGGTCCCATTGACCTGAGCAAGAAGCCGCGGTGGCAGAGCGAACCAGCGCCCACAGCGCTGATGCCTTTGGCTGACTACCATGAGTGCACCGCGTGCCGCATCAGCTTTAACAGCCTTGACAGCTACCTGGCGCACAAGAAGTACCAGTGTCCGGCCACCCCGCTGCAGCCCCGCACTCTCGAGCACCTCCAGAAGATGAAGGGGGCCATGCCTGTCCCCATCAAGGGTCAGCACAGCCCCAGCAGCCCTGGTGAGGGGGACCCCGAAGGGATGCGGGTGAGGGCAGCTCCAGCGGGGAGTCCCGGCATCCCCTACCCCAGGGCAGACTCACCACATCGTTACCCCAAGAGTCTCCTCTCAGTCTTAGGGATGAAGGGACCCCTCTCTCCTTGTCCCTACTGTCCCATCAATGGGACCATTAAGGGCAATCTCCTTGAGCACTTCCGTGTTGTCCATGGGCTCTATGTGGCCAAGCCAGTGATGGCCAGGCAGCGGGTCTCTGATGCCCGGGTCCCCGGTGCCGGCAGGACACCAGACCCCCCGCTGCCCGCAGTGTCCCCCCCGCATCCTCCTGCCCTCCCTCTCCGCAGGGACAGCTCCAACGGGAGGGACAGTCAAGATGGCAGCGGCAGCCCCCGCCCCCCCTCCTTGCCCCGGCCCCCCATTTCCCCTGGAGCCCCCGATGGGCTGCGGGAAGCCCCCCACAAGCACCCTACTCCCCCCACTTACACGGACAGGGCGGTGCAGACCCCCCCGGCCAAGGCTGCGTCCGTGTCCAACGGCAACCACAGGTACTGTCGCCTCTGCAATATCAGGTTCAGCAGCCTCTCCACCTTCATTGCCCATAAAAAGTATTACTGCTCCTCTCACGCTGCTGAGCACATCAAGTAAAGCCCTCCTCCCCGTCCCCCCCCCATTTACCATCATCACCATTCAGGGGGGCTGCAAGGGTTGGGGGACCAGGGACCGATGCCCAGCACCTCCCTCTCGCAGGGCTCAGGGTGATCAGGACCCCCGGGAGGCTCCGCTGGGGCTGCTTCAGCATCCAGAGGTCCCTCCTGTATCCCTACACGTCATCCCAGGTTGGGGATCCTGCGCATCCTGGGTCAAGGACCCCATGGAGAGAGTGTGGTGCTGGCAGGGGTCCGGTCCCCCCCTCCAGCACATGGTGCATGCAGTGCCCATATCTGTGTCCCTGCTGCAGCCTAGGCTGATGCTGCGGGGAAACTCAAGCTTAAGGTGCATGGCCTTGTCCTAGCCAGGGGGCTCTGCCCCCAAATAGACACTACAGGGGTGGGAAAGGGGATAAAGCGTGGCTGGGGTTGGCCCAGGGCACACTAAGAAGTGTGTGGGTGCCCCCACCACAAACCAGACCCTGTAATGAGACAGCACTAGAGGCAAGATGAAGCTATACTGGGAATATCCGTGTGTATAAGTGTGTATAGAAATAAATATGTCTTACGAAGCTGGGCTGGCGGCTGCATGTGAGTGTTGGGGGGTGGTGTGGGCACTGTCACCCTGGGGTCAGGACACTGCGTGTGTAAGAAGGACATGGAGGTGGCCATGAGGATGATCAGGGACTGGAGCACCTCCTGTATGGAGACACGTTGAGAACACTGGGGCTGTTCAGCCTGGAGAAGAGAAGGCTGCATGGAGACCTCAGAGCAGCTTCCAGTGTCTGAAGGGGGCCTATAGGGATGCTGGGGAGGGACTCTTCATTAGGGACTGTAGTGACAGGACAAGGGGTGACGGGTTCAAACTTAAACAGGGGCAGTTCAGGTTGGATATAAGGCAGAAGTCCTTTAGTGTGAGGGTGCTGAGGCACTGGCACCGGGTGCCCAGGGAAGCTGTGCTTCCAAAGGGCTTTGAGCAGCCTGCTCCAGTGGAAGGCATCTCTGCCCACAGCAAGGGGTTGGAACTGGATGAGTTTAAGGTCCTTTCCATCCCTAACGTTTCTATGACTCTTTGTATAGCCATGGTACAGCCTGCAGTGAAGTGGCAGGGCACAGTGTCCCCGTGTCACCCCTGGCACTACTGGTAGCACTGCCGGTAGCACTGCCTCACCATGGGTGTCACTTGTTTGTGCCATGGGGCCATGCAGCCACCAGCCCCTGGCTGGACTCCAGCTGATGCTGGGCTGCAGGCTGATGGGTCATTAATTATCAGCTAATGAAGCTCCCGGCTGGGCTCTGCTGCTCTGAGCCCAGGTCAGGTCCCTGCCCCATCAGCAGTTCCTGTGCTGGAGCCCCATACCCCTGCAGTGGGGTACCCGGGTAAGCACGGCTCAGGTCCCACATCCCCTGCAGTGCATCATGGAGGGATGCACATAAGCACAGCTTCTCTGGCCTCCCCAAGTGCTTCCCAGTACAGGAAGCAGGTCATTCCCATCCAGCTCATCCTGAGCGTGGGGCTTGCACTTGAGAGACCCAGCCTTGGCTCCCCCTCAGGGATGTCCTTCAGCTTCCAACTCACTAAAACCCGGTGGCCCCCAGGCTGTTTTGTTTCCTATTCTGGTATCCCTGGAGCTGCAGGGTGTTTGCAGTCCCCAAGGCCAAGGCCAAGGCTGCAGCATCCCACGGGGGTTGTGCAAGGCTGGGGCACAGCACTCTCAAGGAAACCAGGGACTAAAACCTCCATCCCAGCACAAGAGGAACACATCCCTCTGTGCTCTGGGTGCCAGTAGCACCAAGCAGGACCATTGGCATCTTTCATCCCTTTCAATGGAGCAAGAACAGGGATTGTGCCAACAGGCACGTGGGTTTGGGGGTTTGCACCATCCCCTCCTCATGGCTTGAATGCAGTGACAGAGGTTGGGACCAGACCCTATGTGCCAACAGGGTGCTGGGGTGACAGGGAGGAGGAGGAGGAGAACGAAGGCAGCAGCTCCCCTGGGAAGCACTTGCGACAGGTCCCCTCCTTGCATGCTCTTGCACCATCACCCAGCACAGCCCTATAGTGCCAAGTAGGGCAAATGGCTGCGACACCCCCACAAGCAAAGATGAGACAAGGGACAGCTGAAATGAGCAAAGCTTTACTTAAATAAATATATTTACAGAGCAGCAGACAATAAGAGATGCGCTGGCCACAGTCAGCCAACGGAGTGCAAGGACAGGCTATGGTAAGCACCGTGGCAGCCTCTATCCCCAGGCATTGACCTAGCAGGGTGCTGGGACACACCCCCCCCCCCCCCCGGCATTAGGGTAAGTGGTAAAGGAGGGGGACAGGGCACCCAATGCTCACTGCAGGGTCTTCCTGCGGGGCATGGGGGGGAGGCTGACGGGGGTCTGCAGCGCTAGGCTGCTCTCTGCCTCCTTGGGCTCCTCTGTGGCATCCAGGAGCTGCTGCATGTAGCAGGAGGTGCCAAGCAGGACGTGGCCAGTGGCCTGCATGGTGAAGAGCGTCCAGCGCAGGGCTTCCCTGGGAAGGGAGGAAAGGGGTGAGCATCCCTCCTTGCAACCCATAAAGCGGGCTGGTCCCCCACTGCAGCATCCCCACACCTGGAGCCATCTCCTGCTTCCCCCCCCCCCCCCCCAGCACTCACTTCATCAGCCGCTTGGCCCCGTAGCAGCGCAGGTCGTAGGACATGCTGTAGGTGCCATAGAGCGTGGCTTTGACATTGAGGCAGCCCAAATCCCGGGGGTTGGTCTTGTACAGATCAAAGGTGACACGGGCGACATCGATCCTCCGAGGGGGCTTGTGGGACAGGCTCAGCTGGTATCCAGGGGTCTGAGCATGAGCAGGACCAGGGTTACCCAGTGGTACCCCCACGCTTCCAGTCCCACCTCACTCAGCATCCTGGATACCTCCCATTGAGCACCACATCACCTGTGCTGCTCCCAGGGACAAACCAGGCTCTTGCCCCCCACCCCAAGGGATGCACTTACCTTGGAGGCAGCCCAGGTCTGCCCCTTGCTCAGAGCCATCAGCACGGTGCCCTCCTCCAGTGTCTGAAAGAAAGACTCTGTCTCCACCGCGGTGCCATCCTCATCCAGCACCAGTGAGATGGGACCAGGAATGAGTAGGGCATCTTGAGCCTGCAAGGATGCTGGGGGTCAGCAGGGCTGGGGGCAGCCAGCCCACCATATATCTCTGTGGACCGACAGCCCCCAGGCAGGCAGATAGACTGACACCCAGCAGCTCACCTGGTGCAGCAGCTCAGAGAGGCTCTGTGCCATGATGCCCTTGCGCAGGCTGCGGTCCCAGTTGCAGACACGGAAGGGTCGGGGCCGTGAGGCTGGGCTCGACAGCAGTTGCTGGGTCATGGAGGCACTTGCCGAGACACATCTGGGATAGGAATGGAGGGACTGGGGTCTCCTGAGAGCCACCTCTACCCCCAGGCAGTGCCAGCCCCACCAGACTCAGTGGAGAGGGGCGCATCCACCCAAGAGGTGCCAAAGCAGGGAGGGTTCCCATGTCCCCTACACCAGGATGCTGGCTTCCCAGCACTTACTTGGAGACAGGAGCAGCCAGGCGCAGGCTCAGGGACTTGGCATAATCCATCTTCACAAGGAGCACGGTTCAGCCTTTAGGGAGGAAGGGTTCAGACCTAGACAGGACCTCTCTGGATTCTCTCCACTCCAGCAGACCCTTTCCCACCGGTTCCTCCTGTGCTCAGCTCCAGCCCAGCAGTGACCCAGCACCCCGCCACTGCCACCTTTACGCAGGGGCTGTGCCTGCCCTTTGGCCGGGGCCAGGCTGGTGGCAGCCTCCCCGGGCAGAGTCTGCTTGCCAGCACGGCTCTTACGCAAAGCAGCACGTGGGGCCCTGAGTCAGTGCTGGAGCAAAGGTGAGGTTCAGGCACCCTCACCGGCTGCACCCTCACCCCGGATTCTTGGGGTAGGCAACAAGCACTGGGGAGCCAGGGGCACCCAGAGCAGCAACCCCAACCCTGCTTCTCCAGGGATATCTGCAGCTAGGAGCCCACTAGGGGGAGTGGAGAAGGTCCTGTAGAGCATCCCCATCCCCATCCCCATCCCCATCCCCATCCCCATCCCCATCCCCATCCCCATCCCCATCCCCATCCCCATCCCCATCCCCATCCCCATCCCCATCCCCACCTCTAGAAGCTCTCTACTGATTTATCCCCTCCCACCCTACCATATATGTCATCTAAAGGCTCCACCCACCCGGCCCCACCCCTCTTGCTTCAGCCAATCACCTCCTGGCCTGATGCCATGGGGGCAGGGCCAGCCGCGGGGAGGGCTCTGCACCGTGGCATAGGCTGTGTTGGGTGATGGAGGGGACTTAAAGCTCCTTCAGCTCCAACCCCCTTCCATGGACAGGGATCCCTTCCACTGGAGCAGCTTGCTGCAAGCCCCTGTGTCCAACCTGGCCTTGAGCACTGCCAGGGATGGGGCAGCCACAGCTTCTCTGGGCACCCTGTGCCAGCGCCTCAGCACCCTCACAGGGAAGAGCTTCTGCCTAAGAGCTCAGCTCAGTCTCCCCTCGGGCAGGTTCAAGCCATTCCCCTTGGCCTGTCCCTACAGGCCCTTGTCCCAAGCCCCTCTCCAGGTTTCTTGTAGCCCCTTTAGGTACTAGAAGGCTGAACCATAGAATCATAGAATCCCAGGTTGAATGGACCTCGGGGATCATCCAGTCCAACCTTTCTAGGCAAAGCATGACCTAGACTTGGTGTCCCAGCACCCTGTCCAGCTGACTCTTAATTGCCAACATTAGGGAGCCCACCACTTCCCAGGGGAGATTATTCCAGTGGCTCGTTGTTCTCACTGCAAAAGATTTCCCTCTTGTTCCCAAACAGAATCTCCCCAGGAGTAACTTGTGCCCATCACCCCTTATGTTTTCTATATGACTCCTTGTAGAAAGGGAATCTCCTTTGCAGCCACCCTTTAAATACTGGAACATGGTGATAAGGTCTCCCCTGACCCTTCTTCAGTCCCAGCTGTGTCAGCCATTCCTCATGTGCCACCCAGTCCTTTGGTTATCCCTATGATCCTTCTCTAGACCCTCTCCAGCCATCTACCTCTTCTTTGTAGAGCAGGGGCCAAATCAGAACACAGCATTCCAGGTGTGGCCTGACGAGCACTGAGTGGGATAATCACTTCCTTATCTCTGCTGGTGATGCCCTTGTTGATGTTCTCCAGCATCCTGTTGGCTTCCTTTGCCACAGCTGCTCACTGTTCACTCCTATGGAGCCTGTGTCCACCAGGACCCCCAGGACCCTTTCCCCAGAGCTGCTCCCCACCAGATCCCAGCCTGTGCTGCACTCCTGGTTTGTGTTTACCCAGGCCAAAGACCTTACACTTGTCCTTGTTGAACTTCATAAGGTTCCCTTATCCCACTCTTGAAGCCAGGGCATCCTGCAGGGTGGCTCTCCCTTCCCAAGTGTCTTCCCCACTCGGTTTGGTGTTATCAGCAAACTTACAGGGTACACTTGATCCCATCATCCACATCACTTATGAAGACATTGAGCAGCATTGGGACCAATATCAATCCCTGGGGAGCCCCCATCAATGGCAGGTCCCCAGTTTGAGGAGGTGGTCCCTGCCATCCTTGTGGTGGTCCTGGTCATCCGGTTCCCCCACCACCATACATCCCACTTGTCCAGACTGTAACACGTCCATTTCTCTAGGAGGAGGCTGTGGGAAACCGTATGAAGACCCTTGGCTGCTCTAAAACTTCTCCATGCTGAGCTAGGGTGCGAGAGCATCCTCTAGCCCAGACACACCAGCATCCCACAGCTCCTCAGGCTGTCCCCAGTGAGCCCTTTCCTAGTGCTCCCAGCAGCACCACCTCTGGGATATGAATTTGGACCTGGGTTGGAGAGCTGGGACCCATGGGGCTGTTGAGTCGGTGCTGGGGTTGCCAAAGCGGGCTTGGAGCCTGGATGGATGGAGGGAACAGAGCAGCCCTGGCTCCTGGGTGAGCTCCCCGGGGGCTGCTGTGGGGATCTGGAGGATCCAGGACCTAGGTGCTGCTGCAGAGGATGCAGAGCAGCACAAACCATGGGTAGCACTGGGTCTGGGGGGCTGGACAAGGGAAGTCCCAGCCATGGGGGTGTCCTGCAGGAGCAGGAGGACAGGTCTGCACCCTGCAGGCATGAGCCATCACCTCCAGCATGTCCATATGTGTGTGTGTATGTCCTGCATTACAGCTTGCCATGCTTACATGCCTGTCCCCATGTTCACGCATATCTGCATGGCAGGTGCACACATGCCTAGCTACAGGTGTCCACCTGCATGTGTATCCATCAGCATGTATGTGTGCACCTGTATTCGTCCACGTGTGTCCACACATGTACCTCCCCCTGTGCGCATGTATGCCTGTGCCATGCAGGTGTGCACCCCTGCACATCTGGGCATACACTTGAGCATCCCTCCCTGTGTACATGTGTGTGCACCCATACACTTCTGTGTGTACACATGTGTGCAACCATGCACGTCTGTGCACGTGTCTGTGCATATGTGTCTGTGCACATTTCTGTGCACCCCTGTGTGTCTGCGCACCCCTGCATGTCTGTGCATGTGTGTGTGCACTGCCGTGTGTCTGTGCATCCATGTGTCTGTGCACGTGTGTGTGCAGCCTGCGTGTCTGTGCACGTGTGTGTCTGTGCAGGTGCATGTGCACATGTGTGTGTGCACCCTGTGTGTCTGTGCACATGTGATTGTTCAGGTGCATGTGCACACATGTGTGTGCACCCCTGCGTGTCTGTGCATGTGTGTTTGTGCACCTGTGTGTGTGCACCCTGCATGTCTGTGCATGTGTGTCTGTGCATGTGTGTTTGGGCACATGTGTGTGTCACCCCTGCATGTCTGTGCACGTGTGTGTCTGTGCAGGTGCATGTGCACATGTGTGTGTGCACCCTGCGTGTCTGTGCACATGTGATTGTTCAGGTGCATGTGCACACGTGTGTGTGCACCCCTGCGTGTCTGTGCATGTGTGTTTGTGCACATGTGTGTGTGCACCCTGCGTGTCTGTGCACGTGTGTGTCTGTGCAGGTGCATGTGCACATGTGTGTGTGCACCCTGCGTGTCTGTGCACGTGTGTGTCTGTGCAGGTGCATGTGCACATGTGTGTGTGCACCCTGCGTGTCTGTGCACGTGTGTGTCTGTGCAGGTGCATGTGCACATGTGTGTGTGCACCCCTGCATGTCTGTGCACGTGTGTCTCTGTGCAGGTGCATGTGCACATGTGTGTGCACCCTGTGTGTCTGTGCACGTGTGTCTGTGCAGGTGCATGTGCACACGTGTGTGTGCACCCCTGCGTGTCTGTGTATGTGTGTTTGTGCACATGTGTGTGTGCACCCTGCATGTCTGTGCACGTGTGTGTCTGTGCAGGTGTATGTGCACACGTGTGTGTGCACCCCTGCGTGTCTGTGCACGTGTGTGTCTGTGCAGGTGCATGTGCACATGTGTGTGCACCCTGTGTGTCTGTGCACGTGTGTCTGTGCAGGTGCATGTGCACACGTGTGTGTGCACCCCTGCGTGTCTGTGTATGTGTGTTTGTGCACATGTGTGTGTGCACCCTGCATGTCTGTGCACGTGTGTGTCTGTGCAGGTGAATGTGCACACGTGTGTGTGCACCCTGCGTGTCTGTGCACGTGTGTGTCTGTGCAGGTGCATGTGCACATGTGTGTGCACCCTGTGTGTCTGTGCACGTGTGTGTCTGTGCAGGTGCATGTGCACATGTGTGTGCACCCTGCGTGTCTGTGCACGTGTGTGTCTGTGCAGGTGCATGTGCACATGTGTGTGTGCACCCTGCGTGTCTGTGCATGTGTGTTTGTGCACATGTGTGTGTGCACCCTGCATGTCTGTGCACGTGTGTGTCTGTGCAGGTGCATGTGCACATGTGTGTGTGCACCCCTGCTTGTCTGTGCACGTGTGTGTCTGTGCAGGTGCATGTGCACATGTGTGTGTGCACCCTGTGTGTCTGTGCACGTGTGTCTGTGCAGGTGCATGTGCACACGTGTGTGTGCACCCCTGCGTGTCTGTGTATGTGTGTTTGTGCACATGTGTGTGTGCACCCTGCATGTCTGTGCACGTGTGTGTCTGTGCAGGTGTATGTGCACACGTGTGTGTGCACCCCTGCGTGTCTGTGCACGTGTGTGTCTGTGCAGGTGCATGTGCACATGTGTGTGTGCACCCTGTGTGTCTGTGCACGTGTGTCTGTGCAGGTGCATGTGCACACGTGTGTGTGCACCCCTGCGTGTCTGTGTATGTGTGTTTGTGCACATGTGTGTGTGCACCCTGCATGTCTGTGCACGTGTGTGTCTGTGCAGGTGTATGTGCACACGTGTGTGTGCACCCCTGCGTGTCTGTGCACGTGTGTGTCTGTGCAGGTGCATGTGCACATGTGTGTGTGCACCCTGTGTGTCTGTGCACGTGTGTCTGTGCAGGTGCATGTGCACACGTGTGTGTGCACCCCTGCGTGTCTGTGTATGTGTGTTTGTGCACATGTGTGTGTGCACCCTGCATGTCTGTGCACGTGTGTGTCTGTGCAGGTGTATGTGCACACGTGTGTGTGCACCCCTGCGTGTCTGTGCACGTGTGTGTCTGTGCAGGTGCATGTGCACATGTGTGTGCGCACCCTGCGTGTCTGTGCGCATTCCCCCCCTCCCTGCACGTCTTTATGCGCGTCCCCTTTAAGGTGCGGTTGGGGAGCGCGCCCGAGGGGGGGTATAAAAAGGCGCGCTCTCACCCCGCCCTTCCCCTCTCCACCGCCTCCCTTCCTCCCGTCGCGAGGGGCCGTCGCCAGTGGATGACATCACGTCATGGCCGCCCTGCGCCGCCGCGAGTAGAGGCCCGGTCCCGTTCCGCGCCGCTGCCGCCGCTTCGCCGCTTCCGCGCTCCGGGCCCGTTCCCTGCGTGTCCGCCCGGCCCGCAGCCGATCCCCGCCGCTCGCAGCCCCGGCCCGGCCCGCACAGGTGAGCTGCTGCCCGGCAGGCCGCGCTCCGCAGGCGCCGGTTGCGGCCTAGCTCTGGGGGGGGCGGGCCCGAGAGCAGACGGAACCGGGTCGGGGGGCAGCGGCTGTGGAGGGGGCCCGGTGCGGGGCCGCCGCCTGGAGGAGTGCGGAGGGGAGGGAGCAGCCCACGGGGTGGAGGGGGGGAAAGGGGTGGGAGGGGCGGGCCCAGCGCGGTGGGGGGTGGCGATGGGGGTGTGGGGCTGAGGGGGGAGCACTCGGTGGCGGGGGTCTCGTCTGGCGGGGCTGGGGAGGGGGGACACACCTGCTGGATGGGGGTGGTTGGATGGGAAGGGGGCAGCTTGGGGGGAGCGCTGGTTGGGGGGTGCTGTGGAAGGGGGTGACCTCTTCTGGGGGCAGCTCTGACTGTGCCCCCTCCCCAGGCAGGAACCACTGCAGCATCCCCAGCCTGGGGGCACCGCAGGAGGATCTCAGCGTGGCCCTGTGAGGTAAGGGGGGAGTGGGGAGAAGGGTTGGGACAGCACAGCGTCATCGGCACTCCAGAGGGTCTGTTCTGCCCTGCATCACCCTGGTTATGTGCATAGCAGTAGTTTGTGTTGCCTGCCTGGTACAGCAGGAGCTGTGGTGTCCTCACTGCCCAGAGGTGCTGTTGTCTCTGTGAGCACTCTGATGCAGTGCTGCTGTAGGTGGTTTGTATTCCCCCCCATGAGTTGTCTCAGTAGGGTTGTCTCTTCTCAGAGCTGTCCTGTCAGCCTCTATGCTAACAACGTTTTCTTTTATTGCTGTCAATAGCTCAGCTCTTTTCAAGCAACTTTTACTGGCGCTGCTTTGGCTATAGCAAGAACAGCACCCTCAAGGTGCGAGTTCTCTCTCCTAGCCATCCTATGGTTTGCCTAGGTTAAGGAGAAGGGTTCTAGTCTAATCAAGACAGCTGATCTGCTGCTCTGAGAGTACAGTTAGCCTATTGAGCATGATTATCCACAAATCCCACAGAACACCAGTCTAATCGTACTTATTTTCTTTCATGGGACTGAGGCACTTTTAATGCAGAATTAGCATTTGCCTGCAGAGAGCTGCAGGAAGAGGGGAATCGGTTACACTGCGAAAACAAACTCCAGCTGCTCATGGCGCTGTTTTCTCTTCATGTTCCCTTCCCAAAGCCTGCCTGGCACACAGCAGTGGTTAACAATCCAAATCAGAGCTCTTCCTTAAAAATCAGCTTCTGGAAATGCCTGTCACCAGGCAGTTCTCTTTAGTTAATACCAAAAGGCAGCTCAGTTTTCTGCATCTGTGATGGCCACTAGGTAGCTGAAGTTTGCAATGCATTCTACAAGTCAGTGCTTCCCTAAGGAGCTCAGGTAAGTTTTTAGTTCATTAACCTTGTAAACAATAGTAGTTTCATTCAAAGCAAAGGACTGGGTGCTGTGCCAAGAGCACAAAGGGTCTTTTCATTTTTATGTGATGCCTCCTTCCTGCATCATGAGGGATTTTATTTCCTTTTCTTCCTGTTGTTGCTACTCTTCCATGGTTTTTTCCACATTGAAGCTCCTGCCCTTCATTTCTGTTTTGCTTCTGTTTTCCAGGTCTTTGTTCCCTAGGTGTTCTTGTGCTGTGTTTCTCTTCTCACTTCCCTTGTCAGTGCTATTTCTCATTCATTCTCCTCAGTTCACTTCCATCCTTCACCCATCCTTGTGGCTGCATTTAGACTGTGCTCCAGAACTTCTCTGTTCAGCATTAACCCCTGGTTTTCACATATTTAAGTAACAGAAGTGTTCTGATTTTGCATCAAGCTGTTTGGCTGTTAAAAAGTGGGGTTTATCCTTTCTATCACAAAGATTTCTTCCTTAAGCAAAGATGTTCTTTGCTTCTTTCCTTTGTGTCTGATCCCAGGAGCTTGGAACTCTCTACTGGAAGGCTACAGAAGTTGTGTCTGCTCTTGGTTCTTGCCATCTGACTGGTGATCTGTAGGATGTTAAGGCTGAAGCTGATGGCACTGTCATCCTCCAGTTTTCTGTAGGGTATTCTCTGCCTTCCTGCTACTGGAAGTTTTGGAACCGTCTCAGCTGTTGGTTCCTATACTGTTTCCAAGGTGTATTCCTTGTTTGCTTGGAAAAAGCTTTTTGTGGCACCATATAAAGGCCTAACCTTGGAGGGAGGAATGTAATGAATGGAAATAATGCTCACCAGGAGTATTTTTTCCTTGGTGAATGTCTTAACTCACAGCTTTATCCTAAAGGTGATGCACTGGGTTAGAGTAAGCTGCCATCCTTTCCATACTGCTTCCAGTTTGTGTGCTCCCAAGACACTACCTGCAACTGCAAGTCAGTTGTTAGTTGTACACAAAGCTTAACTCTGTTGGCTTAAGTGAAGATGCGGCTCAGACCTTTCTTGGGTTCTAATTGGAAACAGCACAAAGTCATAAGAAACAGCATTTGAGCCTCCTGCCAGCAATAGTCAGTGTTGAGAGCCATGGATCCAGAATGCCGTCAGTGACACACTGCAGTGCCTTGGAGTAGTGTGCAAGGTACATGTGTGACCACAGACTAAAGCTTGTTTGGCATTTCTTCCTTCTGGTTTTGTACCTTTTGATTTAAGAGAATAGAAATTGGGCTTGATCTTGAAAACAGACCTGCTGCTAAGAATTCCAGTGTTCTGACTCATGTATCTCTTGCCCAAGGCAAATCACCTAACAGAAGTGTAATGTTAAAAATACTGTTTAAAATGCATCCAGGGATTACGTGGCAATATTGAAGTTGAGTTTTAAAAAGCGTCTTAAGTAGAAAAGGGCTTTTCTTTTATTGCCTTTAGTGCTGTGTCAGGGCTTCTTAATCTCTGTGCTGTATTTTAAATTTAAGAATCTTGGATATCATTAAGCTTTGGAAAAATATATTGTAACATGGCCGAAGCAGATGAATTTAAGCTTCTGTAACATGTCCTCATGTACAGTGCCGTTTTACCTGTGTGAGGGGAGAAATCTCTGTCATTTTAAAGTTCTCCAATAAGACTATGAGACTCGGTGAGAGCAAGATGGGCCCCTTCACTGTTGCATCCAGATCCTTGCAGGTGAGGATAGCTGTGTGAATGCCTAGCTTATAAAGAGCATTTCTATTCCAGGGTATGCAGTGAAACACTGACAAAGTTAAGGAATAGTTAATGCATTTTTTTCTCTACTTTGAGAAATACCAGAGCTCAGTCTGTGAAATTTCAGCACTGCCTCTTGTTGCATATGTACTATGTAACTAAAAGCTTCCTTTTTCTGCCAGACCTGACTCTCTGGAACTGCTGTGCAGGGGCAGGGAGAGAAGCGAGGGACTGCAGGGAGAAAAGGCAGGTTTGGTGCAGATAATTGCTGCTGAATGTCCCCTGGGACACCATGCTGTTCTAGCTCTTTTTATCCTGCTCTTAGCTGATGCTAGGCATGTCTCTTCAGGGTGTTTCCAATCATTTCTGGATACCCAGTGACCAAAGGGTCTGACTTTGGTTTGCGAAAGCTGCCTGGTGTTCTCAGCTATAGCTGGATGCAGCCCAGTTCTGCTTGGGCTGTGGAGCATGATGCAAAGGCACTGCTACTGAAAATGAGGTGACAAAGCCCCAAGTCTCTTTTTCAAGGGATTTCTTTCCTTCATATTCTCGGTAGGCTATTCTGTAATACTGCGGGCTCACAGCACTGGCAGGAACACTGCCAGCTGACAGGGACTGGCTGGGGACATGAAGATCCAGAAGGAACAACTGAAGGGAAAGTCCTGCTTAACCAGATTGATACCTGTGGTGACAGCAAGTGCTGTGTGGCTCACACCCAGGAGCGTGGCATGCGCTTACTGCAAGTGGGATGGCTGGAAAGTTGAGCTGCCAAATCCTCATTTTCTTCACTGAAAACATGTGAGCTGCTTTTTAGGGGGCTTTCCACTCAATGAGGCATGCACAAATAATTCTAGAGACAAAGACACATTTTGGGTTGAAAGTGCACCCTACTATTGTATTTGCTCCAAAGCCTCTCTATAGAAAGGCTGTACCAACTTGCTTAGCCTGGCAAAAAGAGGGTTTTGTAATTGTCATCTACAATGCTTGATACCTGTTCTGAACTAGCCCGCTTCTTCAGGCATGCAGAAAATGAACATTTGATACACTGAGGAAATGAAGTCAGTTTTGGAATAGTGTGGCTTTGCCTGAACTGTCTGTAATTTAAAGGTAGCTCTGAAGATGAAACACTAAGTGAGAGGTATTGCTATATACCTGCTTCTTGCCCCATTACCTAAGTTACAAGTCAGGGAAGCTTATCTAGGTTAGATTTTTTTTTCCTTTATAACTTGTTTTGAAGACAGTAATAAACTTGCTTGGTTTTAAGGTACAAAAATTCCACCCTTATGATGAGGGAGGAAACCTGTGGATTTCTGCTCTGTTTCTGCTCTATTGTGTTGATCAGTTTGGAATACTTCTATCTAGTATTTTTTCTTATCTTTTTCCTGGTATTTGTATATGTAAGTGAATGACACTGGAAAGCAAAAAACTGAAAACACACACACCAGGAAAATCAGGAAGACTTTGCAGGAGTCCAGAGATTTCGTATAAACTGATTTGCAGATTATTCTGAGACAGTGCTTGGAATGTTCGCTTTAAATGGAGTGAAATTTGCTACCATGCAAAGAATAAATTCACTGGAGCTAGAAAGGAAGCTTCAGTGAGTAGAGCAAGTACTCCAGTGCTTCACAAGATCCCTGCTGTGGTACTCTTGCCTTTCCTAATGTTCAACTCTATTTTTTCTTTTTTTTTCCTTTCTACAAACCAGTGACTACAAGTAACACTGACTAGCTCAGTGATGAGGTATTCTCCCATCTCAGATCCTGCTTCTGTGATGCTGCAGTCACCTGTAAGCTGCTTGTTTGAATGCTGTGCCTTGTTTCTTCTCTCTCCTCTCGGTCTCAGAGTCTTGGGGCTGCACAAGGCTAAGGAATGGCTGGAGGACACTTTCTTTACCTCCCCTGTTGCAGGAGGAGCTGCTGTGCCAGTGAGTTAGTGAGAGTCTAGCCGAACGTTTGGATGGCTGCTATGGCAGTATCTTGCCATCATGCAGCAGAAATGCTACCTGGTCCTGTTGCATCATTAGCCTGACAGTTTTCTTTAAATTTCCAGCTCCTATTTTTTTTTTCCTGTTTATTTTACCTTTGCATATCGTGAGGTTTGCTTTGGGATATTTCCATGCAATTGCATGTAAGATTGAAGAAAAAAATCTGGTTCTTTGAATTTTGGGGTATCTTTTTCTTGGCTGTTGGTGAATAGCCCTTGGAGACTGGCTAACAGTGGGTTTACCAAAATAACTACCAAATATTACCAAATAATATTTGATTTACCAAAATAATTCAGCATAAAAGGTGGTGGAGGAACTCTCTGACGAGGACTTTCTGAAGTGCTTTCTGTGCACTGCATCACTGCTGGCACAGACAGAGGCACTGGGGAGGGCATAGCACCTGTTGCAGAAGGGAAACTTGCTGTTATTTGAATCCGGGGAAATCCACACCAAAACCAACTTGCCTATGATCCCTCTTCAACTGGGCTGTCATTTATTGTGTTTCTTATAATTTCTGTCAATGGAAATTAATAAGAAATGGTTGTAACTGATGGATGCCCTGGGGTTTTATAATAGCTTTAATAGCTGCCAGTGGAGGTGAATGTTTTATACTTACCACCTTAGCTGGTGGTGAGAATCCACTCATATTTCCCCCCCCCCCCCAATCCCTCTAAAGGTCTTAGTGCCTAATGCAGAAGGCGTTCGGTTCATTTCAGTGCTTTTTCTTTGGTGCTGCTTGTTTGCAAGAAATCAGAAAACAAATTTCCTGAGTACATCTGCCCTTGACAACTTGTACATTTCCCCTGGCCTCTTAAGTCTGACCTTTCAGATGTAATATGCTAAGTTGTTCTGTGTGCACATAAAGTGTAACTTCTCAGGCAATTAAAATCGCTGCCATAAACTTGATCTTAAAGCTAGTAATAATTTGTGCAAGCATTTATGAACTTGGCATCAACTTTTATATACCCAGTAAGAATATAATTTGTTTTGGATTGCATCCTGTTTAACTGCCCAGAGCCGTTATCACCAGAGGCAATTGCTGTCTTGTAATTTGGATTTTAACTTTTCAGCAAAATCAAAACTTTGGTTATGAGTAAGAGCCAACTTCAGATGTCTGGAGAAACTGGAGCAGCTGGTAGGAAACTCAAAATATGATTCTTCTGCTCAAATGTTGTTGTGGTTTAAGCCCAGCTGGTAGCTCAGAACCTCGGTCACTCCCGCTGTCTTCCTCCCTCTGCTCCCAGAGGGATGGGGAGGAGAATAGAGAGAATGTAACTCCCATGGGTTGACATAAGAACAGTCCAGTAACTAAGGTGTAACACAAATCACTGCTGCTACCACCAATAATAATAATGATAAGGGAAATAACAAGGGAAGAGCATACGATACCACCCACTGATCAATACCCACCCTGACCCAAGCAGCGATCTAGCCCTTCTGGGTAACTGCCCCCAGTTTATATACTGGGGATGATGTGCTGTGGTATGGAATACGTCTTTGGCTAGTTTGAATCAGGTGTCCTGTCTCTGCTTCGTCCCGGCTTCCCCTCCTCCCTGGCAAAGCATGAAATTCAGGAAGTCCTTGGTCAGAGTAAACATTACTGAGCAACAACTAACAACATCGGTGTTATCAGCGCTGTTCCCAGGCTGAAAGTCAAAAACACAGCACTGCACCAGCTACTAAGAAGGAGAAAAATGACTGCTGCTGCTGAACCCAGGACAAATGTTTAGATCATTCCTTATTGGTTATCAAATACCTGTGCAGGGCTTTGAAGACATAAAGCAGAGCATGGTTGTTAAGTACTTACATAAAGACTTCTACTTCTTCTGGGAGTGCTTTTCATTGTGATTTTTCTCTGCAGACCTCCTATAGTATAATGAGCAGCATTTTCTTGAGTGTGACTTTCATCTTGAGAGTTTGCTGCAGATACCAGCTCAGCATGTCTTCACTAGGGTGAATACAAGAGATGTTATCTCAGTGATGACAGTGCATCTGGCAGCATACAGGACATAAATACAACAGCCCTGGTCCTTGCAAGTTCATGAAGAAGCAAATGAGTAGCATGGGTAACAATGTTGTGCCTTCCTGATTTCCAGGCACAGGCTCTTGACACACAGGAGAGATGCTGCATGTTCTCTATGCTTACCCTCCTGCTGTATTTCAGCACAGAGATACCCAGTTCTGTTACCAAAATGTTTTGGGGTTTATATGATGTGATGTCTTGGATTTGCTTTGGTGGAGTTCACTGTAGTCTATTGTGGCTTGGCTTGCCTCCTGTCTGTTCTTGCTCTTTAATGGTAAGTAACCTTTACTGTGCAGAACTAGTTGGAGGAGCATGGCAGGTAGGAGTGATAGTGTGGGTCATGGAAAGGTTAAGTAGCACAGAGCTGCCTGCTGTTATAATTCTGTTTCGCAGAGTATTGCTTGGTGTGCCTAAAGGAGCTGCCAGGGTCTTACAGCCTTTCTGTGTCAAGAGTTGACAATAACGGGTAAAAATCTGGTAATTTAGGCCATGGTTTTTGTTGCATCAGTAGTAAACATGCTTGCAAGGAGCTTGTACCTAGGAGCAGCTGAAGTAAAACATGGAACATACTGAGATGAAGAAATCCTATTGATTTGTAACCCTGTGGCTTTTTGTTTCCTAAACATGCTTCTGTAAGCCTTGGTTTGTCTTTAGCTTTTCATTTCTGTCTGATGGCTGCCCAAGCTTGTTCCTGTGCAGACCTTTGGGTTTGGAGGAGGAGGTAGCATATGGTGAAATGGTGAATTTAGTCCCCTGGAGAAGTGCCACCTTGAGAGGAGCCAATGCCTCTGTTGAGCCGTTCTACTGGTACAAGCAGAGAGCTGCAAGTGGCTGCTTTTATGTCTCTACGCATTGGCTGCCTCGGTGCTGGCAAACCTGCTAGGACACCTCTTGTCTACTTGGGCTCTTCTGAGGTAGCCAAGCACTGTGGTTATTGCTGAGGGGAGTGAGGAAGGAGTTGCCATCATTTATAAGGCTGAGTACATGCCGCAGCACGAGACCACAGATGAAGGGTCAGAGTTCTTAATCACCAAGAGCATTTGTCTAAATGTAAACCAGTAATCTTCCTAGTAACAGCTCAACCAGTTCCTTGGGTCAGGCAGTTCTAGAATTCATGGGATTTTTTGTTTTCTGGAGTAAAACAAGCATATATATGGCTTGGGGGGGTTTCTGGCTTTGCATCTTGTCTCTTCCTGTTGCATTTATTGTGCTTATTCTAAGCAGACATATAATTTTTTACTCGCTCATATTGAGCACATGTTCATACTGAGCTTCTAGAAGTGCATGGTGCAGAGAGTTATGAAGTTGATCATGTGTAAAGGAATTTTGAATCTTTAGTCTGTAAAGCAGCTGGAGATTAGGTGGCAACAGATGCACTGTCTGAATTAAACCTGATTGAAAATCCAGGTGTTTTCGTGATTGAATACTGCCTTTGCTTTCATATCTGTTCTGTGTGCAGTGTAAAAGGTCCTGTAGAGATACAGGCTATTTTTTCAGCATCACTGTAAGTTGTGCTCGTGTATGTCTCGAGTCTGTAGGGCCATGTGCTTATACTTGAAAAATACACCTTGGAGTTTGAAACTGACATGGTGAATGCTAGAGCTTGTAGGTAAAATTCCAAACACAAGCTCTGTTGTTGTATGTGAAGGGTGGCAGACTCTTGTCTAGTCTGGAACAATATCAGGATCAGTTTCTTGTGCAGGTTAAACTCTCTATTTCCTTCTTGAAGGTACTGTGATAAACCATATTAATGAATTCAAGCAATGTTTTCTTCTTAGGAGGTGAAATACAAGAGTACAGATTCTGCAAGATGAACCTTCCTTGATCTCTCCCATCTTGCTCCCCATAACTAGTGTTGTTTTCTACCCTCTGCAGACTATTGGGTACTGATGGACGTTTCCAACAGCCCTGAGCGAAACCCCTGCTCTCCTGACGAAGAAGACCAGCAGCTTTCTGATGAGGAAGTCCTGAAGGAATGTTGTTCAGACCGTGAACTTGATGGAGAGGGTGGGCAAGGCAGCATTATGGGTGAGGAGGAGGATGCAGCCAGGGGATTGGGCCATGGTGAAGAGGAGAACCGCTCAGATGAAGAGGACCGCTTAAGTGAACCTAAGTCTCACCAGTCTGACAACAATGAGCAGAGTGGGGAGCTGAAGAGCCCTGCACCTCGCAAAGGTGAGGAAGAAGACAGGACAAATGATCTTGGTGATGAAGCATCCTCTGTCACCCGTGAACTTGATGAGCATGAGTTGGACTATGATGAGGAAGTTCCTGAGGAACCAAGTGCTGCTGCTGCAGAGGAGGATGGTGAGAAAGCTGCTGGTGAGGATGATGAGGAAGAAGAGAAAGGAGATGATGCTCATGAAGATGAGAAAAAATCCAGTAGCAAAAGTGATGATGAAAAGGATCCCCTCAAGGAGAAGAAGAAAGAAGAAGATGATGGAGAAATTGATGATGGAGAAATTGATGTAAGTAGGAGCTGGTCCAAGTGGGCAGAGCCCTACAGGGAAAGACCTGTCCTCGTGTTTCTGAACTGTTTGGCTCTTAGACTGCCATGCCTCCCTTCTTTGACATGAATTAGCTGTGTTAGCTGTGTCCCCAGTGTGCAAGTAACACACTTTCTCTCTGGAGGTAAGACCATACTGCATACCAAATCCTAAACTTGGTGGGTGGAATGTCTGGTACCATGTACTGTAGAAAAGCTTTGTGCCAAATACTGTCAGAGGCATCACAAATAAGCTTTGTTCCCATTGAACATGGAAGGACTCCAGTGCTTTAAGAAACTATTTTGCCTCAGCTTTTGGAGGACTTTTGGATGATGCTGACAGCAAATTACTTGGCTATGGAGTAGGTGTTCATAAGCTGTCTCCTTGCCTGAGGTTGAGAGGCTGGTGCTGGGGAGTGGAAGCCTGTGGCCCCGAGATGGTTGTTGGGCTTTAGCAGCATCTGGGTGCATGGAAGGGGAGCAGAAGGTGCTGGGCTCTCTGGAAAGTGCCTAACCAGGTGGCTGCTGCATGTGATTTAGAGGATATTTTTAGTTATATGCAGTCCCAGTAGCTGCTGTTTCACAGCTGAGGACAAACAGCTATTTAATAAAATCAAAACCTGGGTTTAATTGCCTTGGTGACTGGGGCAAATAGCACTCCTTATTCATGTTTGTCTTTACATGTTTAATACAGCTTAATACCAGTTTCCCTCTTGCAGGCAGAAGAAAACAGGGCAGAGTGATTCTAGCAGGAGAGTAGAAACCCTCCTGTGGGTTCCTGATCTGGTGGACACCTTGCTTGAATCTGAATAGTGAGAGTGCAAAGCACTTCAAAGGGAAGTCTGTGGTCCAGAGCAGGCTCTGTTCTCAGCTGTCTGTACCAGAAGGTATCCTGCACAGCTAAGAGAGGTTGTGAGAGCATCCTGGTGACCAGACAAGAAGCAATGCGCTGTGGATGGAGTCACTGGTGGGGAGGATTCATAGTGGGGAGGTGGTGTTGTTTTCCAGTCTCCATAGCTGTGTAGCTGCCCTGACCATGTGCTCAGGAAGCTCTCAGACCATCACAGAAGAGACCTTCCTCCCTTTTCACTGAAGAGTCATATATTGTGTGGTTTTTTGCTTTGACAAGTGCTGTTGCTTAAAAAAAGGTGATGTAATTTTTCTTCATCATAGCCATTCTGGCAGATAATTTTGTTTAAAAACATATTTTCCAGAATTTTTATGTGTTTCTGATTTGTTTAGGAAGAGTTCTACCGTCTTGTGAAAAGAGTCCAGGCAGGGGGAGAAAAAATTCCTGGAGCCGTGACTCTGTGCCTGCTTCTTGATTAAAATATGAATGCTTTCCTTTAAAGTCTAAGGCATTCTTAAAAGCGCTCTCCTTACAAAGCACAAGATGAATCTGTACTCTGGTTTTCATATATTATCTCATAACAGGGCTCCCAGCTGCCTGATTCCAAGGAGACCTCACAGAAATAAATACTTACCCTTTTGTTCAAGTACAGCATTTGCAAAGACTTCACACAGCTCCTTTGAAAGAAGCGGAGTTGAGCTGGTTATGCCATTCACACGTCACTGAATGCCATCCCCAGCTTCAGGGGGGAGCTGTGAAACCTCTGCATTTTATTCTGCTTTCAGACTTCTGTCTTGGACTGAGGGGAATATCAATGCAAATTTTAATTTGAATATATCTGTAGTATTTTAAATCCCTCCTTGTTCAGGAGAGCTCTGCTTGTATTGCCTTCGGAGGAATGCAGCAGCAGAAGCTGTTAACCCATCTCTCTAGAGATCCTCTGTTTACTTACAGCCAAGTGATGTTCTTTTCTTCCTTTCCAGCTGCTAAATTGATCAAAGCACATAACTTTCCTAATCTTTTCCATGTAGACAACTGCCATTTCTGCCACAGGGTTGCTGCGATTGGCACGCAAAGGGAGGGCCTCCACCAGATGCTCCCTCTTCAGATGTATTTCAGATGATGAAAACTTGTGTGGTGGTGAATGGAAGCAAAGTGAGGGAAAGCCAGGGTGCCTTTTAGATTAAATAGCTCATTTCCTCGCCACATATCTCTGACAGTTCTGGTCATGTATTTGCCCTTTGACTTTTCAGCTGTGCCTCATGAAGCCAGGGAAGGGATTTTACCCCCCTTGAGAACAAAGGCAAAGGCAGGTACTTTTCAAGGTTTCAACAGCTTTCTTCTGGAGATGTTTTGTGGCTGTTATTTCACACTCTCATCCCCTGTGGTTCTTAATCTTGAAAACAACCTGCATCTCCCAGGCTTTCTTCCTCGGGCTGCTGTGCCTGGGGATGATGTGGCGTTTTATATGAGCTGATTCAGAGCTCCCGCCTGGAGCTGAGGAGTAGAAGGGAAGGTGTCAAGTTGTTGCCAAAGAGGGCTGGAAGAAATATACATGACTTTATTCCTAAGAAGTTTATTTACAAAGTTGTCACTCAGCACTGTGGGAAAGCATGTGGGAGTTAGTTATTGTAATAGCAGTTGTCCTTCAGAATTGGACAGATGCTGCTGGGTTATTGCATTAATGCGGGAATACTGCTGTGCATTTTAAAACAATAGGTAGAAGGAATTGGTTTGAGCTTAAATAAGGGTGACATGAGTGCTGAGCAGGGGACAGTCCAGTATATAGCAGGTGGTGATGCAGCTTGAAACCTTGGTCTGTAGTGTGGCATCAGGATGTGCTTAACACCTGAAGGGTTTCAAACCACCTTTGAAACACTGAAGCTGATGCGTCTTGCTGTTTGTAGAAGCACACTGTGAAGATGCTGTGGCATATTTGTTGGAACTTTATACTGTTTTTCTCTCCTGTTTCGCTCCAGGGTGTGTTTTCAGTGACTGATATTTGACCGTATTGTGAAATGTCAAGTCGCTGCAGAAAATGCACCACGTGAAATGTCAGCTTGTCTGTCTGTTCCAGGATGATGACTTGGAGGAAGGAGAAGTTAAAGACCCCAATGACAGAAAAGTGAGGCCACGTCCCACTTGCCGATTCTTCATGAAAGGTAATGACAGATTGCAATGGTGGAAGAAAACCAAAGGTGCTGTGATTTTTCTTGTTTGATTTAAACCATTAAACTGCTGTCTGCATTATAAACTCTGCCCCAGGTGTCCTCAGTATCACCTTTCTGTTCCTTGGCAACCAGATGCTGAATTTACATAGAGCCAATATGCAAAAATGGATTTGCCCTAAGTGTGGTGAGCCTGATGGAAGCAAGTAAGGGAAGACTTAGAGTCAAAGAATGGTTTGGGTTGGAAGGGACCTTAAAGCTCCTCCAGCTCCAACCCCTGCCACAGGCAGGGACCCCTTCCACTGGAGCAGCTTGCTCCAAGCCCCTGTGTCCAACCTGGCCTAGAACACTGCCAGGGATGGGGCAGCCACAGCTTCTATGGGCACCCTGTGCCAGCGTCTCAGCACCCTCACAGGGAAGGGCTTCTGCCTAAGAGCTCATCTCAGTTTCCCCTCTGGCACGTTAAAGCCATTCTCCTTGTCCTGTCACTACAGGCCCTTGTCCAGGTTTCCTATAGCCTGTGGAGCTGCTCCAAGGTCTCCCCTTAAGGAGCCTTCTCCAGACTGAACAAGCCCAGTTCTCTCAGGGTGTCTTATCTTCATGGCTTCATCTGGTCTTGCTGTGACAGTTCCATGTGTTTCTTACGCTGCAAGTGTTCTTAAAACAGCATGGGATATAAATGCCTTTTTTACTATATTTTTTTCTGTAATTTTTAATAGGACATTCCCCAAAGTTTGGGCAAATCTCTTAACAGCTTATCTTATGCTATCCTGGAATTTTGCTTTAGTTTAGAGAGTTAGGTTTTATAAAAGTTTACTTATTTAAACTGATTACAGGTTAGTAATATAATCTTACACTTCCTCCAGCTGCATCTCATTTCATGTTTGCTGATTTATGTGGTTTTATTTACAATCACCCTCAAAACAGTTTATGAAAATCTGGATCAAAAGAAGGGTGGGGAGCAGGGTGGAGTCTCTTACTCCTTACGTCAGTGGTGTAATGCAGAGCAGGGAGCTGCTCAGGGGGTTTCCAGAGACGTGACCATCACATATCACATACTCTGCTTCCTGGATGTCTTCCGGTATCAGATTTTCTCTGTGTGCTGAGACACGAAGGTGTTGGTGGTGATGATGGTGGAACAGGGAAGTTCCTCTGCCAGGAGAGCTGTTTGTTCCTGAATCCTTAGCGTGACACACGCCTCTGTGCAGCATGGAAATATTTGCTTGAGTCAAAGTTCAGGCTGCAGGATCTCCTGCCGTAGTTGTTCTTTGATTTGGTGTCAGTTCAGGTAACATTGACACTCGCTCCTGCTTGCCCCATAAAGGCTTTACTGCCACCAGGAAGATGAGGTGTTGCTCTTCAAGGCATTCAGATTTTAACCCTTGCTGTATTGGAGGAGCACTCATGTGGCTGCATCTATCCAGTGGCTTGAATGACCAGCTTGCAAAGCCTTCTAGCAAAATAACTTGCTGTATAGCCACCTTCACATGAGCAGGGCTTGTTACTTGTCAGGATGATCATTCCTCTTGACACGTCAGTAGGAACGTAAGTGTTGATATAGGTGTCTGACAGCCCTTACCCACAGTGCTTAGGCACTCAGAAGGGATGAGCCATTGACCAAAGGGATTTGTGCTCATTATGTTTGACAGTACAAAAGCATACAGTGGTACTTCTGACACTAGCTCGAGGTTAGTATGGGACAGATGAGGAGCATTTCCAGGTACCGAAGTGCAGTGTGAACTCCTGCTAGCCAGCACTGGGGATTCTTCTCTGGCTGAAGCAGTGTTAACGGCTCCTTTACCCCTCAAGTCAGTGTGCTAATGACTGAGCTAGCACACAACTAGCAATGACTTTGTGATGCAGTTGTTTGCTGGGAGATCTGCAAAATATCTCTTGCCTGATGTTTAGCAGATTGCAAAGAAGAAAGAAAAGGGTTTTGTTTCTGAGGAAAGCTAAGTTAAAAGTTGGAAATTAGCTTTGTATCCTGTATAGACCCCCAAGTGTTACTGTTTCTTTGGGAGTGGTACCTCAAGCTAACGAGCAGCCTCAGGTTTTTCTGCTGCACTCAACAGTGATGTCTCCTTTCCTACTTAGTGCTGGCAAGCCTGTGGGTTCGGCTGGAAGGAAAAGCTTTTATATACTTCATGCCTCACCAGAGAGCTGTTCATTTTGAATGCACTGCAATGCTTTCTTTTCTGTCAGGTTATAGGCATTCATTGTTTTTTGTAAAAGGTAAAGCTCCTAACTTGGAGTGTTTGTCATTAATAAGACTTGAAGAGCTCATAGGCTTATTACGGCATTTGCCTGATGGTCTATTTGCATCCATCCCTCCCTTCTCACCATAATGAGGTTCTTATACACTTCTGTGACTGGATCTGTTTGTCCTCTCTGGGAAGATGTTGGGTGGTGAAGGTCTTTCCATGTGTATGAAAACAGGTAAATCCCAACAAAACTGGAAAGAAAAAGGTCACATGTCTCAAACAGCATTATTGCTTGCTGGGTTTTAAATACCTGTGGGGCTAAACGAACGTTTGTTGTGGGGATCTAACAGAACTATGTTTCCACAGGGCACTGTACCTGGGGCATGAACTGTCGATTTATTCACCCTGGTGTGAACGACAAAGGAAACTACTCCTTGATCTCCAAGCCTGAGCCCTTCTCCCCAAATGGAGCTCCTCCCATCGGCCCTCACCCACTGATGCCAGCCAATCCTTGGGTATGGACATCTGTTTTATGGATTTACGGCTTCTGCACATAGCTTTTGTCTCCTGTTCTGAAAGTAAAGATGATTTGGGTTGGTTTTTGTTTTTTTAGCTAATAACTTAGGAACATTAGTTACTACCCAATTCATCAGTTGGATGTATATTTTAAAAGCTTGTCTTGTAGTTGCTAGTAGAGCAGAATAATCTTCCATGTGTGTCCCAGTTTATGCCCTGCTGATACATCTCCAAAGTTTCTGGAGGTACTCTGGGGTAACTTCATAGCAAAGCATGAGTTTGCTGCTTAAAACTAATGTCAAGTGTGTGTCTTCTT
Source organism: Neopsephotus bourkii (assembly GCF_033783945.1). Classification (NCBI taxonomy): domain Eukaryota; kingdom Metazoa; phylum Chordata; class Aves; order Psittaciformes; family Psittacidae; genus Neopsephotus; species Neopsephotus bourkii. The sequence goes on from NW_026901498.1 coordinate 140,200, forward strand.
CCTCCTCTTGCCTTTCCAACAGGGAGGACCAGTTGTTGATGAAATCTTACCTCCGCCCCCTCCGGACCCTCCAACAGAAAGTGCCTGGGAGAGAGGACTCCGGCATGCTAAAGAGGTAAATGCCATCCTCGGGAAGCATGCTGATGTCTCCTAAATCCAGTTGCCTGTTTCAGAAGAAGCTTTTTTTAGAGCATGTAGCTTCTTGTTCTTTCTAAGGAACTTTCCTTTTGCCTTTAAACTTGTTAACTCTATCTTGTTATATATCACAGTTGTACAGTCAAAAGACGCTGACAGCTAGGTTTGGTTTTTTCATACGGCAATGAGCTACGGGGAGTTTGTGGCCCTGAAGTCAAAACCTCTACAAAGCAAACCTTTCTAAGCTGGGCTAATTTCCTTTACTTCAGAACCTGTCTCGGTAGCATGTATCCATGTGCCTGATCATTGCAGAAAATGGGGTTAGCATGTGTGAAACTTTCTTCTGCTCTTCTGAGCAGATGGAATAGTGAATTACACTTTGCACAGGAAGGAAAGCCCAGTGTCTTGCACATTGAGACCTCAGCAGAAGAAGGTTGTTTTAGCTGAAGGGCAGGTTTCTCCCAAGTGAAGGATTTTTAAGATTGCAGTTTCTCTGGGTCTCAGAAATGCTCTCTTTACAATGGTTTTTATATTATGGCAGGTATTAAAAAAGGCAACTATGAGAAAAGAGCAGGAGCCTGACTTCGAGGAGAAGAGGTTCACTGTGACTATTGGAGAAGACGAGCGTGAATTTGACAAAGAAAATGAGTTCTTCCGTGACTGGAATTACCGCATCACCAGAGATGTCAGAGATCCAGCGTAAGTCTTGGTTTTGCTACATGGAATAGACTGGGGGAAATGTAGTACAAGATGGCAGTCTTGAGTTAACTTCTACAGACTGGAGGAATGCTTACCTCAAAGTGGAAACAACTTCCATTAAGCAGCATGTGCACCAGTTAAATCTGAGCTGCCTCCACTCACTCCAGTTCACACTACCTTCCTTTACAGCCATCTTTAAACCTTTCTGCCTTCAGTGTTGTTGGCACACTGGTCCCTCAGGGGCATTGTCTGGTTGTACATTGCCTGTGTCACACCAGTGCATTCACCTCCTTTTCCTCTTGTTTTTCTTATTCCAACCCATGAAAGTATTAAAACTGAAGCTGCAGAGTTGGAGTAAGGTCCAAGAGGTTTAGGGCAGCAGTTGTACTGCCTCAACCATCTGGGTGATTATTTGCAAGGGCATTGGCACAGCAACTGGTCTTGAACATTTTGACCAGTCCCAGATAAACTGTTGAGTAAGACAGTGGTCAGAGAATAAACCCTTTAGCTGCCAGTGCATAGCCTGGGCCAAAACAAACACCCTAAACTTAAGTGCTTAAATGATTAGGGTTTTTTTAAGGAGGTGAAAGGTAAAATGGAGACCTCAGACACACTGCTGTTATGTCTGAGAGCAGGCAGGAAAAGATGCAAGGGTGAATTAGTCAGCTCTGGGAAACTTGGTTAGTGGTTCTCAAGACAAGAAATCAAATGGAAGAAGGTTTTTTGAGAGGCTTGTGTTCTGCAGGATTACAGGTGAATCTGTTTCTCTTGCTCATACAGCCTCTGTTCTTCCTACACATACAGACTGTGGGAACACTCCCACTCACAAAGTGTTGCAAGTCTTGATTCTGTCTCTTTTAGAGTGAATGAGTTGCAAAAAAACACGTTTGGAAAGGAATAAGGAGCAGGTTAAGCTTTTGTCCCTTGATTTGCTGTGGAGTGCAGTTCTTTTCCCCTATTTTAAATTCTGCAGCCTGAAATAAAACAGTTGCCTTGTATTAATTTTTTTCTGGGTAGAAATATGTCTGTTGTATTTAACAGAACAAGGTCCTCTGTTCCTCTGAGAAGGCTCTCAGTTGCACCTGGGACATATCATGAGTGCTCTGTGGGTTAACTGTACAGTATCTTTATTTTATGACTGTGTATGGAAACTATCATCAGCGTTCTGATTGTTCTGTGCCACTGTCTCACTGATGCAGGGATTGTTGTGTTAGGTACAGAACTTTCTGTTTTTCATCCAGTCAAGGCAAATAAATGTTTTGCATGTTGCCGATGTTAAGTAAGTTAACAAATGGAATTCCTGTAAATTCAAGCACCTTTATTGTGGCATTGTAATATCTTCATTGCGTGTAAAGGCTAAAGTTATTGATGATGATGATGCTTAAACTCCAAAAATGGCAGTTTTTCTCACGCATATGCACCTTATTGCACAGAGTGACACCTTGCAGCAAACTAACCACTGTTGTGTTAATAAATGCTTTGAGGACTGTCTTGTGACCTATGGAGATGTCTAAATAGTTCATGAATCCCTTTTTCTTTTTTGAAAAACTATAGGGAGGTGGACATCAAAGAAAACATTAACTATGGGTAAGCAGGTCTTTGATTCCAGTACTGTTGCAACCGTAAGAAAACGTTCCCTTTCCTTTTTCCATTGTACTTCTTAAAACTTCCTAGGCCACAGACTGCTGTCTCATCTGATGTGGTGGGCAGTTTAACTGAATGGATGTATTTGATTTTTTTGGTGATACCAATTATTTGCCTAAGCATTTAAGCACCGCATTATCTAAATGTTCAGCAGTTAATTAAACAAGTTAAATGATTGTTTACATGAATAAGAAGTCCACAGAAGTTACAGAAAGGGAATGTGGAGATTTGGAATTGAATCTGTGTTGAAAAGTAAGAGTTTCTTTTTGGTGTAGCTTGAGATTTTTTGTGTCTCTTTGGACACCTGATGTCACTGAATCTAGACTGTTGTCTGGTTGGCATCAGGAGTTTCTTGCTGGATTAAATATCAGTATTCAGGATTAGCTGGTATCTTTCCCTTGGCTTGTTTCAGACAAAAGTGGAAATCTTAAACCATTTAAAAGCATTGGAACAAAAGTGCAAGTACCAGCTTGACTTGCAGGGCAGCACTTGCATCATAGCCAGTTTTAGATTATTTACCAGTTTCTAAAATGCAAAAGTGGGCCCTTTATTCCTCTTAGGTACAACTCAGTCTCATTATGGATAATCTGGAATTTGGGATCATTTGTTTTATATCTTAGTCTGCCATTGACTCCTCTGTGGCCCTGGAAGTTTCTTGGTTTCCTGTACCCACCTCCCTGTCTTTAGAATGGGTGTGATATTTCCACTCCAGGTGGCTGGCAGGGATTAGATGTTGTTGAGTATGTGAATTAAAACAATTTAATAATGTTAATAGAATTCATCAAATGGAGGAAACATTGCAGATTTAAGGAGGGTGGGGTTTAAATCCCTTTTTGACCCAAAGTCACTACAGTTTTGCAGCTGGGCAGCATGTGCCGTCTGCTTGCCCGTTCATTTGTGTGCTTGGAGGGCCAGAGCCCATTTTCCCCTGGAGAATATGACCTGCAGATGCAGTTATCTTCATTGCATGGAGTAATTCCAGGTATCAGGGCAGAGCATTGTTGGCCTACCCCAAAGCTTAACTTCCCCAGTGGAATGCTCAGCTACAGCTCATGTCCTGTGCTGGTGGCAGCGGGATGCACCCATCATATCTGGTGGCAGGGTGGGTAGGAGATCACCATCTGTTTCACTTCAGATGTGAGAATGCTTGAGATTAGTTCTGTGTGCATGAACAGAAAACACAGCTCAAAATCAATGAGGCAAAACATGTTCTGTTACATTTGCATATATTTGAAGTAGCTATAAAGTGCATTTTTACCACATTGATTTGAAAGGCTGAATTTGGTGTGTTTAGCATTTTTCTTTTGTGTTTATCAAGAAAAGTTTATGCTTTTCTTTGATAAGCTTCACTTTAAAAATCCTGTCTGTTTGGGATATGTAGAAAATAAACCACTGTGTATGATCATGCTCAGTTGAACATGTTTATTCTTGTCAGTGCACAGTGACTAAAACCTGAGCTAGAATACGTAGCATTTCTGTGTGGCGACGAAGTGATGCTTCCCTTTCTAACCTTCCCTGTTTTTCATTGTAGGCTTGATCCCTATACAGATCCCTATTATGACTATGAAATAGAACGGTTCTGGCGTGGTGGGCAGTATGAGAATTTCAGGGTTCAGTATACAGACCCAGATCCATACCGTAACTACAGAGTAAGTAAGGTAATACGCCTTTCTGTGCTTCTCCTTTCAGCTTTCTTCTAGGTACTTCTGGTGCTTGTCATGTTTCCAGTGCAGGGTTGAAACAGGCCATTTGATGGACGTTCAGGATGCTTCATCTTACAGAGAGTTAAATCTTGACTTAATTACTGCACAGAACACGTTCACCCTGAGTGCCGGGGTGGGAGGAGGTCCTGTTGCAGTGTGATGAAGGCATGTATGAGTTGGGAAGATGGTTCCTTCTTGCTGGCTGCACCTCTGCGTACCATCCTCATACAGCCACATCTGCAGCCATTCTTGGACATGTCAGGGGAGTGAGGGAGTTTCCAGGAAATAACCTTACTGTGGTTTGCTTGTTAGCTACTGGGACAGAAAGGACTGGATCTGGATAGGCGTGCTTAGTGTGCAGACAGAGGTTCCAACATGACTGTCCACTGCTGGTGGAGTTCTGTGTTAGTTGATCAAGTCAGGTGAGGAAACCCCCCAGCCAGTTGCTGAAATCCCAGATCAGTTGGTGTTGTACTGCTATAAGTTACCGAGCTCCATGAAAATAAGGCTGTGAATGAACCCTTTCCCTCTGCTTCCTTTTGCCCTTATTGAGCATGTTGTGCTTATAGAATAGTGGCAAAAAAACAGTAAGTCCGGCTCAGTGGGGAGCTTTTCAGTGGTATTTGTCACATCCTATAGAAAGTGGCTTTCCTTGTGCTGGAAGGCCTTGCTGTTCTGCAGAAGCAGTGCATAAACAGAAGCCTGTCCTCGCTATTGTTGCACATGCTGCACCATCAGTTATTTTCATGGTGCTTGTTTGTACAGTTAATCAGCTAAACACGATTAGCAGTGAGAGTAAATACTTGTAAACATCAATACGTTTATTTAATAAGCGTAATAAGCTAAATTAATCTTTGACTGTTGCCTTTGAAAATTACAGCTGTGATGTATGTTTTGTTCCTTTCCACTTTCTGCCTGCTCAGCAAACAGCGATGGCCAGCAAGCTCCACATTTGTCTATCTCAACGCTTTGCTCTGACATGGGAGGGTGTCTGTAATTCACTGTGGTCCAGGACCTTGTTACCCACTTTGTTAGGGGATGTTACCACACAGTGATTCCTCTTTTCTTTTTTGAAGGAAAGAGAGCGAGAACGCGAACGGGAAAGAGAGAACAGGCAACGAGAAAGGGAACGTGAGAGGGAGCGGGAGCGGGAACGGGAGCGGCGCCAGAGGGAGCGAGAACGGGAAAGGGAACGGGAGCGCGACAAGGAGCGCCAGCGGCGAAAAGAGGAGTGGGAACGCGAACGCGAACGGGTGAAGAGAGATGAAAAGGACAGGCAGCACAGGGACCGGGACAGAGACCGGGACAGGGACCGGGAAAAGGAGAAAGAAAAAGCCAAGCCCCGGTCCCCGCTGCTACCAAGGTAAGTGTTGGCTGGAATTCAGACTTGTCATTTTATCGGCATTGTTTTATCTGTGGATCGTGAACCAGGGTGATGGTGATCAGAGTGGGGGAGATCGCTATCATCCGCAAGTCTTCAGTAAAGCGGTGGTTGTGAGAGGAAGACAGTGCTTTGAATGAGCCTTGTTGGCCACTAAGTGGAGCTAAAACATCATTAAGAGCCGAGTGTGCATGACCTGTCTGAAAGGAGAGCATATGTCTTCTGGCCTGTAGGTATGGAGATGTTCAGCTTGACCCTGTTCCCTCGAGGCTAAAGCATGTCTTGGGAGGCTGGCTGAGTCCCCAGTGCTGGGAGGGTCCTTCAGGTGGTGGCAACTTTGGCAAATGTTCTTTGATAAGAGGCAAGGCTGGTTTGGGAGTTTGTGGATAGCAAATGCATCTGGAGATCTTTTACGTTAAACTCAACAAAGAGGCTAGAAAATGTAAAAGGATTGTATGCCTTGAAATGAGTCTGTGCTAGCCGTGGTGGAATGTGATGTGGAGCCAGGCATCTGCCTCAGACTGCCCATTTTTTCCGAAAATCCTGGTTCTGACCTGTATGTAAGAGAAAACTGAACCAGGTAGACTAAAAGTCTAGGAATTTCAAAAAAGTGATTCCTATTCTGTTTCTCTGACAATTATTTAAGTACCGTGAGTTAGGCATATTTGTAAAGCACTGCATAATTATCACCGCAGAATACAGAACTTGTCTTATGAGGAGTTCCAGTGTCACATGTGTTGTGGACACACAGGCATGTGTATGTGTGTGTTGGAGCAAATTGGGGTGTGGGGAAGGTGTTTCCCAAGTCATATTTGACCTTCTCCTTCTGCCTGATGTGTGTGGTGTTTCTTGAGCACTAGAGGAAGGTGTGAAGCATCATGAGCATGGTGTGTTTTAACAAACAACAGTTCTGAGGTGGCCCTGAATGAGATGCTGCATGGAATTGTGTGGTTTCAGGTGGGAGCAGGGTTTCGTCTTGAATCTGACCCTAAACTTTTATTTGCATTACCAGAAGGAAATGTGATTATTTTTTTTATGGTGACCCTTTTTTTCCAAGAGGAAGTCTCAGTTTCAGAACAGTTTGAAGGTGTCTTGTGAGCACTTTGGTGCCATAGCAGAGTGGTTACAGGAGTGTATTCAATTACATGCTACATTTAATTATAATCTTCACTTACAACCATAATTCATGCACCTTAATTACCACATTTGCTGTCGGTTCTGCTCTTGTTCAGTAAGTGCTGGAAGAGATCTTGCTGTCCAGAACTATGTGATGATGATGAAAGTGACATCAGCTGATGGACAGCTCAGGTTGTTAGTCATTAACAGTCACTGTGACTGGGATCACTGCAAAGTCCAGTCTGTTAGCTGCTTCTTCCTTTGACACTCATGGGGCAGGGATTTGTGGGACAGCTTTTGCTGTTAGTGCTGCCCCAGGTTTGCTGGGCAGGAGTGGTGGCCGCGTTCCCCAATCTTGAATCCATCTCATCCATGTAACCATGTGTGTGAGCTGAGATGTGGGATTTGTGGTGTTTGTGATATATGCTTTGTGAATACAGTTTCCCTGCTTCCCCCCCTCTCTAACATAAGCACTGTTTAAAGGAGCTCTAAAAGCTGGTGACAAGAAGCATTTGTCATTTTTATGTTGAATAGGAGCTAGTATTGAGCAAAAAGCTTTAAAATCTCCCCGGAAAATCTTAGGTGAGCACCTATACACAGTATCTCCTCCTAGGGAAGAATGGAATTAATGGCAGTACTTATCCCATTAAACTGAAAGCCCTGCTTGTTAAAGGCAGCTCTCCAAGTACTCTTAATGGTTCTTCAGTTCTTGCTGTTGAAACCCATATCAATGTGAACACTCTTACTGAAGCATTTACAGGTGTATGGGTGTTTGCAGGGAAAACAAAGCTGCAGAAGTAAGTTTTGAAAAAGCTTTTCAACGAAGTGAAAGTATGAGTCCATTTCTTTTCCCTTGGAGAAGACATCTCTCATCCAGCAGCTTGTGTTTCCCTACATAGTGTTCCCCAGAAGCTTCCATCACACCTGCAGTGTGACTTGGCTCTGGGCAGTGCCGTTTTGTCCCACATAACCTTTTTGACAGGCTCCAAACTTCTTTGTGGCAGTCGGAGCTGTCTCACCTTTCCTCTGAATACCTTCATGCCATGCTGCAGAGGGTCAGGTTTGGGACTTTGGGATTAAACAGCTCCTGAGTTTTTTTGATGTGTAAAATGCTTGTGATTGCTTCACACTTCCTGGACAGCAGGATGCATGATTGTGGCGTTGCACTCACCTATGGGTGTATTTATAGACTCCGGGCTTTCCCTAATTGCTGGATCCTAGCTTTTGGCAAGTCCGGCCTTTCCAGGCATCACAGGGCAATGAATGGGGGCTGGCTCTCCCCAGCTGCAGACAGCTGCCCGTTAACATTCCTGCACCAAAGGCAGCACCGAGCCCACGCGGCTCTGCTGTTCACTTAGTAATGAGCTGGGGAGACTGGAAAACTGCTGCACAGAGGTTGTGCAACAGGCCACGAGCTTTGCCAAAGGCAGAGCTGAGGATGTCTGTAATTACAGGTAGATGCCAGTCTGTCCATCAGCTTGAAGCTTGCTTAAGTAGAGGCTGGAACAAACTGATATACAGACTGTGGATTTGGAAGGATGAAAGAAAATGAAAAGCAAATAGCCAGGAGTATGGAAACAAATTCTCCTTCCATTATATTGAAAGTAGGAAAGCTTAATCTGATCTCTAAACAACAGCAGAGAAGTTATGGGTAATAACACAGAGGACTTCCTGGCATCAGCGGTTGCTACAGATGAGGAGGATTAGAATTTAACAACAAACAGTGATTATAAACCCTAATGGACTTGGTGGCAAATGCTTCTCCTTGAACCTTTTAAAAGAGCCTGCCATGTTTAGGCTTCAAGTAGGATTGTCACGTGTGAATTGGGCTCTTCTTTGAAGGAGTGTGCAGTTGCTGCTTTGTGCTTTGGGTTGTTGTTTTTTTTTTCCCCAAGCTTAAGATGAGCACTCCAAGAAGTTATGATCTGAGATTGCAATGCTAGTAAAATTGTTCCTCCCCCTCCTCCTCCTCCATCCTCAGGCATCGAACACTTAAAACAAGCCAGGACACTTTATGATTGACTGCAGGGATAACTTGGCTGTCTGGCCTTGTGTTCCCCATCTCCAGAACGAGTTCTGATGCCCCAGGCTGTGACTGATTTTGCTGAGTGCAAAATTTCTCGTTTATATCTCTGTGTTGCCAGTGTAGCTCCCTGCTGTGCAAAGCATTTTGGGGATAAAGAAATGCCACGAAATGTTAGTTGAAGAAACTTAGAGCAGTGCAGGATGCTCTTACCCAGGCTGCCGGACTTAGCTGCAAGCAAAGGCCCTGTCCACTGTAGTATTACTTTGCTTTAATCCTTCTATTGTTGCGTAGGTCTTTATCCTGCCATCACTCAAGTGAATCTGATTGTTTCAGGGTCACATTAAGCAACAGTCAGTGTCATGGGACCTGGTAGCGGTTATATTTCCAAAGCACCAAGGGATGTTGAGGAGTTGGACCCACTGGTGAAAGCAGCAGGCTCAGTATCATTGCCACATTTGCTTTGGTGGCAGTAGGTGGTCTTCAACCATGTAAGGAAGAGAGGGAAAGCACTCCTGTGCTGCAGGCCTATGAGACGGGTGCTGTTTTCTCCCACCTGGGTTTCCTTTGCAGGAGATGCTGTGGGCCCTGGTGAGAAGCAGCATGGCAAAATGAGCCTTTGGGTGAGATCTTTGTCCTCTCTGGGCCTTGAAGTTTGTCCTGAAAGCTGACCCAAAGGCTATGTCCATGCAGACAGGTTTGGTCAGAGCCCATGATAATTCTATGCCGGTGCCAAGAAGGGCAAGCACAAGGTGGCTGTTGCCTTCAGAGATGTTTCAGAGGCTGACAGGAGGTGACAGCAGCTCTGAAGCTGCTAGGAAGGAGCAGTGTCTCTGTGAGCCATGCCGTGATTATCACACACACAATGGTTATTTTCTTCTGGAAGGAAAAAGACTATTGATGGAGTGCACTTATGCAGCCATTAAACTACAGAAATAACACCTGCAGGCAGGGACACAGTGACATTTAAAGCAATGTCAGAAAGTAGCAAGTCACTAAATCCTTTGTAAAACCCTTCAAGCAAGGAGCACTGTGCTACTTTGCAGCTTCTGTTAAGGTGTCAGTAGCCCTCAATTGTGAGATGCTGTATAAAGCTGCAGACTCTGGGACAAAAGATTATGCTATCACACTTGTGTTGTTTTTCCAAGCTAGCTCAAGTTGACTTGCAGAAGGTTGTTGTTAATCTCTGGGCTGAGCAAGTTAATAAGCAGGATAACCTGGAGTCTAAAATCAATGAATGCAAGTTACCCAGGGCTTGCAAGTTAGAAAGTGATGGAATGAGGTTGATTAGATAAAGGAGTGGCAAAAGTAAGGGAATGCAAATGGAGTGATTCATGACTCTATATGTGTGTGATCACAAACCAACTGAACTCGTTTTTTGGAAGAATCTGTAATTCTAAGTGTTCCTGGGTCGTCATCATCTTCTCCAACAGCTTCTGGTGGTCTCCCCATGCTGCTCTCTGGTTCTGCTCCCTGTTTTTTGTGGGGGGGTCTCAATGAAAGCAGTTGTTACTCAAATAGAGCTAGGTGTTTTGGTGGGCTTAGTAATAGCATCCTATCCTGTTGCATAAAGGTGGTGTTGATGCAGAGGGTTGACCAGTGTGATAAGCTGGTGGATTTTGTCTTCTTTCATGTTTCCCTGTGGAAATATAGTCTGTTTCTTAGAAGAAATTGTTTGTCCTGACACAGGAGGGAGAACAGGCAGGAAAGACAACTCTGCTCTTCCTGGTTTTAAGTCAGGCATTGGGAAGACTCTGGAGTGCTCTGAATAGGTCTCACATCCATGGGAAGTTGCCAAGGGGGAAAAGCAGCATCTGTCAGGAGGCAGAGGTTTGCTCTCAAGGTGTCTGCACCTTCCCTGTGTGGTTTCTTAGAGTGAAGAGAGTTAAGAGAAGCAAATGGCTCCAGGCTGTTTGTTTTCCCACCTGAAACAAGGGGTTTTGGCTCCAGCTGGAGCAGAGCTCCGGACCTCCATTGTGCACAACGGGTCTGCTATGCTGCCTTCAGCACTGCACCATGCAGCACTGCTCGGAAGAGGATTCCCCTGCTTCCCACATGCAGAACATGCCCTGTGCTGACACTGTGGTTCTTTGGACTCATAGTTCAGTGCCCTGTATGGTAACGCTGCAGTGATAAACACCATAACTTGTTTACTTCCCTTTTTTTTTGGTGGTGCAGCTTCCAGCCAGAGCAATGGAACCTGTTTAGACGGCTTCACTTTCATTTCTGCTCACATTTCATTTGGGAAATTCATGATAATTAAAACTCTCAGTGAAGCAAATCAGCAAAACTTCTCAAAGTTCTCCACAAAACATTTCTGTTGGCTGGAGTTTTCGTTAGTCTTCATGGTACTTGAGGTTCTGCCTCCGCTTCCACAGTAGAAGGGTTTCGTAACCCTAAATCAAGATGAAGGGCATCGAGTGACTCAGATGTGCATCTCAAGGAATGTGTTTTTCTTTGGCATTTCAGAGATGGAATTACTGGAAAGATCTCCCACACTGGATTTTATTAAGATCTTGCGAAGACCGGGGCAGAATCACTGTGTGCGGGTACCTCTCATTTAGAGGAGGTTCTCAAGGCGTCAAATGCTCAGCCCTTAGGGTAGATTGCATCTGGAATATGTTTATCTACCTGCTATGATGATTTCATACTGCAGGTTCAGATTGTATCTCCACTATTTAATTTCAAAGCCTCTCCCCATCTGGCTTTGAAGAAATCTTTTCTTTCTTTTTTTTTTTTTTAAAGCAGCTGATAACTCTTTAGATTGAAACATCTTGAGAAAAGCATATTCTCTGCTAATGCTTCACCAACATCAATTGGCACCGGCTCCAAGGTTCAGCATTTCCCATCATAGCTCCACATAGGTGGGTTTTGGGAGCTCTTCCATCTCAGTGTGTTATTGTGCCAGGATAGGAAAAACCTTGTGGTGCACATGGGCGCTGCTGGGGTCTATCTTGCAGTGACTGCAGGTCCCTTTGCAGCTGCCTTTGGCACATGGATCCGGTCGTTCCTCGAGTCCGCTTCCTCTGGAAAATTCCACTGACAGCGCAGGGAAGCTGCTGGTGCTGACGCAACGTTTTCCTGCAAGAAACCAAGCGGCTTTTAAGTCATAGCTGGACTTTCCTCCCTCAGAAAACAGAGCTGTAACTGCTGGCCAAAACAGTAGCCCCGGAGCCAGCCTGACGTCACCCTCCACTATGGGTGATAAGGTTTGCGTTACCTGTGGGAGCCGTGTCCCACGGGGAGGGGGAAGAAAGGAGCCACTTTCCCCAGGAAGCTTATTTTCCCCCTCTAAGATTAGAAATGCTTTGGCGTCATTTGCATAAGCACACGAGGAGGAAAACTTGGGCCGTGTGGCTCCGCTTTTCCCCCTTTGCCTCCACGTCCTTGTTGAATTCAGTGACGTGCTTCAACCAGGGTTTATTTGGGAGCCTGAGCGCGTGCGGTTGGGAGCTGGCTGACCTATGCTGTGGTTTGCTTTGCCAGCTGGAGCTGCCTTTGTTCCTCCTCTCGTTGCCAAAGCCACGTTCAGCTTCAGTTCTCCGCTTGATTGCTGTAATTAAATTCCAGCCAAATATGCATTAACGTGTTCGTTCTGGAAAATAAAGCATTTGGTTATTTTTAAGGTTAAAATGGGCTTCGGAAATAGCTATGCTCTGCAGACCTTGCTCGTGCCCTCGTGACGCAGGATGCAGCTCCTCAGGGCTCTGTAAGGAAATTAAGGTGCTTTTGATCAGTCTGTCTTGTCAGTCTCTTACTCCCTCTCTAATTTATTTGATTTTTTAAAAGCCTCATGGCATGGGTTTACCTCATTAGGGTGTTAGTTTTTAAATATTTGAGATGTTTCCTAAAAATCTGGTGGAAAAAGAGACCAGGATTCACACACGTGCTTTGGTAGCCTTTGCCAGACACACTTTATGCATTGGGTTTGCCTCCAGCACCAGCCTGGGTAATTCTGCTGGGTTGAGGATAAGCTCATTTGAAGCACCGTGAGCTGATCTCCCAGCTCACCACCATGAAGCAGTCGAGCTTTTTCTCTCCTTTCCCTCCTCTGTTCATCATGAGTCAGTTCCTGCCTTTGTTCAAAGCCTGTTGGTCGGATTTGCAGCAAACTGCTTTTGTTTTGTTCCTCTTTCTGTTGAATTAAGGAGTTCAGTCGGCACCGGGAGAGCTCCAGAAAGAGCCAGATCCAGCACAAGACAGGAAGGAGAAAAATCACAGTTGTAAGAATGAAAGTGAGGAGGAAGCCTCCTGCTTCTTAGGATCAAACACATCGCTCAACCCACCCAGCATGAAGCACCCGGAGCAGCTATCGCGTTCAGCGTAGCTCTGGGCAGCCTTCCTGCCTGATCTGGGCTGGGAGCCACAGGCTGGTACTGCTGCCTCTTCCCAATGAGCTTTCCTCTACAGGCCTTAAGGCTTCCTCCACTTTCATCCCAGCAACTGCCCGGTATCAGTGTGTGGCAGTAAATGTGATTTGGAGCACTGACTATTGTGGTCTGCCAGCCTCTAACAGTCTCTCTGGTGAAACTCACAGAGGCTGTAACTGAGATGTTAGTCTAAGGTGGATGGTGAGGATCTTGGCAGTTGCTCCAGCTCACTGTCAGTTCTGACTCCTGAATTCCACTGGGGGAGACGAGCCAAATGGCATCAGATAGCAGTCATTGTGTTAAGTTGAACAAGTTTGTTTGGTGATGCTACATGTTGGGCACGCAGGTAGCTCTTGAGGAAAGACTTTGAAAATGTCCTGACACGAGCATCATCTTTCTTTCTTGGCTGTTGTATGGTAACATATTTACTGCTGAGTCAAAAAGCCAAAGCATAACCAGAAATGAGGCTTTCTGTTGTGGTTTTCCTGGGGTAAAAACCTTTCCTCCAGAAAGTGACTTCATCGAGAGAGAATTGCATCAAACCAGGTAATAGGTGCAAGTAATGAGATTTGCTTTCCTAGTCATCTTTGCTCCAAGCTCGCGCCCAAGTTGTATTGTTCAGCCTAAGTTGTTCCCACGTGGGGTTGGAGCTAAGGTACAGCTGCTGTTGGATGTGAATTGGGCAAGTTGGGGGTTTTTGAGAGAGAGACACACAATAAATTTGATAGGAAAGTTTTCTGTCTGAAAACTATTGGAGAGAGGGGCAAGGGTGTTTGTTGGCTTTCACATGTGCACCTTGGACACTGCAGTAAAAAGCTTCTCAGCAGGCTTTATCCAAGTATTGAGATGGAAACTGCCTGTGCCAACAGAATTTTGCCTTGCATGTCCCAAAACATGCAGACTGTGGTCCCTTGGGAAGCAACATTGGAGCAGGAGACAGTCTAGCATTATTCCTCCTTGTGTGGTGTTTCTCTTCCTCCGTTCTGCTGTTCTTGATGCTGGAGAAGCTGTGGCTGCCCCATCCCTGGCAGTGTTGATGGCACTTGGAGCAAGCTGCTCTAATGGAAGGTGTCCCTGCCCATGGCAGGGGGTCTGAGCTACATAAGCTTTAAGGTCCCTTCCAACCCAAACCAGTCTGTGATTCTATAATTCTGTGTTGACTGTTCCCAGCATTCTTCTTGTCTCCTGGTTTGGAGTTATTTTGATGGTACTCTAGAGGTCAAGATGGCTTCAAAATGAGTTTGTATTACATCTGCTGGAAGGAGAGCTTCACCCTGGCTACACATACTTAGTGTTATCAGAGTATAAATAATAAGCTCAGTTTATCTCAACCCCATATTGAGGGTCATGGTCTTCCTCTGTGATTAGATACTCAGAAACAGTTGTGGCTGTAATATTTAAACCTAGACCAGTCTAGTGCAGATGACTATGTGCTGTGGTAAATAGCCTACATTAGAGCAGCGCTGGAAAGGGCAGTCGTGCTGAGTGAAGATGCTAGTGAATAATGCTGACCCATAACCCTGCTTGAGACTCTCTCAGTAGACAGTCAGCAATTTTGTGTTGCTAATACGTAAGTGTCCTGTTCTGAAGCTGGAATGAGACCTGTGGGAGAGGTGAATATGAAAGAAGAGTTTGTTCTCCTCTCTGTCTATACTGAGATCGATGTGGGACAAATTGCTGGACTTAATCAGCAACATAGGGAAGGAGTAGGATGCTGCACTGGACTTTAAAGTCAGCATGTACAAGTTCTGGAAGAGGTGAGAGGCCGTAGGAGCTCTGACTGTTTTAATACAGCCAGGTGAGGAGCAGATGAACCTTCTTAGTGACTAGTGAAGCCTTCAAAGGGCTGCTGATGAAGAGCTCTAATTATCCTGTTGCCTGTTGAAAAACTGTTGTGGCAAGAAACTCGATCCATAGGATTATTAGAAAACTTGGAGGTTGCTTTTTTATCTGAAAAGGTAGAGGAAGTTGTGTGGGGAGTGGTTGCTTCAGTCCTGTGACTAATGGGGTGGTACTGGCTGAACCCAGCGATGGAAGGTGCCTTTCCTCCCCCAAATCCTCAGAGATCTCATTATTTTGAGAAAAGGAATAAAGCCGCCATTACTGGTAATTTGATGAGCACAGGAGCCTTCAGAAACCTTTCAGCAAGCACAAGCTTTGCTTAAAACCCAAGAGGGAAGGTTATAAGCAGGTAATTTAACAGTCATGTGCAGGTTAGAGTGAGGGCAAGGAAAAATCCCAGGTTTTATCACCCATAGATAAGAGAGGTAATAAAGTCTAGGCCGGAAGAAACTTAACTCATCCTGGAATACTTAAGGAAGTATCTGATGCAGATGCTGAAAAGTTAGCCCTGAACTATTCTCAAATGGTTGTAGGGGAGAAGGGAGCCCTGGGGAACCAAAGCCAAAGGGGAAATACAAGTAGAGCCCTTGAAAGGGAAGGGAGGAGATGGAGGGTATCTAATATCATAGTTATCAACAACAGAGCACATGTTCAATGGTGTTTGTAAGCACTTAGAGAATAATAGGGTGATAAAACAGCCATTATGAACTTCTTTATGCTCAGTTGATGAGGTAACCATCCCCTTTGTAAGGGTAAAAACAGATGGATGTGTCTTGGCTGTGGACTTGTGACACAGGCCCACATGATGCTCTGATGGAGAGAACTGTAGGAGCGTGACTGAGGCTGAATCTCTTTTCTTAGTGCCTGCTAGTTGTTTCCAGCAGTTTGCTGTATCCAGGCAGTGTTTCAGATGCATGCTTGATGTCCTTAGTCTACCTCTGCATAGTATTTTCAGCAGCTGCCTACCAGGTTTGGGTTGCTCCAGCTGTAGTAACTTGACATAAGTGTAGGAAGAACCAGATTTCCTATTCTGTTACCTCTTACATCTGTTTCTGCCGACTTCTTGGAGGCCAAAAGCCAAAACTGAAATCAGCTGGCAGGTTGCTGCTTGGTCAGTACAGCAAAGTAGTTGATAAAACTCACAGGTAGTGCTGTTTTGATGGGCTTGCAGTCATTGATTGACAAAACGATAGCTGCTCTAACACCTCATCACTCCAAAGTGATGCTGAGTATCTCACAGTGGAGATTAAGAGACAGTATTGTTATAAATGATGGATTTCTGAGATGTTTTCCTGGCCCTGTGTTTCTATTAGCCTTTATACACATACATACACACACACACACACATATATATATAATTATGTATACATGTATATATATATAAAAATTAATCCCATCTACTTCCGTCTGCTTTCCAGCCGTCAACCAGAGCCACCAAAGAAGGAGAAGGAGGCAACCACAATTACCACCACTCAGTCGAAGAGAGCAGATGAATGGAAGGACCCCTGGCGTCGATCAAAGTCTCCCAAAAAGAAGCTTGGTGTGTCTGTGTCTCCCAGCCGTGCACGCAGGCGCCGAAAAACCTCTGCTTCTTCGGGATCTGCTTCTGGCTCCTCAAGGTGAGTGAAGGCAAAGAGCATGTCACAGCCAAGCTGTATTAATGTATAAGGGAATGCAGTGCGGTGCTTTCTTGTCAGTGGAAGGTGTTGAGATGTTTGGGAAAGCATTTCAAGACTTGTTGTCAGTAACAGCTATGAAGACCAGCATATATAGATAGTGAGATGGAAGTATTTAACTGTGAGTGCTGTGTTGTGATCTGTTGAAGACTAAGAAAAGTCCTTGGAAAAGTCACTCTTCAGGTAAACTAGACCTGGTTGCAGTCCACAAGATGAGTAACTCATCTAGATGACAACTGACCTTAGTAGGAGCAGAAAAAGATGGAGGTTGTAAACATTCAAGCCTGTTTGCTCCAAGAGTGTTTGAGAGATAAGGGGAGCCCAGGAAGGGCAGACTGATGCTACTAGGGGGAAACTGGGGTTGTGGAGGCTCAACATAGCTTTAGAGGGCTGAAGTGGAGCTTGGAAACCAGCGGGTGTGAGCTTAAGGGAAATTCACCTTTCAGGAAGAAGCATCCTGAATTTAGGGGAGTTGAGGCATAAGCTGGATCCATTTTCTTTAAATGCTTGAGCTTGAAGCTCCTGAAAAGAGGGGGAAAATATATCAGAGAGGAATGAGGAACATGCCGAGTTGAAGATACAGATCTAAAAGCCAAAGCCCTCCTGAAGCAGATAGCTTTTCTTGCTGGGATCACTGCACCTGAGATTTTTCTGTTATCTCTTGTGTGACCTAACCTCTCAGGGGATCGTCAGGTGTGAAGGCATGAAAATGTGTGGAAGGAGTTCCTGAAGAGGGATGGAAAATCAGTAGCTAAAGGAGGGGAGGCCTATTCAAGAGCACAAAGATGGTAGCAACAGCTAAAAGGAAAGGGGGATGGAGGAGAAGCTGTAGTCCTGACAGGTCACTGTGGATAAGGCAAGTAGGTTTCGGAACAGTGTTTGAGAACTTGGGAAGAGCAAACAGGAAACAAGACCTTGGTCTCAGTAGACTTTTTGACAGGCTTTTAATCTAATATGTTTCTTTCAGGTCCTCTTCTCGTTCATCCACCTATTCTGGTTCGGGTTCCTCACGATCTCGTTCCAGATCATCGTCTTACAGCTCTTACTCTAGTCGCTCTTCAAGACACAGCTCTTTCTCAGGCAGCAGGTCCAGGTAATGACTCCTTGGATGTGGAAGTAATGGTTTACTGCATTCCAGACACTTGCTAACAGCTGCTTGTGCTGCTGCTTACAAGCAGATAGACAAATCTTGAAATAAGACACTCAAACTACTTTCCTGAGTGAGGGAAATACAATAGACTGCAAGGCAGCCTGCTGATTTTGTTGTTGAATGAAGCAGATACATCAGCCACCCCCTTCTCTCCCCAGTGCTCCCACCCACTGTGCTGTTGTGGCTGGGTTCTTTCCCATGCCTGTGGTAGCTGAGCAATTGTAGGAGCCTGGCTGAGATGAATGTTTCCATCATTTGCATTTTATGATTGGAAGAAGTTACCGGCATCTCTTCTCTGTTGCACTGGAATTTCTGTTTAAAGAGGCAAATCACAAAGCAGTTGTGTCTTGTACTTCAAAGTAGCAGTTCAGTGTCCCATGCTGATTAAACAGAGGCTCGTTTATTGCCCTGCCACTTCCTTGCCCCTGCAGACTGTTTTCCCAAGTCTGGAATATGCATAGTAGGAGAACTGGCTCCTTAGGCACCTCTTCAGAGCTGAAATCACACAGATGCCCAGAGTGGATCACACAGTTGATGGGAGTGCACAGTGTCAGTGTTGGAGATGTGGTTTCTCCTAGGAAAGGCTCAGGTGGGAGTTATCTTGGTGCAAGCACATAGTGTTTCTGGGGAGCAGGCTGGCCTTCCCCCATCCACCGCATCCCTTGGCAGGACAGCACCAGGCAGAGGTGACACACTCCAATTAGATGCCTCTGTGGGAAGGCAGGAGAGTGAGGAACACCCAAGTGCCTAACTGTTCTTCAGAAGGCAAATCACCGAGGTGTCTGGCTTTCTGAAGTACTAGGCTGCAACAAGGGTACTTCCAGCCTTGGTGGTGGGGTGAATCACTCAAACGCCAGCATCTGGTGAGCTGTGTAAGTGGCTTGCTTCTTTGGTCAGTCCCGATCTTAGGAAACAGCCTTTGATCTGTTGGCTTTGATATACTATGCTTGTTTGGGGTTTTCTTAACCCCTTTGTGTTCCAGAAGTTGTGGATACCCAGTTAGATGTATTATTGTCTTTCTCCTGAGAGTTTTCTTTTTTGCTGCTGTTTAAAGGGTAAACTGTACATGGAGTTACAGGAATATAATGCAGGTCGAAACAAATAGTGCTGAAATTGCAAGTCAAAATCCTACTCGTTTTCCCCTTACCCTGAAAAGAGAATACAGAGAGTATGGAGAAAGCCTCGGGTGTTGCCATGGAATATCTGAGTGCCTCTTACAGTCAACCCTATTTTTGACTTTTGTTTTCTACTTTTACCACTGTTCTGGTGACAGAAGTTAGTTCTGTTGAGCAGAAACCAAATATAAAGCTAGGATAACCTCAGGCCCACAGGAACTAGTTCCTGGAATGCAGCCTGTTAGCCAAAGGAGGGAGTGATGGCTAAGTGCACCAAAAGCCGCCTCCAGTCACAGAGACTGATGTGTCCTTTCTTTCTAGGTCACGGTCCTTCTCATCTTCAGCCTCTCCTTCTCCAACACCGTCTCCACACAAGCCACTTGGGAAGACTAAAGGGGATTTATTACCACCTTCTGGGAAAGGGTAAGGCTTCGTCTCCATTCTGGTAGAGCAGTGCAGAAGAAGCTCCAAACAGGAGCCCAGTCCCTGAGTCAGGCCCTTCCAGCCTGGTTGACAGCTAAAGGAAGAAATGGAAGGTGGAAAACGTGACCTGTGTAGAATAGCGCTCAGCTTTGCATGTTTAATTAAAAGATGACACTTTTACTTATTAAATCCAACTGTACAAGAAACCTTAAGCATTATACGTATACACAAGTGTTTAAACACATGCATGATTTATTATTCAAACATTCTGTGTGCGCAGATGTGTTTACACAGGAGCTATAAGAAAATTTAATTCATTCCTCTACTGTGGCTTTAGTTAATGTACAGCCTTGGAATAAAGAAATGGTTCAGCCTCATCTACTTTTACATTTGTCACATTGATGACAAATTAAAGCAGTACTGTAGGGGTGAAACTGTTTTTGGCAGATTATCCTAGCACTCCTGCTCTTTTAAATACTTGAAGCTGTTACTTCACAAACTCCTGTAATACATAGTAAATTACGGATACGTTGGCGGTGACACAACACCATAGTGATGTCACCTCTTTCAAGGTGACCTGCAAATAGATTACACCATGGGAATGCCCCTGAATTCTCCAGAATACAGAACAATCCCCTTTGCCACACTTCTTGTACCTAATTGACCTTCCTTTGTTTTTTCCTTCTCAATTCAGAGGGTTCAACCCTTTCAGGGCATGCTCTCTGCCTGCAGCGATGTCTTTACACCCTTCTGGTGCATATTGCAGTGCCGGTTTGGTGACACACGATACCAGCCAACCTGCACTAGTATGGGGATTGTTTTCACTGCATAACACTGCATGTGCTTAATCCTGTGTTCTGCAGGGAGTAAATACAGATACTCTTTAAGCACAAGAGGAGGAATTAACAGTCTCTATTTTTTTTATGCAGACGGCTGCCACCTCCCCACTTAATACTAGGTGTGACATCAGTGCTGGGGATGTTGAGGAGTAACCAGCTATTAGAGCAGAGATTGGAGTGCTCTGAGCCCAGAATTGAGCAGTGCTGAAGAGCCAAAGCACGATTCACATAGTGGAGGGTAGATAGAGTCTCAAAATGGTGTGTAGCAGTACTCTGCAGTGGTGTTACCCATCAAGCATTCCACAGGGAGACACAAGCCAAAGATGGGCCCTATGGGATCCGTCTGCATACACAGGCTCTTTTGCACCCTGATCTTTGTAAGAGTGAAAAAGAGGATTTCTGCATAAACTGTGTGTGTGTTTGATTCTGAAACCTGACTGGTAGATTTTAAGTAGGTGTATGTGCTTTGGATAAAAATGCACAGAGTCAAATAGATAAGAAACAGTGATTCCACACGGTCTACTTCAGTAGTTAATTTACAAGTCAAATGTCTCTAAAATTGGCTGTTTTAAAGTCACTTACGTCTGAAAAGGTGGCTTGATTTAGAATGTGGGAAATGGATCCCTTTAGGGGAATCTGTACTGAGCGTGGTTTGGTGATACAGCAAGTGTCTGTAGCTACAGTAACCTATATAACATTCAGTCATCAACAAACACGAGTGCATTTCATCGCTTTTTGAGAACATTTGTGGTCTGTACCTACCGATCTTGATGACAAAATCATGAAAACGTTCCTTTTGTAGTGAAAAATCTGTGAAGAAACTAGCTGCCCTTCCAATCCTTCAGCCACTCGCTAAAATTACAACAGCTGCACCTGAGCCAGCCAAACCCGGGGATAATCGAGAGGCAAGAAGGAAGGAACGTCAGACCAGGACTCCACCCAGGAGGTAAGAAAGCTGTGGGGTGGAGTGAGGCTTGATCTCCAGGCAGATACAGCAAATCCTGGGGTTCTCTCAGGTGTCCTGACTACTAGGGCTTTTCAGTATTAAAGGAGAAATCTGTTTCCTGGGGCAGGAGGGAAATGGGGAGAGAGGGAAGGAATTGGGGGTGATGCTAGTGACTAGCCACAGTGAGTGGCTTCTGCCTCTGAGGCCTGGTTGGGGGATGAAGTAAGTGGAGTACATTAAATGTGTCAAAAAGCAGGGTCTGCAGTGCAAAAAAAGGCATGTTTCAGAGCCACTGGTTGCAGAGGCCATGCAGCAAGGAAGGAGAGGTGCATTTGGTCCAGAGAGCAAATCTGATGTGTTGGAGTGATGAGTTTTGTGGCAATGGGTTTGGACCATTTACTTAATGTTTGCCAGTGTGCAAGAGTATTTGCATGGTCCTGGGATCTGGTTCATCAGCAGTCAGTAGAACTACTGGAGGAGAGGAGGGAAAACTCCACTACTTTCACTGCCCCCCGTAGAGAACTTGCTGGCTCTGCTTTGTCTTCCTAGCTTCATCCTGTGTGACTAGGTTAAATGCTTCAAGTGTCCTGTTCTGTCTGTCCTCTTAACTGTTTCTGTTGCCTTTCTCCTCCCTTTGCATTTGAAATGAGAAAGGCTTCTGATGAGTTTCAAGCGAGAGCACTTGTGTGTATTTAAACATGCTTATTGGCCTTAATCCATTGTACTGTGTCTGAATGTTGTCTATGCATCTAGTCTATGGAACCAAAGGTTCAGTGCATAAGAAGTGTATATATTACAAATGCCTGGTTTATGGGCATACAAGGAGACTGATAACGTGTTATCACTGCAGTAAGGCTTATATGCTTTTTCTAGAATGGAGGTTTCCATCATGAATGATGGTCTTTGTCAGTGCGTTTTGAAGATGGCTGGAAATATGGTTTCCAGTAAGGTTTTCAGAAGCATTCTGAGTCAGTTCTTCATTTTGCGCAGGGTTACAACCTAGATTTCTTCCCAGTAGCCAAAGAAAAGGCCTGGCCTCTGAGCAGTTACATGTCCATAGGTGAAAACAGATCACAACCAATTATTTTCTCTAGAAACTCCATTAGTTCTAGTTCCCATTTCACTTTAACTGGTTAATAATAATCTTTGATGTCTTTATTCTAGTCTTGGGGTTTGGGATTTTGTGTTTTTTCCATGCTTATACCCACACAAACTCCAGTGTCCTATAATCTCCCTGCTGTGCAAATGACTACAGCTTTGTTTATGTTAGTACTGGTGTGTTAGTCACAAAAAATGGGTATGATTATTTGTAAAGCCTGAAATACAAGGTAGTACCGCTGTGTAGTTGCAGTTAGCAATTTCTCTCAGTAGGAAGCATTTGCTCATGGTATCAGTACAGGATTAAGTTACTTGAGATCGTTCTGTGCCTGGCTTTCATTAGCATTATTCAGTCTTGCATAAAACACCTGCTGTTCAGAAAACAGATGCTTCCTCAGGACTGCAGACACAAGGTTGAGAAGAACATCTGAAACAATTACACATCCAAAGCACCGATCTCATGTAGTACAGGACTACAGCATCATGTTGAAACTGTCCTTCAGCACTTCCTCCCAACACCATTTCACGACAGCACAGCGAGGTGAGGATGCCATTTGCTGTCTTGCAGGCGGACCATCAGCGGCAGCATCAGTGGCAGTGCCAGCAGCTACAGTGGTTCCAGTTCCCGATCTAGGTCCTTGTCTCGGTCTCTCTCCAGATCTCATTCCAGATCATCATCTGCCTCAGTCTCCCACTCTCCGTCTGGGTCCAGGAAGTCCAGGTACAGCCTTGATCCTTCACAGCCTTTGTTGCAGTAGGAGGAGATTATAACTGTTGTTCACTCTTGTGGTTTTTACAGCAAAAGCTTTCGGTAGCTTCAAGTATCAGAAGCTGTAGGTAAATAGGATGTGAAACAAGATTGTTTGTGTGGTGTTACAAATCCAAAGTCCTGAATCATGACAGTAGTATGACATTGGTAGTGTCCTTGTGCCTTATTCAAGGAAATAATCTACCATGTGTACTAAGCTGTCCACTTTTTTTTTTTACTTAAATTATAAACAAAATACCTCCGTATGGCCAGGGTTGATCCCACATCCTAATTTACTTAGCAGTTAACAGTTTCAGGCTATGGAGCTTTGCTCTTCTAAACCTCTGCTACCTCTGATTACTGAATGTCCTTAGGGAAGATGCTTGGCCTGTCAGAAGAGGCAAGTCAGAAAATACCTAAAAGGCCCAGCTAATGATATTTTTACTTTGGTGGCAAAGTTGCATGGCCAGTTCCCTTTGTGTTTAGCCCCAAGTGAATAGTTACATGGCTGTTAGTCTGTGGGATTTGTAAACAGCTAACTCCCTCCAGTAAAGAGTGATGAAATAAACCTCTTTCAAGTCCTTCATTCATCTGTTTTGCATCCCTTCACATACAGCAATCCCTGAAACCTCACAGGCAGCCTTGAAACACACCACTTCCCTGTCGCACAGTAGACCTGTAGTGTAAAACTAGTGGATTAAGTAGGACTTCGGCTCTGAACAGCGGTAATTCACATGTCTGAACTCTGTGAAACTCCCAAGGTTTTACATCCGTGTTATTTTACGGAAATACAAACTTGTTTACTACATGCTTGTCGCGTTCATCAGATCGGGCAGGGGTGATGCAAGAGGTTCAGAGAGCGCTCGGGTGCGCTGGCTCTGCACTGCGCTGGGGTTGAGAGGAGGAGATGGCAGAGCTCACTGCAGGTGTTCATTGTGTGGCACTGGGGCTGTGCTTGTTGCTTTTTCAGGTGTGTGGGAAAGGGGGAAATAGTGTATGCCCAAACCAGATTTGCTGTCACAACCTCATAGCCAGGAGCTGTCCTGGAGAAGGAGTTTCTGGCCCATCCAGTTGCCATTGCAACAGTCATGGAATCTTTCGATGGTTGAGTGGTTTGTGTTGGAAGGGACTTTAAAGCTCCTCCAGCTCCAACCCCCTTCCATGGGCAGGGACCCCTTCCACTGGAGCAGCTTGCTCCAAGCCCCTGTGTCCAACCTGGCCTTGAGCACTGCCAGGGATGGGGCAGCCACAGCTTCTCTGGGCACCCTGTGCCAGCGCCTCAGCACCCTCACAGGGAAGAGCTTCTGCCTAAGAGCTCAGCTCAGTCTCCCCTCTGGCAGGTTCAAGCCATTCCCCTTGGCCTGTCCCTACAGGCCCTTGTCCAAAGCCCCTCTGCAGGTTTCCTGCAGCCCCTTTGGGTTCTGGAAGGCTGCTGCTGTCTCTGTCATGATGCCAGCAGGAAGAGACTTTGCAGCTCCTTCCAGAGCTATCCATGCTGAAGCTGCTGCAGCCCGTTCAGTCATTCCCAAGCCAACTCCAATGAATGAGCTCGGACCCTGCAGTTAGGGCTGTCTGGAGCACAGAAGTCTGTGTGGCCTGCAGAACCTGCTGGAGAGGCTGCCTGAATATTCATGTAGATGAAATATGCCTGGTCCCGCACAATGGTGGCAACCCCAGGTAGCTGGGATTGTTGGAGTCGCTTCAATAGAGCAAAGCTGTGGTGTGCCCCTGAAGGGAAGTCTGTCTGATGTATAGCCCTGTATTTTTGTCTGTTACTTTTCTAAATAGAAATTCTTCTTTAATATAGTAGTTGTCTGGCACAACGTTGTGAATCCATAAGAAGATAGCAATCTTCTACACACTATTAGAAGATAGCCATCTTAAAAGCATCTTCCCTGTCATTATCAGTTACGACTTTATGAGCATCCTCAAAACAGGCAGCTGGGCTCTCCTGTACCCTGGGGAGCTGGGCAGGAGCTGTGGGCTGTAGGATTCCAGGGCTTTTAAAGCCTCCATGAATAAATGTGTGCCAAACAACAAAAACATTGCCAGAGAACCCTTGACCTGAGCCATAACACTGACCTGTGCATAACAGTGCACACCCTGCTTTCACTTTTTGTTTACTTGAGGAAACAGTGACCTGTTTATATATTGCCTTAATCCTGTTTATAAATAAACAGTACTTTCTAGGTTTGCATCTAACACATTTGGCATTTCTCATATCGTCTGCACCCCAGGAGGCACAGCCTTTGTCTCTCCCTGATCATTGTCTGCCTCATCACTGCCTGGTTCTTGTTGCATTCATGACTGTAACGGGCTGTTGGCTTTTTCCAGGTCCCTGAGCGTGAGCAGCGTTTCTTCTGTCTCTAGTGCCTCCTCCAGCAGCAGCTCTGTACGCAGCGCCGACTCCGAAGACATGTACGCGGACTTGGCCAGTCCTGTTTCCTCAGCCAGCTCTCGATCCCCAACCCCAGCACAGCAGAGGAAAGGTAGAGGTTCCTGGTTTGGGATTTTCTTATATGAGCGGTCCTGGGAAAAGAAGGGAGGGCAGCAGAGATCTAGATATGGCTTCCGTTGAGATACAATGGGCCCTGAGAAGATTGGTGAGCAGAGGCTGACTTTTGTGGCTGGCATAGAGTAAGGGAGCCCACAGGCTTCATGTGAGGAAGGTGAGGCTTTGGAGCAAATACACATTTGCATCCTCCTATCTACATGTCTCTAGCCATAAAGATGCTCTGTCCTGCCTGGGAGTTCTGCCTGATGCTCCCTTTCTTACCTTCTTCCCTTTCACCCTTGCAAGGTGATGCTAAATCCTCTGGCTAACACCAATACCATGTTGCTGCTCCTCTGTTCTTTTTAGACCATAGCAGAGTTGGCAGGAAGAGCCTTTTGTTCTTTGTCTTTTTAAGTGTCCTCTCTGTGGCAGTTCTGGTTTCCTGAATCTTTTAACCTTGGGGCCACACGGTGTGCTAACTGATGTGGGCTTTTTCAGTCCCTGGAGCAGCATCCTCTTGCCCTGCCCTCCTAAGGGAGATCAGGCAAAAGGAAACCGGTCACAAGTCACTACATCTGCTCTCTGGTTTCAACAGGAAAGTCAAAAAAAGAAGATAGCACTAAAGAGGAGAAGCGGAAACGAGATGTGCCCAGTCAGCTCCTGAAGTCAGCCAAGCCCAACCAGGGGAGCAAATTGCAGCAGCTCCCCCCGACCCAGCAGCCATCAGCCCCCCAGTCTCAGCAGGGGGGCTTCAGCGCTCACAAAGAGATCAAACTGACTCTCTTGAATAAGGTGAGAGGTGGGATGGCTGCGATCCCTCCACACAGGGATCCAAGGAGTGGATGGGATGGATGCTGGGGCTCAGGGCTGGCAGGGTTGATGCTCCAGGCTCCGCGCTGTCGGGATGAGCTCAGCCAGGTAGGTCTGCAGCTGGGATTGAAGGGCGGCAGACAGAACCAGTCTGGCAGCACACACCCTGTGGTGGCTTCAGTTTGGGACTGTGTTGGCGGCTCCCCTGGGGCACATTCCTGCTGCAGCTTCAAGGGCTCTTACCCACTCTCCTGAAGGCTGCAGCCGGAGCACCGAGGCGAAGGCGTGCGCGGTGCAGTCCCACATGTGCCTGCTGAAAGCATGCTTCCTGCACGCTTCCCAGCAAGCTCTCCTCCCACTGCCCGCTCCGGAGCGAGCTGCTGACAAGTCATTAACTGAGTCAGGAGGTAAAAGTGGCAATTACCTCTCCTCTATGGGTTGCCCACACTTTCTGCAGGGAGTCTGCTTCTTTCCCCCCTACAACTGAGCCTGATGCCCCAGAACAGTGCCTTTGGCTGAGATTGCAATCCAGATCATATGGGACAGTTTGGCCTCTTGGGGTTTTGTGCTGGGGCAGGGTGTTGGCCCCAGTCACATGGGTAGGTTCCTGGTGTTGAAGCATTAATGTTGTTTTTCTGACAGTCCAAATTCCCCGTTGCAGTCTAAGGCTTCAGTTTTCTCTACTTCCCTGTGCTATGACGTGAGGCGCGTTTATCGAGTCTGTGAAGCATGCTCCATGGGGAGGAGTGTGCCATGACACATAACTGCTGCCTGGCAGGGTTGGATCCTAGAAGAAGGCACAGCTCCACGTGCCTCCTTGACATTTGCTATTCCGGGTGCTGCTGGAATAAAGAAGACTCTGCAAAATGGTGGTATTTTTTCTGACCATTATGAAAATAGCCCCAGTGCCAGAAAGTGGTGCTTGTTTGCTTATGGTGGTAGGGGAATTACATGGTGCCAGTGATGGCTGGGGCTGGTATGCACAAAATGTTTAATAGGAGACACGCTTGCATGAGCCAGCAAGTACACCATGGGTACCCATCACAGGAGATATCTCTGCCTGCTTCCCTCCCCAGAGGGAAGTAGCTGCTCAGCTCCATTGTCTGTTTTAATTCCATTTCAGGCAGCTGACAAAGGAAGCAGGAAGAGATACGAGCCAACAGACAAAGACAGGCCGAGCTCTCCTCCAGCCAAACGGGTGAACCTGTCGCCTGACAGAGGTGAGACATCCCAGGGGCTCCTGGGCTGGCTGGGTTCCTGCTCCACCGCTCCAGGCGGTGCTCATGCGACAAATGACCCGTGAAAGTCTGTGCTGCAAGAGTCCATGCTCTGGAGAGGGTAATTGCAGGCATGTGTCCTTCCAAAACCTCAGAGTGTGCGATTGCCACCAGATAACGTGGGTGTATTTGCTGTCCTGATGTGAAAACACGGTGCAGGTGAGACGCTCTGGTTTGTGAAGTAAGCGAGGTGAGGTCAGCCCTGGGCAGCCAAACCCGGCCTTGCCTAGCTGCCTTGTGATGCACATTGAGAGTGCCTTGGCTCCACTGTGTCTGTGTAAGTCCACAGCATAGAGAAAAACAAGAAAGCCCTCACTTTGAAGACACAATGTGCTCATCTCTGCTGTAACTAAATGCATCCGTCCCGCGGCAGCCTCCTGTTCGCTAGTAACATCATTGGATGTGGCTGGGGAAGTCAAAGGGTTTTCTCTTACTGTATCCCACAGTTTTCTGTGCCTCTCAGTCTTCCTCTGTGGCAGTGCTTAGAAAGGGAGCACAGGCTGCCAAGGCTCCAGGATGGATGCAGTAATTGGCTCAATCACCTGTCCTGTGAAATGAGGTGATTTCCCCACCTGTGTGTGACACAACCCTGATCTGCCCTGTATGTTTAGAAAGACACGGGCTTTCCAAGTGTTCTCCTGGATCTGAATCGTCAGCAGCAGAATGAGCACCTTGGCAAACCGAGCTAGTGAGCCATGTCAAGAAGGACCTAACTGCCACACTCCAGCCTTTGCTGTCACTGCTAAACACCAAAGCAGGGGGGAGTTGTCAGTCTGGTGTTGACGTACAAGCCAGCATTGGCACGTGATGTTGTTTTCCCTGTTGTCTCGGCTGTAGGTGTATCTTGTTGACTCTGGGTACCAGCCAGAAAAAAACTTCTGTGCTAATAGCCTGGTTGCATTCAACTCCTGCAAAGGCAGCATGGAAGGGGCTGGGTGAGGTTTAAGTTCACTGGGTTCTAGTTCACAACTACTGCTGAGCTGCAGACAAATGAAGGGGCAGACCTAGCAAACTGTGTTGATTTTATAGATGCATAGGTATAGATGTAATTACACAATTTTATTTGCTGTCTGTACGTTACAAAACCACTCTAAGCAGTAGCAAGTGGGACACAAGCCCAGAAGGCAGCTCAGCCTCACCGCCCAGTGGCGAATGTACCCTTGGACTCAATTGGGACTGAGCAAGAGACATGCTGCAGCATGCAGTTTGCACTGGTGTCCCAGCAAAAGCTGAACCGTTTGTGCCCTGAGTCTCACTTCTCTGTTCTGTCACTGTGCTGTGATCAGATCTGCAATGTCTATGGCTTTCTCACAGTGTCAGTCTTTAGGAGCAGAGGGCTGTCCTAGCACATACAAGTGCCTGCTGCTGCAATGAGGAACTGGGCACCTTTGCTCTCTGGAGTGCTACTGCATGTGAGGTTAGCAGCCACCAACATCACTGTCCCGGTGCAGTACAGCAGGGTGTGTTGCTCAGCTTGTCCCTGGGACTCATGGACAGCCCTGCAGGCATCGGGCTGCCTTCCAGTGGTTGCTTCTTTGTGCACTGGGATAGCAGTGGTTGGGAAACCCACTGCAGCAAAGCTGGGTAATGCTGCTGCAGGACCCTGATGGGCTTCCCACCACTGCTGAGTCCATTTGGGCAGAGCATGATGGTTCAGTCTGTGCTGAACACACACAGGTGATGCTGCCTGTGGGTTTGCTGGCTCCAAAAGCAGCAGAGTTCACCCACCTATCACTCCTTAAACCAATACACCCTGTTACCTGTCCAGCCTGGAGCCAGCTCAGGTGCCACAGTGCCCGTTGTGAACAAACTGGGTAATGTGGAGCACTGACTGCCTGCAAGGGCCCACCCTGCCCCGCAGGGTTGAGAGCAAAGCATGGCCTAAAAGCACCGTGCAGCAGCTTTGTTCCAGCAGCCAGAGGGTGAGGAGAGGACAGTGTGGCTCCCTGCAGGTGCTGTTTTGTACAGCTGACCATGGGGCACAGCCTTGCCTAGCTTACCTGCTTACCCTGGGGACAGGGTGCACAATGGTAGGTGTGTTTTCTGGCTGCTGCTGGACTTGGCCTGTTGTTGGCATGGTCTGGTAAGTCTGAAGAGAGCATCTGTACACTGAGAGGTGGTGCAGTAGGCAGGGTAGCGAGCTGTACCTTGGTGATGAGTGGGAACCTCTCAACTTTTCTCTTCCCAATAGGCTCTCGTGACAGGAAGGCAACCGGGAGACTCTCTTCACCCAAGCAAGAACGACAGAGAGGCCAGAACACGAAACCTTCTCCTGCACAGGCAGAAAGGTCAGTGCCCTCTTGTTCTCATGGGTCAGGCTGGGGCCCATGCTTCTCTAGCAGCTCATTCCCTCCTCTGAAGCAGCTCTGAGGCTCTCTGGACATAGTTCCAAGTTGCCATGGAGGCACAAGAGGAAGGATGCCAGGCTCCCTGGGTGAGAGCCAGAGATGCCCAGGGGTTCATGTGGAAGCCACTGGCTAAGCTGTTCTAGCTTGGAAATGAGCAGGAGCCTGGGGGTTTTCTTGAGGTCAGTCCCAGCAAGAGGAGCCAACTGGGTAAGCTGCAAGCTCAGTCATGCCAGTGCCTCTGCCTCTCGCTAGTACTGTGTAGTGCTAATGAGGAAGAAAGTACAACCCCATCCACCTGCTGCCACTCTTCTTGTGGCACATGGCTCAGGTGCCCAATTCCCTCTCTTCCATAGCCTAGCAGAACCTCAGGTGCTTATTCTGCTGCTGTGACACGTTAAATTGTGGCCCCTGTTTGAGACTGGGTGGTGACTGGCCCTGGCTTTGTGCCTTCCCATTCCCTCTGGTGATGGGTGTCCACCTCCTGTCTGATTTCTTGGTGGCCTGCACCCACTGCTGGGAATATCCCTTTGCAAAACTGGATGTGTGGCTCCAGGGGCTTTGGGCTGTGCTGCACTCAGAGCCCTTTGGCTAAAGGGTTGTGGAGCACCCTCTGCGGCACACCTAAAGCTTCCTTGGTCCTGCTCGCCCATAGCCAGGCAGTGGTGCTTTGCATGTCTCTAGTGTCATCTCTCCAAGGGATGCAGCCCTGCCCCATGTCCCTGTCCCTAGCCTGGGGCACAAGTGAGCCTCAATTTCTGTGTATCAGAGCCTTCCCAAATCAAAACCTGTCCCCAGCTGCCACAGCCCTGTCCTCCTTCAGGCCCTGAGGTCCTGTTTTCTAGCAGTGTAGAGAAACCTCACCCTTACCAGACCATGGTGCTGGCCACATCCTTTGTTCTTGACCCTCATCTGCCTACTGCTGTTTGGGTTGGCAATGTCACGTGGTGAGTTTGGCGTTCCCTTTGCCCAGACCCAAGGTAGTTAGGGACACATTGGTGTGCTGTAGGGTAGCCCAGGGGTAGGTCTGTGTTTTGTTTCTGCTTGGGGCTGTTTGGGTCATGCTTGCAGAGCCACACTTCTCTTCAGTGTAATATGAAGGGGTGGCATTAACAGAGGGGATGGTGACTCTCACCGCTGACATCTGGCAGCAGCAGTGGTGCTTTCCTAAGTGGTCCAAGTCATTAGAGCCAGCCAAGGCTCACACTGTGCTCTCAGTGTGTCACCGAGCTGGTGGCACTGCCAAACCCCAGCAGGCTTGTGCTTCCTGGTTCTGTCATCCTCCTTCCCCCATGAGGATGAGGGGAAGTAGTGGCCTCTGGTGGGAAAATCCACAGGCCAATTGCCTCCAACCTGGTCATGACACAATCCAGGAAGAGCCATTGCTGCCAGTGGCAGGGACTAGTGGCTCCCTTCCTCCCCACATGGGCTCAGCCACACTCCTGCAGCATCTCACAGCCCCAGAGTGCATTTCTGGGTGCTCCCCACAGCTGCTACATCCACACTAGGGCAGGAGCTGCTGGGATTTGACACCATGGGGATGCTCTAGGGCTGCTCTGCACTCAACCTGTGCTGCTTTCCCCTATTCCCTTGTGTCCCTGCAAGCTCCCTTGTGTACACAAAACCCAGGGAGCTGCTCTCAACAGCCACAAGCTGGCACAGCCCTTGGGAGCTGGGTGTAAATCTCAGAATCCCCTTGGAAAAATCGATCTTTTACTGTTTCAGCCCGCTCTCCAACCCCTGTTTCCTTCCATGGGCACTTAGAGCGATGCTTTCCCCTGGAGCAGCTGTCAATGGGGTTTGTATCCAGTGTGATGTGCTTGCTGCTCCCTATCACCACCCTCTCCAATCTCTTCCCTTCCAGGAAGCGCCAGCTCTCACCTCAGTCCAAGAGCTCCAGCAAAGTCACGAGTGTACCGGGAAAAGCCTCGGAGCCGGGCCCCACGGGTGCCAAAGCGGGCAAATCCAGCACCCTGTCCCGACGGGAGGAGCTCCTCAAGCAGCTCAAGGCAGTGGAAGACGCCATCGCTCGCAAGCGGGCCAAAATCCCAGGGAAAGTATAGTGGGAAGCGCCCTGGTGACTGTTGATCTTTTTATAACGAGTGTCAAAGCAGCCACGTCGGGATTTTGCAGTTCTGTCTTATTTTGGCTGCGATTCTTTTTAGGGAAAAAAAAACAACCAAACCCACACAGAAAAAACCCCGAAACCGTGAAATCAAGATAGAAGTTCTATTGACAAGAGAGACGCCTGCTCCAGGAGATGATGCCCCATGTAAATTATGCACAGAGGACTCCAGCCTTTCCCCACGTTGGATGCTCTCACTGTTTCCTCTGATTCTCTCTGCCCTCTCTCCTCTCTGCTAGCCTTGAGTTGTATTCTCCTAGTTAGCCCTGCTGTGTGTTGAGTGTCTTCAGCAATGCAGTTCTATATACTGTGTAATGAGAGAGCTGAAAACTGCTGTGAACTGCTGGCAACATCACCTTCTCCCCTGCCCTTCCCCTCCAGGAACAAAAGTATATATATATTCTTGACTAAAGTCTCATTGGGAAAACGACCTGTCTTTTATTTTGAGCAGCAGAATGTCTTAGTTGATTCAGGAGAAACCCTGAAGGTACTGGGGGCATGTCTGTCTAACAGAGAGGGTCCTTTTCCTCTTCGGTTTTTTTTTTCTTCCCCTTTTTTTTTCTGTTTTTTTTTTTTTTTTTTTTTGAGGGATTTCCATAAAATAAAGTATTTTGATAACCAGTTCTTTTCCTTGTTTTCTGTCATCCCACTCCCTTGCCTTGGGGGACCTGTGCCCCCCCAACTTCAAGATACGTAGTTTGTCATGGTCTCCTGATGTCCCTATGGTTGCATTGATTCTGCTGCCACCATGAGCAGCCCCATGGAGCTGGAATTGCTGCCATGTTGCTTACAGGCAGCCCTGTGTCTCTTTGATGCAGGTGACACGTACCCTGGACACCCTGGGTCCTTTGCCCCTGCACCCAGTATGGAACCAGTATCCCACTGGTATTAGATGGTGATGGGGGGTTCTGTGGGCTGGGCTTCACTCAGTGTAATTTTGGGGTGCCTCTGGGCTTATCCAGCCCTTTTTGGGGTACCCCCTGTGTGCTGTGATGAGAGGTTCTGCCCTTGCTCCCAGTATGGAACCAGTACCCGTTGGTAGTGGACAGTAGGAGTGTAATACACTCCTCTCCACGCTGGATTTCACATGGTGTAATCTGGGGATGCCTCTGGGTTTAACCAGCCCTTTGCAGGTCCCCAGTTGTGTGCCTTGTGCCCATCTGCTTGGGCAGTGGGGCAGCTTAAAGATCACTGCTGAAATGGGTGCAAATCCCATGGTTTTGGTAAAAAAAAAACAAAGGGTGGCTGTGCCTGTAAACCTTTCACAAACGCTTCCCAGTACTGTTTTGCACACTGTACTGGGAGTACTGGGCTCCTATAGGGGTAAAGCCTGAGCCCTGACCCCCAATCCTTTCCCTGGTGAACCCAGTTCAGCAGAGGGTTGCTTATGGAATGATGCAGGGAAAACAACCCTCTGCTCATCCCTGGGCCAGCTCCCACCGCATCCTCCCCTTTCTTCTCAGCATCATCATCTTGGCATCAAGCAGGATGATGGTGCTGGACCAGGCAGCATCAGAGGGGGCAATCAAAGCCACTGCCCTTTCCAGTGTTGCCCAATTTGGGATTTCTACTCTGGGAATGTGATGGTGATATCACTGTGGTGCTTACGCAATGGGGCCATGGCCTGGGGCACAGAGATCGTGTCCCTATGGGTCAAGGGAGGGATCTGGGGGGGGGCTGGTGGATGGGTACCCAGGGTACATCATGCCCTGGGTACCCATCCACCAGCCCCCCTACAACCCATACCACGCATTCCCACATCACTCCATACCCATTATAGGCAGCCAAACCAGTCAGCACCCCTTTCCCTACACGTCTATACATGCCTTATCACACACACACCCCCCACCCCCCCCTCTCCATTCCCATCCATCCTCCAACCAATTTTAGGGATGCCGGGACTCCATTTCCGGGCTGGAACACGCGGGATTGAGAAGGAAGTATGACAACCCGCAGGGAGGAGGAAGGAGCTCCGGAGCTGGAGTTTCCAGGTGTGTGTACATCACCTGCCCCAGCCCTATATAAAGGAGGCAGCAGCGGAGGTGCTGCCACTCGGCCGCCTGCATCCCAAGGGTTCGGAAGGGATTCCCCCCTACAGCATCCATCACCGTGTTCCTGTGCCCTCCTCATGGTAACAATGGGAACGGGGTGGGGTTAAACTGGGGGGAATGTGGGGCTGGGAGCGTGTCTGGACACATAGGTGTATTGCAGGGGGTGAGAACACACGTGTGTGTTAAGGCACCTGTGGTTTGTTGCATGTGTAAATGCACATGTGAAGTGTGCATTGGCTGGTGGCTGCTGCTTTTACACGTGTGTATGTGTATGCAGGGGGATTATAGTGCTCTGTATGTAAGGTGTGCATATATAGTATATATACAGTGATAAGTGTATGTGGCTCTGACCAGTGTTGGTATGTAAGGAGCACAGTGCTCTGTATGTATAGGGGCTGCCCAGCACAGGGTGCTCACAGCTCCAGGCACATACACACGTGGTGCTTCTGCCCTGTACGTGTGTCTATGCGCAGTTAGGACTGTAATGCAGCTGCGTGCAGATGTGCTGGTAACGTGTGTTTGCACGTATGCATCCATGCACATATGATGGTGATAAATGCATGTGTTTCTGACTGGGTTGTATGTGCACTTAGGAGGGTAATTCAGTTGTATGCAAGCGTGCTGGTAACGTGTGCTTGCACATACGTGTATTTGCATGTTACCACTGAGTGGGTGCATGGATGGAAGGAGTTAGGGAAGCGCAGCTCTTTGGTGTTAGGAGACCTTTCCTTGAGGAGGCTGTGACACCTGAGCTGGGTTTTCTGATGTGAGTGAAGGAGATGAGGTTTCCATCACTCAGATGTGCTCAGGAGGGCACAGCCTCAGACCTGTGCTCCTCCAGCCCAGCGGCCTCTGCTTACAAAGGGCCTTTTGTTGACACATTGCATGTGTGTGTGTGTGTACGCACATCTGTATGTGCATGGGGCATGTATGTGTATGCGTGTGCTTGTGCATCCTTTGTGGACACGTGGTACTAATGTATGTTTTACACACGTGTTCTGGTATCTTTGTGTGTGTGTGCTGATACCGTGTGCTGGCACTCTGTATGTGTGCGTATGTAAATGTATGTGTGTGTGTGTGTGTGTGTGTGTGTGTGTGTGTGTGTATACGCATACATAGGGCTGGAGCAGCTCTGCTCTGGAGCCAGGCTGGGAGAGCTGGGCTGGGGCAGCCTGGAGAAGAGAAGGCTCCTTAAGGGGGGACCTTAGAGCAGCTCCAGTGCCTAAAGGGGCTGCAGGAAACCTGGAGAGAGGCTTGGGACAAGGGCCTGTAGGGACAGGCCAAGGGGAATGGCTTGAACCTGCCAGAGGGGAGACTGGGATGAGCTCTTAGGCAGAAGCTCTTCCCTGTGAGGGTGCTGAGGCGCTGGCACAGGGTGCCCAGAGAAGCTGTGGCTGCCCCATCCCTGGCAGTGCTCAAGGCCAGGTTGGACACAGGGGCTTGGAGCAAGCTGCTCCAGTGGAAGGTGTCCCTGCCCGTGGCATGGGATTGGAGCTGGAGGAGCTTTAAGGTCCCTTCCCACCCATCCAGGCTGTGTTGCCATGGTTCCATGTACAGGTGTGTGTACCTGCATACACACATGTGAGATGCTCCTTGGCAGTGGGGGTGCACACACATGTCCAGGTACCCTGTGTGTGCACACCCCCATGTGCTGACGCTGCATGTACATGTGTGTGCACACACACGTGTGCTGATGCTCTGCACACCCAAACCCATGGCACTGGGGGCCCGGGGCTGTGGGTCTCATCTCCATGCTGCCTCCCCATGGGTGCAGTGGGAGGGTGACGGGTGTCCCACACACACGGGGTCCCCACATTGACCCAGTCTCTTCCACAGGGCTGGCTCGCTGCCCTGGCCCTGCTGTGGACCCTGGTGCTGTGCCGCGGCCTGCGCCGCCCCGTGCCCCATCCGCACGTGCCGTGCTACAGCACCGGAGACCTGCACGACGGCGAAGCCCCCGCACCGCTGCTGGGCCGCAGCCTGCGCTGGGACCACTACGTCCCGGTGCAGTTGGTGCCGCAGCTCGAGCGCCTGC
Organism: Neopsephotus bourkii; assembly: GCF_033783945.1. Taxonomy (NCBI): domain Eukaryota; kingdom Metazoa; phylum Chordata; class Aves; order Psittaciformes; family Psittacidae; genus Neopsephotus; species Neopsephotus bourkii. The sequence goes on from NW_026901498.1 coordinate 176,245, forward strand.
AGGACGGCCCCGGCCACCGGCGGCACCGCCGGCACGGGGAGCACGCCTGCCCCGCGCTGCAGCTGCGCACTGGGCTGCACAGCGAGCCCCACGAGCGCTCCATCTCCCCGTGGAGATACCGGTGAGTGAACCCCCCACAACTGCGCTGTGCCTCGGGGTCCTGAGCATCCCTCCAGCACCAGCATCAGCTCCCCTGAGCATCCCTCCAACACCAGCATCAGCTTCCCTGAGCATCCCTCCAACAACAGCATCAGCTTCCCTGAGCATCCCTCCAACAACAGCATCAGTTTCCTCGAGCATCCCTTGAGCATCAGCATCAGCTGCCCCAAGCATCCCTTCGTCATCAGCATTAGGTTCCCTGAGCATCCCTTAAACATCAGCTTCCCTGAGCATCCCTTCAACACCAGCATCAGCTTCCGCAAGCATCCCTTGATCATTAGCATCAGGTTCCCCAAGCATCCCTTGGACATCAGCATCAGGTTCCCCGAGCATCCCTCAATCATCAGCATCAGCTTCCCCAAGCATCCCTTAAACATCAGCATCACCTTCCCCAAGCATCCCTTGGACACCAGCATCAGGTTCCCCAAGCATCCCTTAAACTTCAGGCTCCCCAAGCATCCCTTGGACCCCAGCATCACTTTCCCCAAGCATCCCTTAAACATCAGCATCACCTTCCCCAAGCATCCCTTGGACACCAGCATCAGGTTCCCCAAGCATCCCTTAAACATGAGGCTCCCCAAGCATCCCTTGGACACTAGCATTGCTTTCCCCAAGCATCCCTTAAACATCAGGCTCCCCAAGCATCCCTTGGACACTAGCATCACTTTCCCCAAGCATGCCTCACCTACCCCTGCTCAAAGGCGATGCCTTGTGGTGCACAGGGCCTCACTGATGATGCCATCCATTCCCCCCCCGCAGCATCGATGAGGACGAGGACCGGTACCCACGCAAGCTGGCCTTCGCCGAGTGCCTCTGCAGCGGCTGCGTGGACGTCAAGACGGGCCGGGAGACGACGTCTCTCAACTCGGTGCTCATCTACCAGACCATGATGGTGCTGCGACGCAAGCCCTGCCCGCGCCCCACGGGCCCCGGCCTCGTCACCTTCGAGGTGGACTACATCAGGGTGCCTGTGGGCTGTACGTGCGTCCTGCCCCGCACCGGGCGCTGAGCATCCTCCACCCAAGCTCCCATGGAGCCCCATAGCGTGACCGTGTCACCGCATCCACCCTGACCCGTGCTTGTTTTAGAGCACCCCCTCAACCCCTCGCCCTGTTATTTATGTTATTTATGAGCCTTATTGCTGGGGATCTCCTTTTAACCTGTTATTTATTGCTGATGCCCCCACCAACGCTGCATCTCCAGGGCCAGCATCATCCAACGGTGCCCATGGCTCTGCAGCCAGACCCTGCGAGCACTGCCTGAAGGCTCGCTGGTTATTTATTCCAACACCCCCCCCCCCCCAATCCTATTTATTGTCTCCTCTGTGTGTGCTATTTAATACTGGCAGCCTGCAAATAAAGGCCGACACTCCCAATATGCTCCCTGCTTTGTTCCCATCTATGGGGGGCACATTCACGGCTGCCCCATGGGGTGATGCTCGGCATCTCCCAGCCTCAGTGTGGTGGGTAAAGCCCCAGCGCATCCATTGCACAGGGGGGGGATGCAGGGGAGCCCCATCCCCGGGGCGGGGGGACCAGCCCTGTGCCCGCAGCACCGCCCACAGCTTTCCCACGGCACCACGGGCCCAGCGCCCCCTGCTGGGGACACCCCGTGCCCGCAGCACCCCCATTGCGGGTACCTTGTCCTATCACTACAGTCCCTAATGAAGAGTCCATCCCCAGCATCCCTATAGGCCCCCTTCAGATACTGGAAGGCTGCTATGAGGTCTCCACACAGCCTTCTCTTCTCCAGGCTGAACAGCCCCAACTTTCTCAGCCTGTCTCCATATGAGAGGTGCTCCAGCCCCTGAGCATCCTCGTGTCCTTGTTCCAACAGCTCCATGTCCTTCCTATGTTGAGGCCACCAGAACTGCACACAGTGCTGCAAGCGGGGTCTCACAGAGCAGACTAAACGGGCAGGATCCCCTCCATGACCTGCTGCTCACAGCCCAGCACACACTGATGGGGCACGTTCAGTCTCAGCATCGATCCCACATTGCACCTCCATCACCACTGACTGGAGCAGGGAGGGAAATGTCCCCCCCCCTGCCAGCGGGGTCACCCCAGGCTTTGGGGGCCCCTCTGGGCATTGCTGGGGTGCAGGCCCATGTACGACCGTTCACATCCACCCCACCACTGGGTCCATTTGTGGTGGTACAGGACTATGTGTGTACCCCCACGTCCCCTGTTGCTCTACCCAGGAGGGATCACACTGCACTGTAACCCATTATGTTTGCCCATAACCGCGCTGTTTGCCCTTAAACTCTTCTCAGTGGTCCTAACCCCTCTCAAATCCATCCCCATCAGCCACAGCCCCTCTGGAGCGGGAAGCAGGAGCATCCAGCATCTTTCCCAACCTTTATTGCAACTGCACAAGTGACAAAAAGCAGCGAGAGCCAGTGTGGAGTGGAGCTGCTGATCCCCATCATGGGGAGATGGGGATCTCCTGGGGAGCTTGGTGTTCCACAGGGATTTGGGGATCCTGGAGAAATGGGGGCTGCTTGGAGAGCTGGGCCCCTCAGGGAGCTGAGCATCACTGGGGATCTGGGGACAGTGGGGAGCCCAGGGGGAACTCATGATCCCCAGGGATTTGGAGACCTGGGGAGCGTATGGGACCTGGAGATCCCTCATGGAGCTGAGCATCCCTGTGGATCTGGGGATCCCCAAGAAATGGGGAGCCCCTGGAAGCTGGAGATGCCTCATTGAACTGAGCATCCCTGGAGATTTGGGGATCCACAGGAGATGGGCAGCCCCTGGGATCCGGAGACCCCACGTGGACCTGAGCATCCCTGGGGATTTGGGGAGCCTGTGGAAGCTCAAGATGCCTCATTGAACTGAGCATCTCTTGGGATTTGAGGACCTACAGGAGATGGGAGCCCCCGAGAGCTAGAGAGACCCCATAGGAGCTGAGCATCCCTGTGGATCTGAGGACTCCCCAGGAATCCCAGGGAGAACTGACGATCCTCATGGATTTGGGGATCCCAAGGAGCTGTGGACCCCCCGGGAACTGAGCATCCCTTGGGATTTGAGGATCCACAGCAGATGGGAGCCCCTGGCACCTGGAGACCCCCCAGGACCCGAGCATCCCTGTGGATCTGAAGATCCCCGTGAGCTGAGCACCCCATTCCCCCCCCAGCAGCCGCAGTACATTGGGAAGCAGGAGCACGAGCAGCAGCAGCAGCAGCAGCAGGGTCCCCCCCCCCTCCATCACTCAGCCTCCACGGGGATGGGGTTCACCTGACCCCCCCCCTCCACCGGCTGCTTCCTGCGGGCATCTGGGGGGGGCCGTGGCGGGGGGTTGCTGGGGGGCTGCTTGATGGTGTCCCACACATGCGGTCGCTCCCGGGGCTGCTGCTCAATGGGGCTCCACTCCTCCCCACACACTGCAGCCTGCAAGGACGGGAAAGGGGGGGGGACACGTTGGGAATGATGCTGCTCCAATGGGACCCCCCCATAAACCTGCCCCCCCGTCCCCTCTGCACTCACCAGCAGGTAGATGGCGCTGGCGATGCCCAAGCAGACGGTGCCCAGGATGGTGGAGAGGAGGAAGCCGGCGGGGACGGCCAAGCTGTGTGTGGATATGGGATGGGATGGGTTGGAAGGGGCTGATCGGGGGCTGCACCCCGATCCCGACCCCATACCCCACTTACGCGGCGTGCAGGACGGCTCGGATGTAGTAATTCCTTGTGAGGGGTCCAAAGAGCTTCACCACCGCTGTCAGGTACCTCTGGCCGCTGCAGGGCGACAGAACTCGGGGGTTACCCAAAGGACCCCCATTCCATGCTGTCTGTCCATGGGATACCCCAAGGAACCCATCCCTGGGATACAGCCCTGTTCCCATCACATCGCTCCCAACCCCAGTGCCATGTCTCTGTGTTTGGGGGGTACCAGGACCCCCAGTCACCGGGATGGCGGGGGGGGCACCCCACTTACCACCTCTCCATGGTGGAGCCCTTCTTCCTCTTGCTCCTCGGGTACTCAAGCAGGCAGACCAGGACACCTGCAGCGCTGGGTGGGGGGTCAAGGAAAGGGATGCTCGGGGGCAGGATGAGTCCATAGACACAATCCCAACCGAAAACAGGGCAGGGAAAGGACGACTTGGGGTCCTGTTGGGCAGGGGGTGGTGTCTCCTGCTGTCCATGCTGGTCGGGGCAGGGATTTCCTGCTCCTGGGCATCCTCTCCATAAGGATACATGGCGTACGCCGCAAAGTACCAGCCCTTGAACTGCCCTGCCACGGCCACGATCCCGCCTGTCAGCATGACTGTGGGCAGAGCGGGGATGGTGGGTCCCTGCTGGGGACATGGCATCCCAACCCAGGACACAGCATCCCAACTGGGATACAGCATTCCAATCTGGGTTACAGCATCCCAACCTGGGATACGGCATCCCAACCTGGGATACAGCACCCCCAACCGGGGATACAGCATCCCAACTGGGATACAGCACCCCAACTGGGATACAGCATCCCAACCTGGGATACAGCACCCCCGACCTGGGATACAGCATCCCAATCTGGGATACAGCATCCCAATCTGTGATACAGCATCCCAACCTGGGATACAGCATCTAAACCTGGGATACAGCACCCCCGACCTGGGATACAGCATCCCAACTGGGATACGGCATCCAAACCTGGGATACAGCATCCCAACCTGGGATACGGCATCTAAACCTGGGATACAGCACCCCCGACCTGGGATACAGCATCCTAACTGAGATACAGAATCCCAGCTCAGAATACAGCACCCCAACCCGGGATACGGCATCCCAACCCAGAATATAGCACCCCAAACCAGGATACGGCATCCCAACCTGGAATACAGCACCCCCACCCCGGGTTACAGCATCCCAACCGGGATACACAATGCCAGCTCAGAATACGGCATCTCAACCCAGAATATAGCACCCCAAACCAGGATATGGCATCCCAAATACAGCACCCGCAACCCAGGATACAGCATCCCAATGTGGGACATGGCACTCCAATGCAGGATATGGCATCCCAACCTGGGATACAGCACCCCCAACCCGGTATACAGCATCCCAATCTGGGACATGGCACCCCCATCCAAGATAAGGCATCCCAACTTGGGATACACCCCCCCCAATCCGGGATACAACCGGGATACAACCCCCTCACCCAGGATACAACCCATCCATCTGGAATACTGCCTGCAACCAGGATACACCACTGCCCAATCCCAGGATACACCCCCCCAAACAGGGATGTGCGCCCCCCCATCCCGGACTGTGGTCCCTGTACCCAGCAAACCCCTGGATTGATGGGAAGGGAACCGGTGGGGAGGGGGGGCTCCAGTATGGGGCTGGTCCCAAGGGGATGCTTCTGGCACCGTGGCCACTGCGCCCCCCTCGCCTCCATCCTTGCCCTGTGCGGGAAGGAAGCCTCGGGGGGGGGAGGAGGAGGAGGAGGAGGAGGGACCGGAGGGGGCGAGGAGGAAGAGGAGGCTCCCTCCCTGCGCAATCCCAACGGGACCGCACTTCGCGCCTCCCGCTTGCGCCATCCCGGAAACCCCCGGCGCTCCCACACCCCTCAACCCTACACCCCCAAACCCTGATCCTCCCAAACCCTGCACCCCCAAACCCTGCACCCCCAAACCCTGATCCTGCACCCCCAAACCCTGCACCCCCAAACCCTGCACCCCCCAAACCCTGACCCTGCACAACCCAACCCTGCACCCCCAAACCTTGATCCTGCACCCCCAAACCTTGATCCTGCACCCCCAAACCCTGCAACCCCAAACCCCGATCCTGCACCCCCTAACCCTGATCCTGCAACCCGAACCCCGATCCTGCACCCCCAAACCCTGATCCTGCACCTCCCAACTCTGCACCCCCCAAACCCTGATCCTGCACCTCCAAAACCTGCACCCCCAAAACCTGATCCTGCACTTCCAAACCCTGATCCTGCACCCCCCAACCCTGCACCCCCAAACCCTGATACTGCACCCCCAAACCCTGAACCCCCAAACCCTGATCCTGCACCCCCAAACCCTGCACCCCCAAACCCTGATCCTGCACCCCGCAAACCCTGCACCCCCCAACCCTGAACCCCCAAACCCTGATCCTGCACCCCGCAACCCTGCACACCCCAAACCCTACACCCCCACACCCTAGCCCTGACCCCCCATTCCTCTGCACCACCAAACCCTGCACCCCCAAGCCCTGATCCTGCACCCCCAAACCTTACCCCCTTAAGCCGTGCACCCCCAAACACTACCCCTGAACACCCAGACCATAACCCTGCACTGCCCAAACACAGATCCTCAAACCCTGCACCCCCAAATACCACCCACCGGAGCCCCCAGACCCTAACCCTGCACCCCCCATTCCTCTGCACCCCCAAACCCTGCACCCCCCAAGCTCCACCCCTGGACCAAAAGCCCCTGCACCCCCAGACCCTACCGCTGACCCCCCATTTCTCTGCACCCCCATCCCTGCACCCCCCAACCCCTGTCCCTGCACCCCTAAACCCTACATCCCAGCCACTCTGCATCCCAAACCCTGTCCCTGCACCCCTAAACCCTACACCCCAACCCCTCTGCATCCCAAACCCTGTCCCTGCACCCCTAAACCCTACATCCCAACCCCTCTGCACCCCAACCCCTGTCCCTGCACCCCTAAACCCTACATCCCAACCCCTCTGCACCTCAACCCCTGTCCCTGCACCCCTAAACCCTACATCCCAACCCCTCTGCACCCCCAAACCCTGCACCCCCCCGCACTCACTGAGCCCGGCCGCCAGCGCCTGCTCGTTGGCCCACATGGCCCACTCGATCTGCCCCATGGCTCCCCCGAGCCCCTTCGGCTGCGCTCGGCCCGGTTCGGGTCCCCCCGATTCGCTTCGGCTCGGTTCGGCGCGGCCCGACCCGACCAGGAAGGCTGATGCGCAACCAGCGCCGGCCACGCCCCTTCCCGGAAGCCACGCCCCCTTCCCGTAGGCCACGCCCTCATAGAGACCCGCTCCAGCCCCTACCCAGGGGTCACACCGGGACACAGGGGTCGTGCAGGGGGGACACGGGACATGTGGGGCGATGAGGATGGTGCAGGGGGGTCTGGTCCAGGGGGACAGGCTGAGCCCTATGAGGGTCACTGGGGGCACAAGGGACATGTGGGGTGACAAGGGTGATGCTGAGGGACAGGATCAGCCCTGCAAGGACCATGGGGAGCCAGGATCAGCCCTTGAAGGGACACAAGAGGACAGCATCAGTCCTAGCAGGGACAGCAGTGGGGAAAAGGGAACAGGAGCAACCCCACAATGGACATGGGGTGGACAGGCTTTCATAGCAGCCTTACAGTGTCTGAAGGGGGCTATAGGGATGCTGGGGATGGACTCTTCATTAGGGACTGTAGTGATAGGACAAGGGGTAATGGGTTCAAACTGAAACAGGGGAAGTTTAGATCGGGTATAAGGAGGAAGTTCTTTACTGTAAGGGTGGTGAGGCACTGGAATGGGTTGCCCAAGGAAGCTGTGAATGCTCCATCCCTGGCAGTGTTCAAGGCCAGGTTGGACAGAGCCTGGGGCGACATGGTTTAGTGTGGGGTGTCCCTGCCCGTGGCAGGGCGGTTGGAACTGGATGTTCCAACTCTTTCTATGACTCTATGACAGGGGAAGGACAAGGGCCACGTGGGGTGACAGAGGTTGTGCAGGGAAGACAGGATCAGCCCCAGAGCCATGAGGAAGAACCAGCCCTGTCTTGTGTCCCCCACCCCAGCATCGCCTGTGGAGCCTGGGCACCCCAGAACAGCACTGCAGAAGCTCTATTTCCTTACAAAAGAGTACAAACCAGCCCCGGGGTCACAACCTGCCCAGGGCTGGGGACAGCTTCGCACCAGGGTGGCACCGGCAGAGCCCCCTGGCACATCATGGTTGTCCCTGGCGGTGTCACCGGGCTCAGGCTGTCCGGCGGGGCAGCCCATCTGCTCCCAGGAGGTGCTGGCTGGGGTCATCCAGGAACTGGGGTCCGGGGCCAGGCTGTGGGGCAGGAGATGGGTTAGGGGCACAAGGGAGCTCTGCTGCCTGCAGGACAGCCCTTTTGGGGCTGGGGGACAGCTCTGGGCCCCACAGACCTCAAAAGGGCACCCCACAGGTCATGCCCATGGGAACATGTCTAAGGATGGGGCCAGGGACAGGGTCCCGCACACAACCCTCAGGATGGGGACAGGGATGGGAATGGGGTCCTGTGTACTCCTGGGGATGGGGATAGTGGCTCATGCACAACCCTGTGGATGGGGACAAGCTCTCATAGCCCCTCATTGGGATGGGAATGGGAACAAGGGTGGGGTTCTGTACACAATTCTGGGGATGGGATAGGGTCCTGTATACCCTGGGGGACAGGGAAGGGGTCATGTGCACCCCTGCAGATGGGGTCCTGCAGACACCCCTGTGGATGGGGACAGGGATGGGGTCTCACATAACCCCATGGAGAGAGGGACAGAGTCTTGTACACCCCTGGTGACAGGGATGGGCTCACACATACACCCCTGGGGATATGAATGGGGTCCTGTGGACCCTTCAGGACAGGGATGGTGTCATGTGCATCCCTGGAGACAGAGTCTTGCAGACGCCCTGGGGATGGTGTCTCACATAATCCAGGGATGGAAATAGGGTCCTATACACCCCTGGGGACAGGATCGGGGTCACACACATACCCCTGGGGACAGGGATGGGGTCTCATGCACAACCCCGGGGGTGTGGATGCCGATGGGGACCCACACCCAGCCCTGGTGATGGGCAGACAGGCTCCCCTGCCCCACGCTCCCCCCAGCCCCATACCTTGGTGTGCAGGATGTACCGCACAGCCCCCGGCACCGGCTCAGCCACCACGGCCGCAAGCAGCTCCTCCGGCAGCGAGGCCGAGCTCACAGGGAGCCCGCGCACAAACCTGAGGCACAGCGGAGCCGTCAGCCCCTGCCACAGCCCCACCACCCTGCGCCCCATAGCGAGCCATGGCATCGCCCTTACTGGTCCCCGTTGGTGGAGGGGGGGAAGCTGCGTCTCACCACCTCCACGAACTCGGCCACAGTGTCGGCCAGCATGAAGATAACGGCGTTGGGGCCGGCATCAAAGGTGTATGCTACCTGTGGTGAGATGAGACCCAACGTGGGGTGAGGGACCACAGCACCAGAGCACACCCAGAGCCCCATGGGGCCAGTGTGGGTACCTTGGTGCACCCGTGGTGGGCATTGAAGCGGTGCGCTAGGGCAATGATGTGCCGTGAGATGTCGTTGAGGTAGAAGATGGGGGGGAAGGTGTCGAGGCAGGTGGCATGGAACTGGTTGCTGTCCTGCATGGTGAGCTTCCCGAAGCCCTCGAAGTCCCGCTCACGGATGTGCTGCACCATCAGGGCCAGGCGCTCCGGCACCACCACCTCTGCACGGTGCTGCCATGATTGGAGCCGTGATCACCCCGGTTTGGTGACACCCACAGCACCCACATCACCCTGCGGGGTTCACGCAACACCCCCCATGCTCCCTGGGTGCTCCCCAGGATGGACAAATACCATCCTAACAGAACCAGGACCCCAAACCCCGCCTGCTGGCAGCTGTGCTGGGCAGGATTGAGCTCCCTACCTTCAGCAAGGGGCTGGTGTCCACGCTGGTCTGCATCCCTGCTGTGCTGCCAACCTGCTTCTTCTCACCACTGACCTGGGGGGTACAGACAATGGGATATAACACCCCCCATGAGCCCCCATCCCCAGCAAGGGGCATTCCCTGATCCCCCAGCCCCAGCAAGGGGCATCCCCCGATCCCCTCATCCCCAGTAAGAGGCATCCCCTGATCCCCCCATCTGCATCAAGAGGTGTCCCCTGGTCCCCAGCAAGGAGCATCCCCTGATCCCCCCAGCCCCAGCAAGAGGCACCTGTGATCACCCATCCCCAGCAAGGGGTACCCCCTGATCCCCCCATCCCCAGAAAAAGGCACCCCCTGATGCCCAAGCCCAAACAAGGGGCACTCCCTGATCCCTATCCCTAGCAAGGGGCACCCCTCAATCCCCCCATCCCCAGCAAGCAGCATCCCCTGATCCTGAAGCCCCAACAAGGGACATCCCCTGATCCCCCATCCCCAGCAAGGGACACCCCCTGATCCCCCCATCCCCAGAAAAAGGCACCCCCTGATGCCCAAGCCCAAACAAGGGGCACCCCCCGATCCCCCAAGCCCCAGCAAGCAGCATCCCCTGATCCCGAAGCCCCAACAAGGGACATCCCCTGATCCCCCATCCCCAGCAAGGGACACCCCCTGATCCCCCCATCCCCAGAAAAAGGCACCCCCTGATGCCCCAGCCCACACAAGGGGCACCCCCCGATCCCCCAAGCCCCAGCAAGCAGCATCCCCTGATCCCGAAGCCCCAACAAGGGACATCCCCTGATCCCCCATCCCCAGCAAGGGGCACCCCCTGATCCCCAGGGTCAGCACCCACATAGCGTTGGGGTGCACCATCACCATCGCCAGGGGGTGGTGGTTACAGCCACACACCCCATCCCTAGCCCCTCACCACCAGGATGAGGACCCTGAGCTCGGGCCAGTGCGTTTCGGGGGCCACTTGCTGTGCGATGCTGTCCCTGCCGTCCGGCCGCTCGCCCCGCTGCCACTGCACGAAGCCCCCCAGCATGCTGCGGCAGGCACTGCCCGAGCCGCGCCGCGCCACCTCCGACAGCTCGCCCTCCACACCGTACAGCCGTGCCAGCGTGGACACTGCGGGGACGGGGACATGGGGACGGGGTCAGGATGGTGGGGACAGGCCTGGGATGCGGTGTCCCCCGTGTCCCGGCTCACCCACCCAGGCAGGCGTAGCCGGCAGCGGAGGAAGCCAAACCGGCTGCGGTGGGGAAGTTGTTCTCGGTGGCAATGTGGACCTTGTAGGAGAGGCTGAGCGCGGCCGCGTCCTCCGTGCTGCTGCCCCGGCGCTTTCGGGCCAGGCGTCGCACTGAGAGGGATACAGGGAGGAATTGGGGATGCAATGGGGAGCAGCGCTCCCCGGTGGATGGGATGGGATGGGATGGGATGGGATGGGATGGGATGGGATGGGGGACACTCACCCTCCCGCAGGCAGGCCTGCAGCCGGGGGTGCCCCACGTCTGCCTCCTCCCCGTTCAGCCATAGCCGGTCCTCTGTGAAGTCCCGGCTGGCAGCGGCCGTGGTGGTGGTCTTGAGCTGCAGGGAAATGGGGCTCAGTGCAGTTGGAGGGTCCACATCCCCCCTCCATGGGATGGGGGGCAGAGGGGCCCGCGCCTGGTCCTGACCCCATCCCAACCTGGTCCTGGTGCAGTGTGACGCTCAGGGAGGAGTTGATGGGCAGGATGAGGTCATTGTCCCGCTTGCCCCCTGCAAGAGAGAACACAGCATGGCACAGCTCACATCACTCAGCATGGCATAGGATGAACAGGGTCTGGAAAGACTTTGAGACCATCAACCTCAAACATTATCCCACCAACCCATGGCACCGAGGCCTCGTCTCCACGCTGTGTGAACACTTGCAGGGATGGTGACTCCTGGGCAGCCTGTTCCAATGCCTGAGCACCCTCTGGGGAAGGAATTGTTCCTCAGCTCCATCTAACCCTGCCCTGGTGCGGCTTGAGGCCGGTTCCTCTTGTCCCATCCCTTGTTCCTTGGGAGCAGAGCCCAGCCCCTCCTGCCTCCATCCTCCTGTCAGGCCGCTGTAGGCAGCCATCAGGACCCCCTAAGGCCCTCATGGCACAGGGGCACGGCCTGGCACAGCTTGCCTTGGCTGGCTTGGCGCACTACAGCACAGCAAGGCCCGATGCGGCCTGGCATGGCCTGGCACCGCACCTCAGCTAGCTGCCCCCCCGGCCTGCACCAGGTGTCCCCGCTGCGTGCCCGGGCTCGGAAGGGGCCCGGTCCAGGTCCCGGTCCCGGTCCTGGTCCTGGTCGGGCGGCACTCACAGTACTTGATGACGGCAATGTTGACGGGCGCCGTGCAGGTCACCGTGGACACCGACATCGCGCTGCGGGAGCTGCGGGCACTGTGCGGGCGGCATCGAGCCCTAGCCCCGCACCATCACGTCATCGTGGCCTGCGGATGGCTCCCGCGTCGCCATTGGCTGATTTCGCAGCGCCCTGCTCCTGGCATCCAATGGCAGCGATCGGACCACGGGGAGGCTCCGCCCCCCTCCGCGCCCTGCCGGCGCTGGGATCTGCGTGCGGGGCAGCCATCTTAGAGTCGGGAAGGGGCTGCGCATGCGCAGTGTCGCCAGTGCGGCCCCAGTGCTCCCGGTGCCCCCCGGTGCCCCCCAGTGCTCCCAGTGCGCCCAGTTCTCCCAGTGCCCCCCAGTGCCCCCAGTGCTCCCATTGCCCAAAGTTCTCCAAGTGCTTCTAGTGCTTCCAGTGCCCCCCCAGTGCCCCCCATTGCTTCCAGTGCTCCAAGTGCCCCCGGGTGCTTCCAGTGCTCCCTAACCCTAACCCTAACCCTCAAGTGCCCCCAGTGGCCCAATTGCCCCCAATGCACCCAATGCTCTCAGTCCCCCCAGAACTACCAGTGCCGCCTCAGTGTCCCCAGTGCTCCCAGTGCCTCCAGTGCCCCCGTTGCCCTCAGTTATTCCAGTGCCCCAGTGCTTCCAGTGCTCCCAGCAACTCCCAGAGCTCTCAGTGATCCCACTTCCCCCAGTGCCCCCCAGTACTACAAGTGCCCCCTAGTGCCCCCAAGTGCCCCCAGTCTCCCCAGTGCTCCCAGTGCTCCCAGTCCACCTCAGTGCCCCCAGTGCCCCCAGTGCTCCCAGTGCTTCCAGTGCCCCGCCAGTGCCCCCCAGTGCTTCCAATGTTCCCAGTGTCCCCTGCTGCTCCCAGTGCTTCCAGTGCCTCAAGTGACTGCAGTGCTTCAGTGCTTCCAGTGCCCCCAGTGCTCCCAGTGCTTCCAGTACTGCCAGTGCTCCAGTGCCCCCACTGCCACCACTGCCTCCAGTGACCCCAGTGCTCCCAGTCCCCCCCAGTGCTTCCAGTGCTCCCAGAGTCCCCTGGTGCTCCCAGTGCCTCCAGTGCTCACAGTGCCCCCTAGGGCTCCCATTGATTCCAGTGCCCCCTAGTGCCCCACAGTGCTCCCAGTGTCCCCCGGTGCTCCCTGTGCTTCCAGTGCTTCCAGTGATCCCCCAGTGCCCCACCAGTGCCCCCCAGTGCTCCCAGTGCTTCCCATGCCCCTGCGTGCCCTCAGTCCCCTCAGTGCCCCCAGTGCTCCCATTGCCCCCAGTGCCTCCTGTGCTTCCAGTCCTCCCAATGCTTCAGGTGCCCCAGTGTCCCCAGTGCTCCGAGTGCCTTCAGTGCCCCCAGTGCTCCCAGGGCTTCCAGTGCTCACAGTGCCATCCCAGTGTCCCCCAGTGCTTCCAGTACTCCAGAGTCCCCTGGTGCTCCCAGTGCCTCCAGTGCCCGCAGTGCCACCTAGTGCCCCCATTGATTCCAGTGCCCCCTAGTGCCCCACAGTGCTCCCAGTGTCCCCCGGTGCTCCCTGTACTTCCAGTGCTTCCAGTTCCCCCAGTGCCCCCTAGTGCCCCCAGTGCTCCCAGTGCTTCCAGTGATCCCACAGTGCCACCCTGGTGGCCCCAGTGCTCCCAGTGTCCCCCAGTGCTCCCAGTGCTTCCAGTGCTTCCCATGCCCCTGCATGCCCTCAGTGCCCCCCAGTTCCCTCAGTGCCCCCAGTGCACCCAGTGTTCCCAGTGCCCCCCAGTGCACCCAAGTGCCCCCATTGCCCCCAATGCCCCCTAGTACCCCCCAGTGCCCACAGTGTCTCCAGTGTTGCCAGTGCCCCCCAGTGCTTCCAGTGTTTCCAGTGCCCCTCAGTCCCCCCAGTGCCCCCAGTGCTCCCGGTGTTTCCAGTGCCCCTCAGTGCCCTCAGCGCCCCCAGTGCCCCTCAGTGCCCCCAGTGCTCCCATTGCTTCCAGTGCTTCCAGTGACCCTCAGTGCCCCCCAGTGCTCCCCAGTGCTTCCAGTGCTCTCACTGCCCTCAGTGCCCCACAGTACTACCAGTGCACCCTAGTGCCCCCCAGTGATCTCAGTGTCCCTAGTGCTCCCAGTTCCCCCCAGTGCTTCCAGTGCTCCAGTGCCCCCAAGTGTTTCCAGTGCTCCCAGTGCCCCCAGTGCCCCCAGTACTGCCAATGTCTCCAGTGCCCCCAGTGTTCCCTATCCCTGCAGTGTTCCCAGTGCTCCCCAAACTCCAAACCCCAGGTCTCCAGTGCTACCAGTTCATTCCCTCCAGTATCCCTGATGCCTCAGCTCTCACATTTATCCCAGCATTGCCTCAGTGTCTCCAGTGCTCCCAGTACCGCTATAGCACATCCCATCCCCATGTTCCCAATATCCCCAGTGCTCCCCCAGTGCTCCCAGAGCCTTCATGACCCCAGTGCCTTCACTGCTCCCAGTGCCTTCACACCCCCCAGTGCTCCCAGTATGCGCTGTTACCCCAATATCCCAATGCCCCTCCACTGGACCCAGTGCCCCCAGCATCCCTCCAGTGCTCCCAATGCCCTTAGCACACCAGGGGTTGGGTAGCCCCATTCATCCCTACAGGCCCCCCCAACGCAGACCCACCGCCTGTATCACCCCCATCCTATGGTCACTCATTGCAGCATAAAATACCCCCAGCTCCAGGTGTTGGGGGGAGGATGTGGGTGACACCGTGGTGCCCCCTGGGTGGCAGGGCAGGGGTCCCTGGCCCCACATCCCGATATTCATAGGCATTTTCCATGGGTGGGACCAGAGGACTCGGAAGGCAGCTATTCTGGGATGTGGGATTCTTTCCCCTCAGCTTCAGGACCCGATTTAGCAGCAGGGATGCACAAAGCAGCTTCCTAATCCAGCCTGTCTCCCCCTCCATGCCCTGGCACAAGGGTCCCCACTACCATGTACTGGGGTACTGGGGGTCATAGGGATGGCACTGGGACCCCTGCGGTGGGGGTAGCCCCACGGTCGTCATTCAGACACTGGCCATGCCATAGGGATGCTCAGGGCCACTTGCAGGGTGTCCTTGTTCCCACCATCTCTGCCATCCCAGCCCCATGCGGCCAGGCCAGACCCCAGCATGGCACCAGGGTTCTTTTAGGGGCCCTGCTGCATCACCCTCCAGGCTGGGAGCTGTGGGGATGCAGGACAGGGGGGGAAGATGCTCTACAGAACACATAGAGGGTCTGGCAGTGAGATTCCAGCCGGATCCTGCCCCAGGGCTGGTGGGACACGATGCTGGCTGAGCAGGGAAAGCCATGCCAACAATAGGGAACGCACTTCCTCTGCTCATGTGTCCCCACGCCGTGTCCCTCTGTTGTGTCCCTGCAGGCACCAGTAGCTGCCACAAGACCCAGGGCTCATTAACACGGGGCCAGCTGCATGCAGGTGAGGGGACAGTGCTGGGGACAGTCGTGTCCCCAAGTGCTGCCACCACAAATGGGATCCCACTGCCTGTAGCATCCCCATGGCATGAGGTGGGACAGGACGGAGCAGGCCCTCAGCTCATGGGGACCCCAACGCCCCTTCTCCCTGCAGGCACAGGCAGACACGGTGTTGGTGGTGGCCACCATTGCATGGCTACACATCCATCCCCTCTTCTGCCATGCCCACCTGGCCCCAAAAGGCCTCACAGGGGCTGCCTGGGGGGCAGATAAGGGGGTTCCTCAATGTGATCAGCCCTGGCCATTGTGCCCCCAAGACTCACACTTGGGGGAACAGGAGCACTGGGACAAGGGTGAACCCTGTACCGCTGCAAAGGGACACCAGCGGCTGCTCCCTGGATCGGTCCCTCCTCACTGCAGGGATTGGCTGTGCAGAGCCATGTCCCTGGAGAACCCCGATGGGGCTCGGAGCCAGGACACCTCCCTGGGATACCCATGGAAGGAACACCCGACGTGGTGCCCTGGCCAGTGCCCAGTGCAGCTCTGGGGACAGGACATGGTGCCAAGTGCCCTCCCCATGTCCTGCCTTGGAGTGCCAGGGATGGTGGGACACAGAGCCAGGATGTGATGGGGGGATTCCCCCAGCAGGTTTGGCAGTGCCTGGCTCCGGGATCAAACAGCATCACTGTTAACAGGAGGAGGTGACAACATAAGGACAAAGCTGCAAAGCCAAGCTCTGTGTCTGGGAAAGGAGAAGCCCAAGAAGCCAGGATGGGGGGGCATGCACCTCATGGTCCCATTCCGCATCCTGAAGACACAAGGGAGACCAGGCGTGGATGAAACTGCCTTTATTGAGAAAAATGGTTTGCTACAAATACATTATTGATCTGATTCTTCATCAAAAAACAGTAAAAGTTCTGGATATGCAAAAAGTCACAGGGAACACACAGACGAGCCACGGCGGCATTCCCGGAGCGTGCCCCGTGGGGAGAGGCAGGAGCTGCCCGTGCAGTGCCTGCCTGCGCCTTAAAGTGCTTTACAAAAGCAGCTCTTTCACCCCGGCTCTGGCGCTGCGGGGCAGAAAGGAAGAGGAAGGAAGGAAGGAGACAAGAGGTTAACAGTGCTGTCCCAGAGACAGGGAGCTCCCTGCAAGTGCGAGGCTGCTCCAGGATATGAGGGTCCCAGCTAGGGATGGGACAAGGAGACCCTCATGGGTCCCTTTGGAGATACCAGTGCTCCCCACCCCACCAGGGCCACGTTCCTGGCCAGGCAGGTACCAGCGGTGCTGGTAAGAGAAGACCCCATCCATCCTTGCTAGGGGAGCGGAGCAGCTCCAGCCCTTTCACTGCCATAGTCTGCATGCTCCTCACAGAGCTGCTGGCAGCACAGGGAACTCACAGCCCCCAAAGTACTCAGTACCATTCAAATCAAAGGTGAAAACCTGAACAGTATTGCTAGAGCAGAGCTGGAGCCTCGCATAAACCAAGCAGGGACACGCAGAGGGACTGCTCTCCCAAACCTCTCCCCTGCAAACCCTCACTGGAAGGTACCGTGCATCACAGCTCCTTCACCGAGAACCCTGGGCTGATCGTCACTGGTGAGACCCCAAAGGGCGGTAGGGCCCCAGCACAAAGCTCTTCTCCCCAAGCACCAGTGAAGACCCTCCATAAGGGACATGATTTCTGCTGCACAGGGGGGCATGCTCAGGCTGGCAGTAGCACAACCAAGGCCTGCAGGTGGAGATCCCACTTCCACCCTCTCCCAGCCCAGCAGAGCAAACCCCACCAGCAGCAGGCAGGAAAGGCAGACAGGAAGGGGACATGGAAGAAGACAGGTCACCAGGAGGCTATGGAGCATCTCTTGGATCAACATCTGCCCAAGTGTGCCCTATTCCCAAGGAAGGGAGGTGTAATCCCCTATTTCAGGGGGACAAGACCCCCAGTGCTGGGGATAGGATGCTGCACAGGCAGACATCCCTCCTGCACACCCATCACCCAGACACAGTCCGGCTGCTCCATAGTGAGTGCCAACACCCCACAACTAACCTGCCTGCTCCTTCACAAACCAAAACCACACTGAGCAGTGCGATGGAGCAACGCCTGCAAGGGCTCAGCCATCCCAAGCCTGATGGCAAGCCCCAGGTGCTGGAGAATACAAGTGATGCTGCAGCTCCTCAAAGAGGCAGCCGAAGAGGTGCTGCTCTGACCCAGCGTGTCCTGTATCACAACATGCCAACAAGGGAAGGGAATGGACCAGAAACAGCCAGAGGACATCCAGGCACATCCATCAGTCTGGGGTCCAGCTGCTGCCTCCCACCTGATTTCAAGTCCACAGCGTTTTTGTGTGTTTGGGGTATTTTTTGTTTTAAAAATAGACTTTCTTAATAATGTTCCATAAAAATACTCTTGTCCTCAGTGTCGGATATTGCAGTGTGAAGAGTTAACAGCTTCTGTTCCCACTCTATAAAACGTGGAAAAGGCATCACACTGATTCATGTAGAAAAATGCAAGAATTCAGTATCACAAGAGCCGGTACAAAACGGGGAAGGCAAGAGTTTTACTGGATGCCATTGCTGTGGACTCCTCCAAACCCATTGTCAGCATGAGGGCAACCGTCCTGCCCTGGGATGCGCCTGGCCTGGGCAGCAAAGGAAGCAGCACTGGGGATGGGACAGATCGATGTCTCTGGCAATAACCTTGTGGAGTTTCAAAACCCAAAGGATGCTCCGTGCCGTTTTCTTCCTTTCCACAAAGGATGGATGATTGCAGGTTCCAACTAGGGCATTTCTGCATTAAATGCATCCAGGTTTGACGTACCTATTCAACTGCAACAAAGAGCATGAAGACAAACAGTGCCAAAAAGCATCTAATAATAAATAGATCTGGACACAGGTATATACTCTGTATATGGGTATGAAATGCCTAATGGAGGAACGGTCCCATCCCTCCGGTGCTGACTCCTCTCTTCTCCCTGCATGAAGTCTCTGCTCACTCACCGGTCCAGCGCGACATAAGGACACGCCACCTTCTTAAACAAGGTGGGATGTGCACAGAGAGGAGAGGGAAGAGCAGCAGCAGTGGGTCTCCAGGGGGTTGATAAGCTCCGTGCCTCCCCAGTGGGAAGGCTGAGTGTGCAAAAGGGGGTCCAATGCTCCCCAGGCACCCTCAGTTCTCGGACAGTGACAGTGCCAGGGCTGCCTGCAGCGCTGCCTCCTCGTCGATATTGTAGTCCTAAAATCAGAGAGGGACGGTCATCAGTGGTACAGCCAGGGCACAGATTCTACATCAAGCATCAGGGAGCCCTCCCTGCTCTTCATGGTGACACCGAGCCTTCTATTCCTCTGGCACGTGTGTCCCAAGAATGCTGTGCTGCTTGGGGCATCCTTTGTGCCCACAGTCCCTCTCCAGCCTGGAATCTGCCAACACCAGCCCTGCTCTTAGACGTGGTGGAGGGCAGGGACAAAATATGCCCATGCCAGCAGCTGTGGCCAAAGGGAAAAACTTTCTAGCAGGGTCACAGGTTTCTCCATCACTCCAGTCTGGGTTTATACAACACAGTGATCACTCCCTAAGTGGGGATATTTCTCTCTTAAGTATTTGGATGTTCCTTTCCCTGACTTCTAATGGCCCTGCAATAAAGCTACAATGCTGACAGAACCTCCCCTCAGTCCCTGCAGCCAGGTCTGGGCCATCACACCCCCAGTCTCCATTCAGGAATGGTCATCAGCTCCCCAAGAGGGGATCCATGGACACCACTCAACTACAGCAGCCAGATCCCCCCAAGCCTGGGCTGCTCCCCTCCCACTGCTTGTGAAGCCTCAAAGAAAAGGCCTTTGTGTTACAGCTCCCCAGGGGATGAGTTTAACGGAGCACATGGAGGAAACAGCTCATCTTCACGGTGCAGTAACATTTTCCTCCTTGTTCAGAGAGGTTTTCCTGGCGTGTCTGATGAGGATCAGCTTGAGCTCTCCCAGAGCAGAGGGGGAGCTCAGCCCCACAGCTGTGAGGGTGTCCTGAGAGGGGCTACATGTGCCTCCCACAAAGCCTAAAGGAGGACCTGTCCCCTTCCCCTCCAGGCTGGGGGAAGATGACCCCATTTCAGCTGAGGTACTCACCACGAAGGTGTCATAGGAGAACTTGTGTCTGTGGAGGAGGTGCTGGAGGAAGTTGGCGCTCTTGTAGCTGGGGTCCCCCCACGGCATGGCTGAGCAGACCGGGCACACCTGCAGAAGGCAGGGACAAAAGAGAACCATGACCACTAGGCACAGACCCTTCCATCTCTTACCTCCTGAAGAGGGGAGTGGTGCTCCCCCTGTTTCTGACAGAGTGGGATCTGCAGAGGGTGTGCTAAAAGGGGGGTCCCTCACCCCCCACCCCCAGTACATCTCTTGGTGCACAGAGCCTCTGGCCCATGGCCCAGCCTGCTTTTAGGCCACTGACAAGTCACACATGCATGTGAGCACCTCTGAGACAGCGATAAAGCTGCAGGTTCCCTGCCTTGGTCAACCCAGTGTGGATGGGGAGAGGAAATCCAGCACCACCCAGGTTGATAGCACATGGGGATGGAGGCAGCTCATCCTAGAGAGCCTCTTAACAAAACAAACAGGGGCAGGTCCCCACCTCCCATCAAAGGGATCTAAACCAAACTAAGCCAGCTGAAAACACAGCTCTGCACACCAGTGGCCTCAGATGCAGCATCAGCTACGGTGTATTTGGATTTCCAGGAGTTACCCCGCACAGAACCAACCCCTCCCAGCATCACTCACCACTTTGTTGGGATCGTTGCGGTGGTTCTCCATGCAGTGCTTCACCAGCTCCTGCTGGTCCAGGTTCCGGGCCCCACAGTACGGGCACACAAACGTTGAGCGATTGGGAATGTTGCTAAAGAGAGCAAAGGCGAGCTCAGATCCCCCAGGAAAAGACTGGATTGACTCCTTCCAAACTAAGCCATCCATCCGCTCTGTGATATCCAGGCATAGCAGAAACCAGCCCAGCCTGTTCCCACCCCAGCTGCAGGCTGAACCACCCTGGTTTGCTCGGTCCTTCCTCCCACTCCACACTCTGAACACAGCGCAGACAGGGGCTGCAGGTGACAGGAGGGAAATGGTGCTGATGCTTCTCCCTTTGGTTTCCCAGAGGAAAGTAAAACCCACGCTTGGATTTTTAGACCAGAGTGACAGTGCAGCCCAACAGGGAGGGATGCATTTCCTTACCCGACACAATGGCAGTACCTGGGAATAGGCTGGGACGTGGGGACAACCGGAACAAACTTGGGGCAGTTGGCCATCTGCTCCTGCACCTTTGTGCAGGACGAGACGTGAGAGCGCATCTTTGCAAGGGTCACCTGCAGCACAAGGAGAGATGTTCCTGTCAGCTTCCAGACAGTGATGGAGCCTCTGCCACAGATCAGGACAGCAGTTTTGGCCAACCACTGGGCTGTGCAGGATGAGCCACACCAGTGTGGAAACGCTACGCCAGCACATTCTTCTCTGCAGGACAGAGATTTGGGGCCACATGCTCACTGCACGCATCCCCAGAGGTCACACACAGCCACCCGGGCTGTGTTATTACATTAGCTCCATTTTCCTTTTCAAAGGACACACTGCTCTGACACTGCAGAGGACTGTCCCTGGGTCACAGCCAGGCAGTTCCAAGATCCCCAAAGTTAATGGGAGCCAGGAAGTGCATCAGCAGAGACACACCATGAATCACAGCTTTACAGCCAGTCCTGGAGCGTCCCAGACCAGACTGCCCCAGGCAGGGCCAGGCCATGCTGCTGGTTCAGCTTCCCCACAGCCGCTGGGATTGCAGCACCTTAAGCAAGAGCTAAATCCTTACCCTCACTTGGAGCAGAGCTGGTTTGCCTCAGCCTCTCCTGTGTTGCAGGAAAACCTCAGCCTGCTTTTGAAGGTCCCCACTGTCTAATAATAGCTCCAGTCTGCTGACAAAGGCAGCTAGGAGAGAGTGCCTTCATCTCCACGCAGCCCCGCTTGCCTGGCTCATAGCAGCAGCAGTGACACGCAGGGGACACCAGACCTCATGGGCACAATGTGGGGCCACACTGAAGAGGGGACACTCTGAACAGAGGCCCCCACGATCCCAACCACCAACAGCAAGTGACCTCCAGCCATGGGACAGGCAGTAGGATGGGTATGGGCAGCCTTCCCCCATGAGCTTTACCTTCTTGCTGCAGCCTCTGCAAGGAGCCTTGTAGGACGAAAGCTGTTTCTCCACACTGGAAGCCTTCTCCACCTTCTTGGGATCGAAGGGCATGCGGCAGAGCGGGCACAGAGGGGATGGCACTTGCAGGCAGGGCTGCAGGCACTCCCCACAAAACCTGGGGGCACAGAGAGCGGCACTGAGCAACCTGATGTAGGGAGGAGAAGGGGGTCCCCAGCCCCAGGACACCCCAGGCTGCAGAGCAGACCCAAACCTCAGGGATCAGCATCCCCACTGGGAGAACTGGGAGCCCGGGAGAGGGTGCGGGGGGGGGGGGCAGCCATTGCTGATGCAGTGAGACCTGAGGCTGGGAGTGGATTTGAACAGAGCCAAACAACAACTGGTGCTGAGCATTGAGGCCATGCAGCAATAAAGGCAGTGAGCACATCAGAGCCTGGTTCACCTCATTTCAAGGTCCTTATGCCTGCAGCACCACGGATGAGAAATCAAAGCAGCGGAGAGGAAGCACAGAAAGGGACCCCCGGGCACAAGGCAAAGCAGCTCCATCCCCACAAAGTCAATGGTCACGGCATCCCCATCCCCTCCGCTGCCATCCCAGCTCACATCACCCACAATGGGGGAATGAAATGCTGCTGCCAAGCCCCTGCTGAGGGACAGCCACAGTGCCCCTTGCCCCACGCCACTGCCATCACCCCATGAAGCACCCCCAGCCCCAAATGTGCTGGAGATGGGGGGAAGAGCGAGACCATACAAGGGGAGATGCCCCAGGAATAGGATGGGAAAGGGGGACAAGGTGTCCCCAGAACGCTGTGGGGACAAACAGACCCCTGCTCCCCAGGGCAGCACTTCAGCCTTTCACCATGTACTGGGGGCAATGGGAGCGGTGCACAGCACCTGTGGGGTCAGGGCAGGATTCCCATCAGGTCAGACCCCGGCTGGCACTGGGAGCAGGGTGTAGGGGGACACTGGGGGCAGGAACCAGGTGTGGGCACAGAGAGGCAAGGTTTAGGTGATCAATGGAGGGAACAAGGCAGTACCCAGCTCCCCAAGAGGGAAACGGGCTTTAGGATGGGGGTAAGGCACCCGGTGCTGATGGAGCTGCTGGGGGCCCCGGTACCGGGCTGTGGGGGAGATGGAGGGTGCCGGTACCGGGCTAAATGGAGAAGGAACAATGAGGGTCCCCACAGCAGGCTGGGAGGGGGGGGATAGGTGTCAGCTGATGGAGGTCACCGTACCGGGATGGGGTGGTGGCATGGGGACACCGGTACCGGACCGCGGGTACGGGTGGGATGGGGCCCCGGTACCGGGATGGGAACGGATCCCAGTACGGTGACGGGAGCGGTGCCGGCCGGGTCACGGGACAGAGGGCCCGGTGCGCGGGGGGAGCGCTCAGCGGGCGCTGGGTCTGGCCGGGCCGGGCCGGGGTCCCCGCCGCCGCCGCCGCCCCGGGCCCCGGCTCACGTGTGTCCGCATCCCGCGATGCCGACGGCGCGGTGGAACACCTCGAGGCAGATGGGGCAGCTGAACTGCGCCTCCAGCGCCTCGCCCGCGGGGCTGGGGCCGGGGCCGGGGGGCGGCCGCGGGGACCCGCCCGGGGCCTGGGGCCGCTGCGCCGCCGCCACCAGCAGGCTCCGGAACATGGCGGCGGCGGCGGCGGCGGAGGGGAGGCGGAGACGGAGCCAGGCCCCACGGCGCGCTCCTGCGTCATCGGCCTGCGCCGGGACGGGCCAGGGCCGGGGCCGAGGCAGGGGCTGAGGCCGCGGCCGTTCGGGACCATGTGCGAGGCGGCGGAGGACGGCGGCGGGTGCGGAGCGGGCATGGGGCCGGCGCGGCGCCACCGGGGCGCGGGACAGAGGTGGGAGCGCGATCCGCGACCCGGTGCTATCCCCGGTACCCCTTCGGTGTCCCCCCCCTTCGCCCCCCGTACCATAGTGCCCCCCCCTTCCCTAGGTAGGTAACCCCCTCCTAACCCCCCTGGTAACCGGGATCGCCGCTCCCCCCCCCCCCGTGCCGCCCCCGGGGTGCGGTGTCCCCGGTGCTGTCGTTACCGGCCGTGTCCCCGCAGCCACCCGCGGACCTGCATGAAGTGCCGGAAGGGCTCTGCCGCCCTCATCATCCGCGTCGGGGACCCCTTCTGCCGGTGAGGGGGCGGGCAGGGGACATCGGGGCCTGGGGACATGGGGGCTGTGAGGCGTTAATGGTTGGGGACGTTGGGTCTCGGGGATGTTAAGGGTTGGGGACATCGGTTCCTTGGGGCGTCAAGGCTTGGGTGTGTTGGAGCTTGGGGACATTGGGTAGCTGGGACATTAAAAGTTGGGGACCTGAGGTCTTTGGGACATGGAGGCTTGGGGATGTTGGGGCTTGGGAGCGTTGCATCTCGAGGATATTAATGGTTGAGGACTTTGGGTCTCTGGGATTTGGGGCTTGGGGACATTGGGTCTCTGGGATATCAATGACTGGGGACATTGAGTCTCTGGGAAGTCTGGGCTTGGGAACATTTGGTCTCTGGGACATCAAGGCTTGGAGACAGGGGCATTGAGGGCTTTGGGGCTTGGGGACCCGTGGGCTGTGGAGCACGCCATGGCTTAGGGCTGCGTCCCTGCAGCAACTGCTTCCATGACTACTTTGTGCACAAGTTCCGCGCGATGCTGGGAAAGAACCGCATCATCTTCCCAGGAGAGAAGGTACCAATGGGGGTGCACACGTGTGGGGCTGACCTGAGCGGTGGCAGCAGCACCGGTGACCATCCCTCACGTCCTTGTAGGTGCTGCTGGCGGTGTCGGGGGGCCCAGCCTCCAGTGCCATGCTCCGGCAGGTACAGGAGGTGAGAATGGGGGTGATGAGAGGGTCTGGGGAGGGGGGCACAACTCAAGCACCCACCTTACCCTGTGCCTCTTGCCAGGGGCTCAGCCGGGAGACAGCCAAGAAGCTTCGCTTCACCCCCAGTGTCATCTATGTTGATGGTAGGGGTTACCCCCACTCCCAGTACAGGGTCCCCCAGGGATGGGATGGGATGGGTGCCCCCTCCTGTCCTCACTGGTGCTGCCCACTTGCCTTGCAGAGGGAGCGGTGCGTGGGCAGAGCCCGGCACAACGGGAGCAGAGCCTGGCCTGCATGGAGACCCTGCTGCAGGCAGCTGGCTTCCCCTACTACCTGGTGCACTTGGAGCAGGTACATGGGTGGTGAGGGACACACACGCTGGAGTAAAGGGGTATGCTTGGCTATCCCCATACCACCCTCCCAGTGTCCATCTCTGCCCCATAGGCGCTGGAGCTGCCTGCATCCATCCTGCGCCCTGGGCCGGTGCCAC
The DNA here is from genome assembly GCF_033783945.1 of Neopsephotus bourkii. NCBI lineage: Eukaryota > Metazoa > Chordata > Aves > Psittaciformes > Psittacidae > Neopsephotus > Neopsephotus bourkii. The sequence goes on from NW_026901498.1 coordinate 201,241, forward strand.
CCAGTGAGCCCGGTGTGTCCTATAAGGAGGCTGTGGAGGGCTTCATCCAGCAGCAGTGGCAGAAGGGGGACAGGGACAAGGACACTGGCACCTTGCCACCTGGCCCTGGCGGTGGGGAGTCACCGGAGGGTCCCCCAGCTGCCCCCCGCCTGCCTGCTGCTGCCCTCACCCAGGAGCTGCTGAAGGTCTTTGAGGCTGTGCAGACACTGACAGCAAAAGAGGAGCTGCTGCAGATGCTGCGGTGAGGGGCTTATCCTGCCCGGCCCCAGTACTGGGCACGGCGCAGTGGTTCTGAGGTGGTGTCACACTGTCCCCAGGATCCACCTCATCCTGCAGACAGCCCGGACCAAGGGCTACACCAAGGTGATGACTGGTGAGACCTGTACACGCGTGGCCATCAAGCTCCTCACCAACCTGGCGCTGGGTCGTGGTGCTTTCCTTGCCGTCGACACGGTGAGCAGCCCGCTGGTACCCTGTCCTCTAGCTGGGGATGTCCATTCCCACCCAGAGCGATGATGCCGTGGACCCGAGGTCTGTGGCTTGGTGCTGGCATGGTCCCCCATGAAGCCACGCACCCACAGGGCTTCAAGGACGACCGCCACGGCGACGTGATGGTGGTGCGTCCCCTGCGGGAGTACACGGCCAAGGAGATTGCCTTCTACAACCACTTCTTCAATGTCCCCACCGTCATTGCACCGCCGCTCCCCACCAAGGTAGGGGTGTCCCTTGGTCTGCATGGGGTGGATCCCAAGCTCCAAACCCCCATGGTGAGGTTGGGACCCCCTCTCCCATCCCTGCCCTCTCTGTTTGCCCTCGCAGCGCCGGGATAAGCCCAGCATCCGCCATGTGGTAGAGCAGTTCCTCATGGGGCAGCAGGAGGAGTTCCCCTCCACCATCAGCACCGTCTACCGGTAGAGCATCCCCTCTGTGGGGGCACCATGGGGTGGTATGGGGGGCAAGGGGGTGCACCCCTCACCCCTCTGTGTTGTCTGCAGGACGGGTGAGAAGATGAGCGCAGCTCGAGCCAAGCCAAGCTGTGAGTCTGAGCGCTGCCTGCTCTGCCTCTGTGCTCTGGACCTCGATGGGGGTGAGTGGGGAGGGCAGTGGGGGGGATCAGGAGGTTGGGGGCACCGTGTACCCCCAGATCACACCCTTGCTCTCTGGCTCTTGCAGAGGAGGAGCTGGCCCTGGAGCCCACGCTGATCATAGATGAGCCGGAGCTGAAGAGGAATGGGTGCTGTCAGGACCCCCCGGCAGCAGGGTGAGCATGGGGACAAGGGAAGGATGCTGTGTTGGCACCAGGGCCACCGCTGAGGGTCCCTGTCCCCACAGGGCTGAGCGCAAGTCTGCCTACATCCCGCTGCTGTGCTACGGCTGCCGCCTCACCTTCAAGGAGCTGGTAAGGCTTTTGGTGTGCAGTGGGGTGTTTTCCTTGGGAACAGGGGTCCCCATACCCACAGCTCTTCTCTTACAGGGTCCCATCACCACGCTTCCACCTTATGTGCGTGCTGAGTTCCAGCGCAGGATCCACAGGTAATGGGGATGGGGGGGATCCCTTCACTGCTGTCTCAGCACCCTCCTGATGCCGCATCTGTCCGTCCTTCTATCCGTCTGTCCACCCACCCACCCATCCACACACTGTCCATCCACCATCCATCCACTATTCACCTATCCACCCATCAATCCCTTGTCCATCCCTTCCTTCATCCATCCATCCATCCATCCATCCATCCATCCATCCATCCATCCATCCATCTGTCCGTCCATCCATCCATCCATCCATCCATCCATCCATCCATCCATCCACTGATCCATCCAGTGTCTGTCTATTCCCTGCAGTGCAGAGGTGCAGCAGCAGAACCAGGAGGTTCCACTGGAGGACAAGGAGCTTGGCAAGAGCTGAAAGGGCTGGGGACAGTGGGGGGACACAGACCCCCCATAGCTCTGGAGCACCAGTGGGGCAGGGTGCCAGTCCCCCAGGGGTGCCCTGTAGGATGGTGGGGAGCCCCTGGGCACTGCTGGCACCCAAGTAGTTGCTTTTACACCTCATTTTGGTTACAGCTGAGGGGCAGGGACAGCCCCCAGCCCCACTTGGGGTAGGCAAGGGTGCTGGAACCCCCAAAGCAATAGGTCCCTGGTCCCACCCTGGATCTCCCCCCCACCCCCAGCTGAGCATCACTCCAGCAGGCCTCAGCTTTGTTTTATTAGATATTTGTATAAATAAACCATTTGAATTAATAATACAAAAAATAAACCAACAAAACCAACATCACGATAAGTGTCTATAGAGTCCAGCTGGGGCTGCCAGCCCCCCCCCCCTCCTAGCTAGGGGAGAGCCACAACCGAGGGCCCCCCATCCTGGGGCTGGGGGGCTATTGCTTTTGAGTTTAACCTGGTTCTGGATGGGGTTGGGGAAGAGCAGGGGGGAGGCACAGGCTGGCTCCTGCCTCCCCCCTGCCCTACGGCCAGGGGTACCCATCAGGTGGGGGGGTCCGGCTCCTGTCCCCCTCCCTGGGAAGGCACAGAGTGGGTTTCCGCAGGTCAGACGGTGCTTCAAAGCAACATAAGAAAAACATCCCCCCTAAAAGCGAGCACCGAAAGCCCCGTGTCCCACTGTGTGCCCTGGCAGGATACAGCCCCAGCGTGCGGGGCTGGTTAAGGCATCGGTGGTGATGTCCTCGGGAAGGGAAAGGGGTGCAGGTCTGGAGCCCCTTCCCCTTTACTCCTTCTCCCGTGTCCACTTGATCATGGTCTCGGGAGAGCGGTAGAGGAAGATGAGCTTGGCGTAGAGCTCCTCTTCCAGCTCCAGCTCGCCCGTCTCCCGCACCAGGAAGATGTCCTGGCACAGCTTCAGGATGCGGTCCACGCAGGGCAGCTCCTCAAACATGATGGAGTGCGAGATCTCGCTGAAGAAACCCCGCACGAACTTACCGATCACCAGCACGATGGAGACGTACAGCCCCATGATCCTGCAAGATACAGGGAGGCACACATCCTGTAACCCCCCTGCCCTTGGGTGCATCCGCTCCGTGCCCCCCATGCATCCCCATCCACGTACCCGTAACCAGCCAAGAAGCCCAGGCTGGGGGGGCTGACTTTGTCGTTGAAGATGACCATGGGGAGGATGTTGCTGGTGCCGCCGGGGGCATCCTTCAGCCGCACCACCCACCACTCCACGAAGCTGCTACCCCCTTGGCCACTGCCTGCAAGCTCCCGTTTCAGCTGCACCTCCACGTCCAGGTAGCTGTCTTCCCCGTCTGCAGGGAGCATGCACAGTGACAGAATGGTTTATGTTGGAAGGGACCTTAGAGCTCATCCAGCTCCAACCCCTGTCACAGGCAGGGACCCCTTCCACTGGAGCAGCTTGCTCCAAGCCCCTGTGTCCAACCTGGCCTTGAGCACTGCCAGGGATGGGGCAGCCACAGCTTCTCTGGGCACCCTGTGCCAGCCCCTCAGCACCCTCACAGGGAAGAGCTTCAGCCTTGTATCCAACCTGAACTTCCCCTGTTTCAGTTTGAACCCATTACCCCATGTCCTATCGCTACAGTCCCTGATGAAGAGTCCCTGCCCAGCATCCTTGTAGCCCCCTTCAGACACTGGAAACTGCTCTGAGTTCTCCACACAGCTTCTCTTCTCCAGGCTGAACAGCCCCCATGTTCTCAGCCTGTCTCTATACAGGAGGTGCTCCAGCCCCTGAGCATCCTCGAGAGCTCTGGCCTTGCTCCAACAGCTCCATGTCCTTCCTATGTTGAGGCCACCAGAACTGCACACAGTGGTGCAAGTGGGGTCTCACAAGAGCAGAGCAGAGCAGATGGGCAGGATCCCTCTTCCACAACCTGCTGCTCACAGCCCAGCACACAGGAGGGTTCTGGGCTCAGCTCACACTGAAGCAGCTCATGTTCAGTTTCTCATCAACCAACACCCTCAGGTCCTCCTCAGGCTGCTGTGAATCACTTCCCCACCCAGCCTGCATCTGTGTGCCCCCAGCACTGAACACTTACAGGGGAGAACGCACCATGGCAGGACCTACCTGACAGCAGCTGCTTCACAGGGTTGGCTTCAGGGCCATTGGGCGCCCGGATGTATTTGGGGAAGAGCTTGGGGACTTCCCTACAAGAGAGGGAGATGAGTGAGGGGGGCACCGTCCCACTGACATGGGGGCACCATCCTCACCCCCCAGGATACTCACACCGGGGTCGTGCGGGTGCCCTGCAGCAGCTGTGCGAGCTGCTCACGCTGGGGCGCCCCGGGCTGCAGGTCGATGCTGTGCTTGTCGAAGGTGTGCTCCACCGTGCCCCCCTTGCCCAGGTCCCTGCGGGCAGCACAGGCTCAGTGTGAGTGCCGTGGGGCGCAGGCAGCGCTGTGTGCCCCACACCGTGCCCTGCAGTACCTCTGGAAGGTCCAGGTCAGGCGGAGGGTGATGTCTGAGGAGCCGTTCTGCAGCTCCCTCCGCATCTGCTCCCGGCTCGGGGGGCTGATGCTCCAGAGCGAGCCTGAGCTGCCCTCGATGCGCGCGGTCACGATGTCCTCGTAGCCATACAGAGTGATGAACTGCATGGCAACCTGGAACCGGGATGGGGACACGGCTCAGCGCCCACCCAAGGACAGCCCAACCCCAGCAGGATGGAGATGGGGAAGGGAGGGGGATTCTGCAATGATGGGGAAGGATTTACCGGCTGCCTCCCGAACTTATGGGTGAGGGCTTCATAGTCCTGTGGTGTGAAGGGCTGGATGGACTGCTGCTGGGCGCTCATAGTGAACAGCGGCTGCAGGGGGACAAGGTGCCATCAGCTGGGCAGAGGGCTCCGGCATCTGGGCTGGGTACCACAGCACCCACCCCCTGCATCCTCACCTCGTACCCCCCAAGCTTGAGGGTGACGGTGACATCGATGGGGTGGTTCACAACGCCCACCACGGAGCGGATCAGCGACATGAAGAGCAGCGGGAACCAGATGATGGCCACAAGGAAGAGGATGATGAGGCCCCCCATGCCGTACTTGACAATCTTCTTCTTCTTCTGCCCCTTGGGCTGGGGGTATTTCTGCAGGGGGAGGACAGCACACAGTGCCAGGCAGGCTCAAGGGGTTACTGGGGGGCTCTTCCCAGCATGGTGGGGACGCACCTTCTCTGTCTCACGGCTGCACTTGATGATGAAGATGTTGGCATAGATGTCCTCCACACACATCCAGTTGGAGAGGGACAGCGTGGTGTCTGTCCAGACCCAATCCATGACAGCCCGCAGCTCCACCAGGAAGGGCACGAGGCGAAACCTGCAGAGGCAACACACTCATAGAATCCTATATAATCCTATAGAAACCCTACAGAAACCTGGGTAGGGACATTCATAGAACCAGAGAATCTTCTTGCCCCAAAGGTGGTAAAGGCTCCATCCTTGGCAGTGTTCAAGGCCAGATTGGAGAGGGCTTGGAGCAAGCTGCTCTAGTGTAAGGTGTCCCTGCCCGTGGCAGGGGGCTGGAACTGGATGATCTTAAGGCCCTTTCTAACCCAAATCATTCTATGATTCTACAACACAGGGAAAGGGGGCTGGTGCAGCACGCTCTGCATGCCTGGGGGTCCATGTGGCCCCGTGCCGTACCCCTGGAAGAGGAAGAGGTTGAGGTGGTTGTATTTCTTGGTGAGAAAGTTGCCCAGGATGCGCGTCGGGTACCCGCAGCGGATCTGGTAGGCTGACAGCGAGAAGTAGATGCACTTCACAAAGTACCACAGCTGTGCCACGGTGTTGAGGCTGAACAACCTGCGGGAGGGATTTGTCACCCCTCCGGCCACCTCCGCAGCCAGGCTGGGCTTGGGGACACAACGGTGCCACCCCAGAGGCCACCCAAGGACCTGGCCGTGCCCTGGTATCCCCAAAGGATGCTCGGTACCTTTCCGTGACAGCCGGCAGGATGAAGAACATCCAGAGGTGGATGCTGAAGACCAGGATGACCTGGAAGATCAGCTTGCCCAGCACGGTCTTGCGGAGGTAGAGAGCGCGGTCGATGACCATGGTGGTGAACTGGATGAGCAGCATGACCAGGAACGCCTCCGGCACTTGGTTATCCGACAGCGAGGAGGTGATGTCGGTGGCTGCTGAGTGTTTCTGGGGATGCAGGAGAGGTCAGGGTATGCCCCAGCCTGACCCTGCAGTGGGAGCCAGCCCCGTGGGCACCCCCTGCTCACCCCGAAGGCCCAGAAGCCGAAGATGATGATGATGAAGTCAACCACGTCGGCCAGGAACATGAATGCGTAGACGTCAGTGGCTGCGCGGTGCTCGGTGTGCAGGATGTCCCAGAAGAACCTGCGCACCGGCTGGTACATGTTCTGTGCCCTGGAGGGACAAGGGATAAAGGGTATGGGTGACCAGGGGCTGCACCCCGCGTCCCGCACCCCATCCAGCACCACGGGGTACTCACATGGTGAGGAAAAGGAGCTTGACCCGCAGCCCGAACGTCTTCAGCTTCCTCTGCGCATGGCTCTGTTTTACCTCTTCCTCTTCTTCTGTTTCTTCCTTCCCAGCCTCTGCAAGTGATGCATAGCATGGGTGGCAGCCAGGGTCCTGCAGGGCCGCATCCTGCCCAGCAGCAGCACCCTCTGGCCTTGCCTCTCACCGGGGTGCAAAGGGGAGCTGGTGCTCACCTTCCTCTACAGCCACCTTTGGCTGCTTCTTCCGCTGCCACCTCCTCCCCCTGAAGCGGAGCTGAGCAGCCTTGGCCTCCTCCTCCTGCCCCATGCCATCGCCCTCCGGCTCCGGTTCCGGCTCCGCGGCTGTGCCTGGTGCCCCCGGCTCTGACGGTGCCTCCGTCCCTTCCTCATTCACCACCAGCAGTGGGGATTCTGCTTCCTCCTTCTTCTCCTCCTCTCCCTCATCCTCCACCCGCTCCGCCTTCTTCTTGGGGATGAGGTGCTCCTCATGGTCCCACAGCCCATAGGACTGCAGAGGATGTGGTCAGGGGGATGCATTCCTGATGCCCCCCCATCTCACAGCATCCGCTCCCATTGCACCCCAGGGTCCCAACCAGCAACGGGTACCTTGGGTGGAAACCAAGGTAGAGCCACCAAGCACCCACTGGGTGCTCTTGAGAGTCCCCATCACCCCTCCAGCTCCCATGGATGCCCACCCAAGCAATGCCCAAGGCGATGCCATGCCCCGGGGCTCACCAGCAGCAGGGAGCGATGGAAGAAGAGCGCCAGGAGCTGCATGAGGTCGTATTTGATGTAGCGGTCAGATTTCTCCAAGCCCATGATGCGGGGTGGGAAGAAGGGCTTGCCCTCATTGCGCAGCATAATGGCATAGCAGTTCCAGGGGAAGAACCCGAACTGGAAGAGGTATTTCACCACCACCATCACCTGCGGGGACACTGGGGTCAGTGGGTGACAGGCAGGAGCCGGGTGGCACCGTCCCCTCGCCAGCCACCTCCTGCCCACCTCGGTGAAGATGATGGCTGTAATCCAGAAGCGCTTGGTGGGCCGGGGGATGGAGAGCATGGCCCAGAGGAAGACGAGGATGGGCAGGAAGAGGGTGATGATGGAGGCGGTCACTATGTTGTTGAGGATGATGATGAAGTAGCAGAGCAGCTCGGAGTGCGTGGCCACGCAGCGGTACACGGCCAGCAGCAGCTTCAGGAACCGGTTGTGGGACTCATAGAACCGCTCCGACTCCTCCAGCTCGGTGAAGTACAGCTGCCTGCAGGGCGCAGTGGGGGGGGTGAGCCAGCCCTGCTGACCCCCACATCCCCATCCCACCATCCCCATGTCCCTGTACCTGCTCCCGAGGAGCTCGCTGGCCGTCCGGCTGCGGTTCTGCGGCAGGGCCAGCAGCTCCCGAGACCCATCCATGTTCTCCTGGGACCCCAGGGTTATCACTTGCTCCTCCTGGCTGGTGTGAACAGCTCCTTGGTGCCTGCTGGGGACAGCACAGGGACAGCAGTGAGCCTCCTGCCCGCTAGCCCCGCTGCAGCATCACCCTCAAGGGGTATCCATGCACCTGCCTGAAAGGGATGTTGCTTTGGGAATCCATGCTCCACCGCTGGCTCAGCTCCTCATGGGGCTCCTCCAGCGGCGGCAGGTACAGCTCATCCAGGACCCCGCGGTGCATGTGCTCTCCCTGCAGTGGGGTCAGTGTCACCGCGGGGCTGCCACCCCATCCCCACATCCCTCCTGTCCCCATGCCCACCGTGGCCAGGCGGCGCGTGAGGACGTATCTCTCGAGGCGCAGGACACTGGACATGTTGGCGTGCTCCCGGGTGCAGGCATCCAGCCACTGCGTCAGCCCGTCCACCATGGCCCGGAACAGCAGCCATAGGAACCGCAGCGTGTTCAGCACCCGCTGCACCACGTTGCTGCGCCCTGGCAAGGAGAGAGGAGAGGCTCAGAGACCCGCTCAGAGCACCCCAGTATCCCCCTGTGCTGGGGTATGGACACACACTCACCAGTGCCTTCCTCCTCCTCCTCTTCTTCCTGGCTTTCGGCCTCTTCAGGAGCCCCCAACTCCTCCTCTCTCTCTGCACTGTCCCCTACAAGGGTCAGACCCCCCCAAAGGGGTAGCATCAGCCCTAGCCCCTGTTGCGGTTCTCTTGCTCATCACTCCATCTTCCCCATCCAGCCTAACAACCACTGCAGGCACCAAAAGGGAGCTGCACAGCCCCATAGTAGCCACCAGAGAGTCCACACCAGGGAACCTGACTGAGCCGATGCCCCATTATGGGATGCCAACCGCTGCCAGGGCAAACAGCGAGTACAGGGCAGGACTGTGCCCCCTCCTGACACCCCCCCCCAGCCCTATTTTGGGGTGAGACAGACCCACCTGCAGCCACATTGGCACCGGGTACCTCCGGCTGCTGCTGTTGCTGCTGCTGCTGCTCCTGTTCCTGCTGCTGCTGCAGCGCTGTCCTGGTGTTGGTCACCCAGGCCTGGTACACGAGCTGGCAGGGAGCAGAGGGGCTGTCAGCCCACCATGGGCACTGCTGGCAACCCATGGGCACGGCCGGCCCCATCGCACCAGCCATCCTCACCTTGAAGGCACTGTGCCTGCTCGGCCGCGTCTCCTCCGGCACTGCCGCTGCCTCCTCCTCCTCCTCGCTGTCCGACTCGAAGAGGAAGTATTCCCCAGAATGCAGCACTGCCAGGGTGGCACCGGGTGTCACAGCACGGCCACTGCCATGGCATGGTATAGCTGGTGCCGCGGTGGCACAGCACGGAGGATGCCCCCGCAGATGATGGCTCTGCTGCCATCTCCCCAGGTTCACTGCCTGGCACAGCACTGAGGACACCTCTGGGGATCCCCACTGGGGACACCAACCAGAGTCAATGACTCATCCCCCTCCATGTGCAAAGCGGGGTCCCTCCAGCACCATCATTCAGGGGTGACTTGATGCCAATAACCCCAACCCCATCCTGTTGCCCCCATTCCAACACTCGGTCAGTGCTAGGAACCAGACCAGTCCTGGTTAGCGCCCTGCAGCCGAGCACAGGCTTGGGGGACATGCATCCCCATGCCGAAAGCACCATCAGGTGTCAGCAGTGGACCCTGTACCCCACCATGTCCCCGTGCCGGGGCAGTACCTGCAGTGTGGTCTAACCACGGCCGCCACCACCGCCGCCTCTGCTGGGAAGGCTCCACCGGGCTGCCGGGCGCTGTGGGAGGGCAGATGGAGGGGCTGAGAACGGCTGCACTCAGTGCACCCAACCCGGGCACCGGGGAGAGCAGGGATGTGGGCTCACCGCAATGACCCACAGGGCGCCATGGACCCACAGCGATGGGTTGTGGTCACCCCGCTGCGCCCATGGAGGGGTTGGGGGGACTCCCCTCCTCTCACCTGTCTTGGCCTCATCCTGCCCCTCGGTGACGTTGCGGGGCACCCGCTCCTGGTGGTACTTCTCCTGCTTGGCTCGGATCCTCTCCATCCTGCCGGCACAGGCTGCTGTGGAACGTGCATCCCCAAACCCACCCCCATCCTCCTCACCGTCACCCCAAGGTGGCTGCAGGACCCCCCCCCCAAACCCCACTCACTGCCGCTTCAGCTGGGCCAGGGACTTCTTCTCGGCTAGCTGGTGGGAGCACATGCTCTTCAGGGTGCTGGCCTTGAACAGCGCGATGCCCCTGCGAGATGGGCACAGTTTGAGGGTGATGGGGGGGATACCCGTGCCCTGGCACCCCCACCGGGACCCCAGCCCCACCTGGAAGCCTGCAGGGCAGAGGCCTGGAGGTCCAGCATGACGTGCAGGAAGTAGTAGCTGAGGAAGACGCGGCGCTGGAGCAGGAGGAAGAAGAAGCAGATGCTGTCCCACATGATGCCCGCCTCCTCCACGGGCAGCGAGCAGTCGTGGTCCTTGCCTATCTCATTGGCTGGCAGGCAGAGAGAGGTGCAGGCAGGTCAGGCAGCAGCTCAAACTTGCACCCCTAAAAGCCCACCAGGGCAGGCAGGGCACCCCCAGGCCCCCCACTCACGGTCATAGTAGCCCTTAACGGTGCAGACCAGGCTGAAGAGCTGGATCGCCCAGCAGAAGTTGTCCTGCATCTGATGCACGAAGACGCAGGAGAGGAGCTGTGGGGAGAGAACGCAGAGCGTGAGGTTGGCAAGGGCACAGCTCTGCCACCCAACCCCTCCTCAGGGAGGTGGTGGCCCCAGGGGCCATTGCATGGCCGGGGAGCAGCGGCCCTCACCGAGAGCATGTTCTTGGAGATGATGACGGTGATGTTGTAGAAGATGAGGCAGTCCCAGAGCACGAGGCGAGCCCGCGCTGGCTTGCGCTGCATGCCGGTGCCAAAGAGGAGGAGGTAGAAGCAGGCCAGCAGGTAGCCGAGGCCGAAGATGCTGATGCGGGTGGCGCCGGTGATGAAGACCACCACCAGGACTAACCAGAAGAGGTAGCGGAAGACCACCACCTTTGCCATGTCCAGGTAGGACCTGTGGGATGGGGCACTCAGAGCAGGGTCCCTGTCCCCAGCAGCACCCATGCTCGGCATCACTTGGGTTTGGAGTGAAGTGATACCAGTCAAACCAGCACAGTCCCAGTCCCTGCATGAGCCCTATCCTGGGGGCAACGGTCCTTTTCCAAACCTATGGCCCACGGAGGTCCTGCACCATCACTAGGGGTGCCCTGAACCACTGTTATCTCCTTCCAACACAGTCTTTGGATGCTTGGGGGTACCATCCTAGTGGCAGGGGTCCTGTCACAGCCACTGGGGGGGTCCTGTCCTAGCATCAGCAGGACAGCTTCTCTGGCCAAAAACGGTCCCATTCTATGAGACCCAAGCCCTTAGGGACTGCCTGGGGGTCCTGTTCTGTCCATACCCCCTGGGGTCCCATCCCATGCACAAGTCCCATCCCCACCTCCCCAGTGGTGGGTCGCGGTGCCCTGGGCACCCACCGGCAGTGGATGAAGTTAGGTGTGGGGTTGTGGGTGTCCCGCTCCAGGTCCAGCCGGTCGGTGTTCTCCCCCGCCGCCTGCAGCCACTCCTCCGTGCGCTCGGCCTCGAACACCCGCCACTGCTGCGCCACGCACATCAGCAGCATGAAGTCATCTGTGGGCACAGGACTTAGGGCAGGGGGTGCTGGGGATGGAGTAGGGGGACAGGGCACCCCATGGGCAGGATAGTGCCAGCGATGGAGTAGGGGAGAGGGCATCCCATGGGCAGGAGGGTGCAGGGATGGAGTAAGAGAAAAGGCACCCCATGGGCAGGATGGTGCCAGGGAGGAAGTAGGGGTACAGGGCACCCCATGTGCAGAAGGGTGCAGGGATGGAGTAGGGGAAAAGGCACTCGATGGGCAGGATGGTGCAGGAATGGAGTAAGGGTACAGGGCACCCCATGTGCAGAAGGGTGCAGGGATGGAGTAGGGGAAAGGGCACCCCATGGGCAGAAGGGTGCAGGGATGGAGTAGGGGAAAAGGCACTCCATGGGCAGAATGGTGCAGGAATGGTGTAGGAGTACAGGGCACCCCATGGGCAGGATGGTGCCAGGGATGGAGTAGGGGCACAGGGCACCCCATGGGCAGGATGGTGCAGGGATGGAGTAGGGGCACAGGGCACCCCCTGGGCAGGAGGGTGCTGGGGCTGGATACTCACTGATGAGATGGGTGGATGTGGGGGCCACGAAGAAGTCGGGCAGGTAGAGCCACTTGATGAATGCCGAGTTTATGGGAAGATTCCGGCTCCAGCGCCACGGATAGTCTGGGGGTGATGGACACGCTTGGTGCCAGCCCCTCACAGCACCGGGGCATGGACCTCTGCCTCCCTGACCCACGCAGAGGCTGGATGCTCCCACCCCAGCCCCTTACCCACGCAGAGGGCGGGCGGCATGCCCACACACAGCAGGTACTGGGTGATGAGGAAGATGACGAGGAAGAGGCAGTACTTGGGCCAGAGGCGGGCGATGACCGCGCGCCGGCGCCGCGTCAGGATGACGACGAGCCAGCAGCCGTGCAGGATCACCATGAAGTTCATCCTCTGCCCGATCACATTCACCGTCATCAGGAAGCAGATCTGGGAGCGGGGAGGATGCAGAGGCTCAGCGCTGGGGTGATGCGAACGGTGGGGACCCCCCCCCCCCATAGGACCTGCTCCTCACCTCCAAGCCAAACTTGTAGTAGAAGTAGTTGAAGAAGTATTTAGCACAGCTGATGAGGCCCTGGTCGAGGTGCTCACGGGAGATGTCCTCAAAGATGGTCTCGGTGACGGGGGCCACCAGCTGGTGCTTCTTGCGGTAGTACTCCTGGCGCCGGTACACCACGGCCTCCAACACCAGCAGCACCAGCACCAAGAGGTGGTTCTGGTGGGGAAAGCGGGATGCTCAGGACCATGGCGAGCCCCTGAGCATCCCCATAGACAGGGTGTCCCCAGGCTCACCTGGATGTAGCCCAGGCTGGGGGAACCCTTGCGGATGCCGAACCAGTTGGCAGGGTCCAGGGGGCCATAGTACAGCGTGGAATTGCTCATCTCCTCCGGGGTCAGGTTGGTGCTGTTGTACAGGGGCTGCAAAGGGGGGCACCACTGGGGGTCAGCACCCTCACCCCTGCTGCCAGACCCCATCTCCAGCCAGGGAACCCCCACACACACTGCCACAAGCACCCCAAGAACCGCGCAAGTGGGCACCTGGGTGCAGTTGCTGGCGTACTCGTTGGGGTCGACGATCTTGAGCTGGTAGAGCATCTTGCAGACGATGATGATGCAGGTCCAGACGGTGGAGAGGCAGGAGGCCATGTGTCGGAAGCGGCAGTAGGGCATGGCGAAGGCCCACAGCAGCACCAGCAAGAAGTTCATCAGCGACACCTGGAGCAGCGGATGCATTAGCACCATGGGGTGTCTGGCTGAGCCCCCCCACCAAGCCCGGTGCCCCGTGGCTGATACCTCCTGCAGGGCCACCCATACGGTGTAGAGAGCCACCAGCTTGACCATGTGGAGCTCCAGCAGACGCACCACAAAGACCTGCCCACGGGTCAGCGTGTCCGAGAAGGTCCAACCCAGCACAATCAGGCGCTCCAGCACCAGCCCCCATTTGGAGGGCACTGCGGGGACATGGACTGTCATGGATAGGGTCGAAGGACACCCCAACACATCCTGGCCTCCTCCCCGTACTTGAAGGACACCCCGATCCGTTCCCACAACCTGAAGGATGTCCCAGTCCATCTCTGTTACCCTCCCAGCTCCTGCCTGGCTCAGATGATACCCTAAATCCATCCTCGTATTCTCCTGGACTTGAAGGACACCCAAATCCATCCCTGCACCTTCCTGGCTTGAAATGTGCCTCAATCTATCCCTGCAACCCCCTGCTGCTTCCTGAATTGAAGCACACCCTAATCCATCCCCATATCCTCCCACACCTGGAGGACACCCCAAACCGTCTCTGATCACACCTCAAGACTGTTCCTGGCTTGGAAGTTACCCAAACCCATTCTTGGATCCTCACAGAATACCCCAAATCCATCTCACTACCCTGCCAGTGCCTTCCTGGCTTGATAGAAGCTCCAATCCATTCCCATATCCTCCTCCAGCCCCTTCCTGGCTTGGAGAATGCTCCAATCCATCCCCGTATCTCCCTCCAGGCCCTTCCCAGCTTGGAGGACACCCATCCCACCCCATTCTCCCCCATCCCTGCCCGGTAGGTACCCTGTGATGCAGTGTCAGCATCACCCATCCCGGTGCTGTCACCATCACTGGTCCTGCCGCTGTCAGCAGCAACCACATCCCGCAGCAGCCGGCTCCCATGCAGCTCCTCGGGCCTGCAGGGAAGAGAAGAGGGCTCAGAGAGGGGATGGGGGGCTCGGGGTGCAGGGAGGTCACCCCAGCACAGGGCCCCTACCTGGGGATGCGGTAGGATGCTGCACTGGCAGCGGGGATGCGCTCCAGGTCGGTGAGGCGCATGAAGGGGCGGTGGAAGTAATGGAGCTGGAGGATGCAGGCCAGGAGGAAGAAACCCGGGATGAGGGTGCTGGAGAAGAGCTCGGAGACGCTGAACTGCTCCAGGCCCAGGTCACCCAGCCTGGAATGGGAAGAATAAGGGTCAGTGTGGAGCTGCATCCATCCCACCCTGCACAGGCACTGAGCTGCCTTGAAGGGCTCAACCCCATTCCCCACGCACAACACATCCCATGGCCATGCCCTGGGGCCACCACGGGGCTGGCAGCAGCAGGTACCCCTCAGTGGGACACTCACTGCTCATCCGTGAGACCCGTCAGGTTCCTCCAGTACATGGGGAAGTCCTCGAATTGGAAGGTATAGACAGCGATGAGCACCAGCATGGTGTACGCGACCACCAGGCACCAGAAGCACTTCAGCACCTTGCGCCACAGGCTGTAATACACCTGCAGGGACGGGGACATCAGCAGGGCCACGGTGGGGATGGGGATGAGGACATGGACGTGTCCCTGACCCCCTTACCTGGAAGAGGGTGACGCAGAGGAGGAAGAGGAGCATGTAGACGATCTTGTAGACGACGAGGCGCCCGGCGAAGCTCACCACGATGAACATGCCGGCGCACACACAGATCCAGTACTTGGCATAGAAATTCCTCACCAGGCCCCCCAGCGCCTTCAGCACGTCCCCCTGACGGCTGCTGTCTGCGAGGCAGGAGGGGGGCTGCAGGACATGGGGGGCACCCGGGGTGCTGTCTGCACCCAGGGGATGCTCAGCCCTGGTGGGTGATGCTGGGACCCCTCACCTATGTCCGAGATGGTCACCTCTATGAGCGGGGTGGACGGGGACCTCCTCGTTAGCAGCTTCTCCTTAACGGACCGCCGCAGCAGCAGCCAGAAGGTGAGGGTGAGCAGGAGCTGCAGGGACAGGCAGTGAGCAGGGACAGCGACGTGCTGGTGGGGACGGAGATGGGGACAGCAGCAGACTCACCTTAGCCCCCAGATCCAAGCAGGGGTATTTGGTGTGCACCAGCCCCAGCTGCTCGAAGCTTATGAAGCCAACACGGGTGGGCAGCTCAGAGGCCAGCTCCACGCTCCAGATGTACTGCAGGGTGCAGAGAGCGATGCCATAGAGCAGCAGGAACGGCGAGCAGAGCATGGCGAAGTGACGCCGGTTCCGCACCGTCCAGATGAGGCAGGACCAGAGCAGCAGCACGAAGGTCAGCCAGCTGTGGTAGGTGATGCTCCACACCTACAGGCAGGCAGGATGCGGCCATTCGCATGGGATCAGGCCCGGGAGTGCCCCCTCTGTCCCCCCCACTCACCATCATGGCGATGAGGGCACAGACGTAGCTCTGCTTCATGATGACATGGCCCAGGGAGTGCAGGAGCAGCCACTGCGCCGGACGCTTCCTGCCTGGCCATGGGGAGGGGGAC
Organism: Neopsephotus bourkii; assembly: GCF_033783945.1. Lineage (NCBI taxonomy): Eukaryota > Metazoa > Chordata > Aves > Psittaciformes > Psittacidae > Neopsephotus > Neopsephotus bourkii. The sequence continues at coordinate 217,029 of NW_026901498.1, forward strand.
CTTGAGCTGACCCCCAGCACACAGACAGGGCATGGGGACACAGGGATGCACTGGGGACAGGCTTACCCTGCTGCGGAGAGTTGCCCATGATGTGCACAGTGCAGTTCTCAGCACCACCGCCCGGCTTACCCGTGTTGGAGGACAGCATGGGCTGGGGGGGACAGAGGGGGCTCAGAGCCACCCTGGCACCCCCAGAGCACCCAGCTCCCATTCCACCCCAGCACGGGCATCATCGCTTGTGGGGCACAACGCCCCAAAACCCACCTTGGTGTCCTCAGCCACGCCATCGGTGTCCTTGGGCCAGCTCTCCATCTCCACCAGCTCCTTCGATAGGAACCTCGCTGCTGGCTGTGCCAGCGCCGCGGTTCTCTGTGAGGGGCAGGAGCCAGCTCAGAGCACAGCACTGTGATGAGGCCCTTCCCAGTGCTACAGGACCCCCCACATCCCCTCCAATGGGCACCCCAGTGCCAGGGCTGGGGCACTCAGAGCTGCAGGGCGCACCAGGCATCGGCACAGGGGCCAGCTCAGCCCTGCAGCCCCTCACCCTGGCGTCCAGCCGGCGCAGCTTCATCAGCGTGGCCATGGTGAAGTAGAGCAAGAACAGGATGCCAGGGTTGGCGTAGACAGGCCAGGGGTGGCTGGTGTTGAGCTCCAGGACGTTGGGTTTGGAGCAGTTGAGGTACAGGACGATGTCCTTGAAGCCGAACAGCCTGTGGGGATGGAGAGGGTGGCCATGAGCCCCACCATGAGCCATGGTCCTGGCACAGCACCCGTACCCCACAGCACAGCACCATCCCCGGGGACTCACCGTGCCCAGAAGGTGGGAGGCGGGTAGACCCCCTGGAAGAAGGGTGCCTGGTAGGTGAAGAGGCAGACGAGGTGGCAGGCGGTGTAGATGCAGACGATGATGCAGGTGGTGTTGAAGGCCCGGCAGCTCCTGGGCAGGTGGCAGGCCCACCACGTGCACATCCCCACGAACAACAGGTAATAGACACAGGAGGAGGCGGAGGGCAGGGTGATCCCTGGGGAGCAGCACCCATGGGCGGTCAATGCGCAGCCGAGCATCCCCGTTGACCAAGCATCCCCCTGGACCAAGCATCCCACCCTGCACTGAGCATCACCTGCACCAGCCCAGCTCACCACACACCCCCTGGTCCCATACCCACCAGCCAAGGCCAGCAGTGTGATAGCCAAAGCCTTCCCGGCCTCCCACAGCAGCCAGTGAGCCGTCACCCGCAGCCTGGTGCTCAATGGTGTGTCCGTGTCGGCCGTGCTGTCCTGCTGCTCCACATCCTCCTCTTCCTGCTGCCAGGAAGGAGACAGTGGTGTGAGGCCCACAAGCACCCCACCGGCTCCATGCCGCTGCTGGCCGTGCCTCAGTTTCCCCACTCAAGGGATGGATGCTGGACACCCTATGGGCACGCAGCCCGGCACCTGGCTGTGTTTATCTCATTAGCTGCTTGGAAAGCTCCAAAAAGCCTCTGAAAGGCGGCTGTTTTTCTTGGCACCGGCACCCGGGTTCCCAGCACTGAGCTCCTTTCCAGGCTGGCCCCGTGCTCATGGCAAAGGCATCCGCATCGCCCGGTGCTCCGGTTACAGCTCATCCATGGCTGGAGTTGGGCAGGCGAGCGCACACCATGACAGTGGTGAGCACCCCAAAAGGCGTTTGCTGAGCCAGGAGTGCCATCGGCTTTGGGGTGTGTGTGTCTGGATGACTCCAGTGCCATGAACACCATCAGGAGGGTCCGGCACGGCACGGCACCCATCCATGCACCCTGCTGGTGAGCTCAAGTTGGGTGCCAGCACCCCACAGCAGCCCGTCCCATTGCCCTTCTTAATCCCACGGGTTACCAAACCCATGCGGTGGTGCCAGTCAGACCCAGGGATGCTCCCCCCCCATAGCCCGGTGCTGTGGGGTTGGGCTGCTTGCTGCGATCCCTACGGCAACGCAGGAGCAAACATGGGCACTCCTCCGCGGCTGAGTCACCCCGGCCCATACGAGATGCTGCGATGATGTCTCATGATGATGTCCCAGCCCTGCCGCCGCTGCCAAAACTGCCCCAACCCGGGGTCCTGGCCACCGGGGATGCCCCCTGGGGAGGGGATGGGACCATCTGCGGGGTGCGGGCTCAGCAGGATGCTGATGGGTTTGGCTCTCACCCGTGCACGGGACTCCAGGGACTCCGGTCTCCGGCTGCGGATGCTTGCAGCCTTGGGGACCAGGCGGCGGCACAGGCAGAGGCAGAGGGATGAGACCAGCAGGACGCCGACATCGGGCGCCACCAGACGCACCGAGTTGGGGATGTCGCTCAGCTCCAGCCTGGGGCGGGGGGGGGGGGAAATGGGTCAGGGGTGTCCCCACCACCACTGCCACTCCCCCAGCCCCACACTGCCAGGGTACCCTTACCTGGTGACCCCGATGTGCCGGGCAAACACCTCCCATGAGCTGCCTGCAGGGAAGCAGGAAGGGATTGAGTCTGCCGACCCCCAAGGGCAGGATGTGAGAGCACCCTAAGTATGTGCTTCCCATGGGAGACAGCCCCACATCCACAGGGAATACCCAGGATGGGGTCTATGCCCAGTGGCACAACCTGTCCCAGCGCCCCCTACTCACAGCCAGGCCCCATCATCTTGTCCACTTGGGGAAGCGTGTACAGGCATATCTGGAAAACGAGGTGTGCGAGGAGGAAGATGATGCTGATCCCCAGGAGGGCTTTGAGGAGGCGGCTGGTGTGACCTGTGAGACACAGGCAACCCATTGCTCGTCATTCAAGGTAGCCCTGGGGAGCACCAGCATCCCAGAACCATTGGGAAGAGCTGGGAAGGGTGCAATGCAACTGCGCCTAGAGATGCCAGGGGTCTGCCCCAGGAATGGTCGTAGAATCATACACTCATGGAATGGTTTGTGTTGGAAGGGACCTTAAAGCTCATCCAGTTCCAACCCCTGTTATGGGCAGGGACACCTTCCACTGGAGCTGCTTGCTCCAAGCCCCTGTGTCCAACCTGGCCTTGAGCACTGCCAGGGATGGGGCAGCCACAGCTTCTCTGGGCACCCTCACAGGGAAGAGCTTCTTGCCTTAACCCTGTGTAAGTTTGAACCCATCACCCCTTGTACTGCCACTACAGTCCCTGATGAAGAGTCCCTCTCCAAAGCCCTGGCTCCCACCATGTGCATGTCCCACTCTGCACCAGCACAGCCACAGACCACGCTTTTCATTACATTACTGGGGAAACTGAGGCACAGGAAATGCAGGAAGCCTAAGCTATGGGACCACACTCTTTCCCCTCACCCCCACAGCATCCCCTGACCCAGCTGGACCAAGCCTTCCCCTGGCCCCACTGCACAGAGGCCAGTGCTGGGATGCAGTTCCCATCCCCATCCCTCACGGAACATCCTGTGGGTGGGCTCCAGGGGGTCCCCCCACACCACGATCCCAGTCAGACCTTCCACCAGCTGCAGCCGTGCCCCCATCCCACCGGGATTCCTGGGCCGAGCGCCCGTTTTCCTTGCCTCGGGACAGGCAGTGAGCCCACCCCAGCTGCGCACCGGCCGGGAAGAGGGGGGGGGGGTCAGGGCCAGAAACCTTCCCTCTGCTTGTTTGTTCCTGTAAATCTGTGTCAAGGCTCAGCTCCGGAGCCGTGCGAGCCCATGAAATATTCAGAGGGCAGAGCTTTTATCCACGGCTTGTGTTACAGCACAGCTCAGCCTGCCCCAGCGGCGCTACAGGCACCCACCATGGGTGCTGCATCCCCTGTGTCCCCCCATGTGTGCCCCCCCATGCCCAGCAGGGCGGAACGGCTGCTCCTGGTCCATCCCTGCCCACCCGGTGGGCACAGCCCAGCCCTGAGGTTTGTGGTTAATGATGCTGGGGCTCAAAACCGACCGTTTTGGAGTGAAAGGGCTATTAATAGCCACGCTGGGCTATAATTAACAGAGCGAGGAGCCACACTGCCTGACCAGGGGGAAACCGCAGCGGAAGGAGGGCAGGTACCCGCCGCAGGGAGGCTGGCAGCATCCTTGCACCCCAGGGTGAGCCCCTTACCTGCGGTGGAGCTCTGGCTGGGCCCCGGGAACCAGGGCAGGAGCAGCAGGAAGATCAGGTACACCAGGGAGAGGACATTGAAGCGGAAGAGGCAGGCTGTGGGCAGAGGTAGAGCCAGGGTTAGTGTCGGGCACAGGGAGGCTGCATCCCCTCCTGTTCAGGACCCCTGATGTGAGATGCACCCCAGAGCTATGTGTAACCCCATACGTGGTCTCATGGGAAGAGAAACACGGGCAGGAGCCATGGTGACACACATGGGTGGCACAGGGATGGGGGGGACACACTGAGGTCTCAGACAGGAGGTGATGAGATCAAGGAGTGGAATCCGATGCTTTTCCACACTGCTTCTGCAGGAGGCCCGCAGGGACCCCATCCCCATCCCCTGCCCCGCGCCCAGGGCTGCCCCGGCAGCACCACCAGCTCCTCGCCTCCCCCTCGCTTATTTTTAACCCTAAATTACGGCTTGTTCCGTGCAGCCGTCGGGGGGAGCGGGGCCCGGAGGCGCCGCACGGATCTGCCGCTACCGAGGTGGAGGGTGGGGGACACACACACACACACGGGGACCGGGGCAGCTGCCGCCGAGGAACGCGGCGTTCCCATCGGCTCCACGCACAGCCCGAAGCGGTGACTGACACCGGCACATGCACGAAACGGAGATGGGCACGGACGCGGCGGGGCAGCCGGGAGGCCACGGTGACGGGCACGGCCGCTGCCAGGCACGCACCGGGTCGGTGCCTGGCCACAAGTGAGGGGAGGGAGATGGGCACGGACACGGCGGGGCAGCCGTGAGGCCGCGGTGATGGGCACGGCCGCTGCCAGGCACACCCCGGGTCGGTGCCTGGCCACAAGTGAGGGGAGGGAGATGGGCACGGACACGGCAGGGCAGCCGTGAGGCCACGGTGATGGGCACGGCCGCTGCCAGGCACGCACCGGATCGGTGCCTGTCCACAAGTGAGGGGAGGCATTGGGTTAGGGTTAGGTTTCCTCCGTCCCCTCCCGTGCCGACCAGAGGGATGTGGCACCCCTGTCCCGTCCTCCCCCCCCCAGCATCCCCACTCTGGATAGGAGGTGGGATCCCCATGGGGCAGCCTGGAGATGGGACCGCCACAGGCAACCGGTGCTGGGGACTCTGGGTGGCCGTAGCAGTGACTCGCTCCCCTCGGCACCCCGCTTGGGAACGGGATGGGGCAGTGAGGGCCAGGAGGGCCCATGGGACCGGGGTTTGAAGGGGAGCCAGGCTGGGAGCCAGGGGACGTGCTCAGCCCCGCCAGCCCGGCGCGGCCCTTCCTGTGTTTACGGGGTTTCAATGGGACGGCACATCCTGGGGCGAGGGATGGGGCGGCCACGGGGACACGGCGCAGCCCCCGGGAGCACCCCGGGAATGGCGATGGGGTGACGGGACGGGAGGCACCCAGGAACACGCCCGGCGGCCCGGGGCACGTCCCACGCAGCGCCGGTCCCGGGTCCCACGGGTGTGCGGGCAGCCCCGCAGCACGGGTGAGGGGCGCAGGGACCCCCGCTGTGCAGTGACCGCGGCACCCGCCGCCTCCCCGCAGGCTGCCGTGCGCTGCTGGCCGCGTTTCGGCAAACCATGATCTCATGGAGCAAATATTCCCCTTCCCGAGCCAGCGGGGCCGAGAGGAACCTTCCCGGCACGGGGGCGAGCGCTGCTTCGGCTGATGCGGGGGAGCCAGACAGCCACCGGCACCTCCATCCCAGCACCGACCCCTGCCCACACCAGCATCCTTTCGGGTCAGGGTGTTCCCTTGTCCCAGCCATGGCCGCCCCAGGGGTGATGGTGGCATGGGGGGGGACACCACTGTGCTGGGGTCTGCATGGGAACTCTGGGGGAGATGGGATGGTGGGTAGCATAGGGAGACCCATAGGCATTGCTGGGCACTGTGGGGTACATGCAGTGCACAGTGTGACTTTATGCCACCGGCATCAGACCCCAGGAGTAAGGGACAGAGCAGGCATCCTGGTGGCAGTGGCTTGGGTCACCTATGGCACAAGGAAAGGCTGGCAGCAGCTGCCTGCAAATGCAGAGCACCCCTGGGGCTGAACCAGCATCCACGGGACCCTGTGGCTGTTGGAACCCCATCACCCCAGCGTGAGGCAAAGCTCCGCAGGGGGATCAGTGCTCACTGGCTTCAAACAGCTTGTAATGGGATCTGAAAGGGGGGAAAGAAATGTGCTGATGGTGAGCAGCCCCCCAGCATGGCACAGTCCCCTTTGTGAGCACCCACACCTTGGCAGGGCCGGCTGCACCGGGGTGTGGGTGCTCCGTCCTGCACAGGCAGAGGAAACCAGTTCCCTTCACTGCTGACAGCGGAGAAAGTGCCGGCGTGGGGAGAAAAACCAGTTTGGCTTGTGGGGAGAGCAGCCCCACGGCGAAACCCGCCCTCCATCCCGCACCCAGGTCCCCACCGGGAGCCAGGCAGGAGGGTGGAGGGTGGCTGCAGCACCGTGGCACCCACTATCCCCATCCCCATGCAGGCAGCACCCATCACACCCCATGGTCTCGTCTCTGCTGCACGCATGGGGCAGGATCTGGCCCGCACTGAGCATCCCCCTAAGGTTATCCTGGATCCGCATCCATTCCCTATCCCTGTGATCCTGGGAGCAGCAGCGATCACACTACCGCTGGCAGCAGCGGCACTGGGAACATGAAGGATGTTAATGTGCCGGGAGCAGGATAAATCACAGCGCTGGGCGAGATGTGCCAGTTCCCTTCATACCGGCCTTTCATCTCCCTTTGGGATCACCCGTGGGAAGGGAAAGGGGGGCATTGGGAACCACAGGGACCTGGCAGCAAGGGTAAGGGCAGACAGGGAGAGCCTGCAGTGGGGTTTATCCCATTGTAGTTGGGATGCGGAAGAGTGGGAAGGGGGCTGTGGGTGCAGCCCCCTCCCAGGCACCAACGCAGGGAGAGATCCATATCCAGCTGCATGGAGAAAGGGGGATCCCCAGACCCCACGGGCAGTGAGGCAGCCCCATAGCAGCATCCACCCCGCCGTGTACCACTCAGTTCCCACATGCTGATTGGCATCAGTGCAGCCGCTGGCTCTGTGGGGACCTGCAGCAGCTCTGGATTAATTAGAAGAGCTCTTTAATTCCCTGCTATTTTCACACAGGCCCGTTACCTGCGGCCGCAGCCCTGCAGCTCTGCCAAGCCGCCTCCTGCTCACCAGCCTCAGCCGGGGGCGGGGGGACACAAACAGGGTGCCCAGGGTGTCACTCTGCAGCCAGGACCCTGCTCTCTGCACCGGAGGCACACAGCATCATCCCCATCCCCGCAGCAGCGAGCCCCCGGGTAGGCAGAACCAGCCCCATCCCCATCCCCATCCCCATCCCCATCCCCATCCCCATACCCATCCCCATCCCCATCCCCATCCCCATCCCCGGCTCCTCTTTCCGGGATCAGGGATCAGCCCCACCAGCCCAGCCGCCGTATCCTGTTTTTGTGGAAAGTCAACCCTGCTCCCGCCTGCGCCAGGCCCTGCTCCCCAAGGAATGCCGCAGGAGCTGCCCCGGGAGGGCACCGGGACCAGTGCCAGTGGTGCCACGGCTGCCAGGCTGGGAAACCCCAGTGGCTGGCCAGCAACAGAGTGGATGCAGGGACACGCAGGGCTGCAGCCCCTACATCAGACACACAGTAGGTTGGCACAGCCCATGCTAAGGGGATGGAGCAGGCCTCAGGACCCCCTACGCCATGAGCTAAGCAGTGGGATGCCCACTGACATCTCCTGCTCACGCACCCATGTTCCCATTGCACATCATATAGGGACATTCCCAAAGCCACCATAATATTTCCCATGCACAGCCCAGTGCCGTGACAATGCCCACCATACAGCAGTGTCCAAACACCCCCTTCCCCACCCTCACCCAGTGGGGACCTCCTGCACGCCTGGGAGCCCCCACAGCATCACTGCCTCAACAGGGCAATGTAGGGGCTTTGGAAAAGGCTGGATGCCAGGGAGATGGGCACCCTGGGGAGATGATGGGCACTGTGGGGGGGGAGATGATGGGCAGCGTTCATGCAGGCTGCAGGCAGCCAGCCCTTTGCCTCCCATCCCCCTGTGCGCCTGGGGAGGAAACAGCAGTTATTGCTCTTGGAGACAGCGGTGGCTGCTTTCTATTTGTTTTTGGGTTTTTTTTTATAGGTTTTTTTATATATTTTTTTTCCTCCTCTATTTTATTTCCCTTTGCTTTATAAAAAGCACCTGACCGCAGGAGGCAGCCGGCTGCAGCCCACACTCCTGCCAGCACCGCCTGGGTACCACCACCCTGCAGCACCCACACAGGGCCCCCCCCCCAGCACCCTCCTACACCCTGAGGCCATGTCCTCACCTCACCCCAACTGCCCCCAGCTTTGGGGGGCACCGCAGCATTAAGGTGCTGCTACCATCACCCATTGCTCCTGCGTAAGCACTGCGCTGGTACAACCAGGATGTCACCAACCAGGGGGTCCAGAGCTGCTTAGTGCCCCCCCCACACTGGTACCCCATGATGTGCACTGGTGGGAAGGCACAGCAGGCTGTGCCCCCTGTGCTCCATGCATTCCAGCACGGATAGAGCCCTACGTCCCTGTGATGGGTGGGATACACATGCCTGGGAGCCGCACCACGGGGGTCCATGCCATGGTCCCACCCCAACCCGTGCTGTGAGCCCCAGCCCTGCCCCTCCGCTCGCTGCCAGCAAACATCCTCCGGACGCTTGGGAAGAGCCTGATTGCTGCGGAAGGAAGGGCTGCAGGCGGGTCGTGCTCGGGGCTCTTCCTCCCCCCAGGTGCAGCAGAACGAGCCACGTCCCCGTCCCCCCTCCCCGTGCCTCAGTTTCCCCTCGGTGCAGGGCGAGGCCCCCCCATTGACTCCTCACCCACAAGGCTGGTTTGGGCCGGAGCAGGGGGGAGCTGCACAAGTGGCACCCCCAAACCCACGTTTGACCAAGCCACAATGAGTAACGCACCGACACCTCCGGCCGTGGGATGCAGCAGGTCCCTGCCAGCACATCCCGTGCCGGGCGGGAGGGCCACGCAACCCTGGTGCAATTTGGGGCCAAATCAGCAGAATTGGGGCACGAGGGCCCCATGCGCCAGACCGCGCCCAAACGGGCCACGTGTCGCCCCGTGCACCCATGGGACATGGCCGGCAGCTACCGTGCCCCACCGGGCCCTTGGGTGCGAGCGGGTCCCGGGACGCTGCCCCTCGCCATGGCATACCGGTCGCGCTGTCCGCCCGTGGGCAGGGTTATAATTAACCTCCTCGCATCCTGCGCCATGCACTGAGTCACTCCTCCAGCCAGCCCGGAGCAAACAGAGCAGCTTTTCCAACAGTCACCGACTTCCTCTGCCCAGGGAGGCCGGCGGCACGGCCAGCACCGCGCACACCGGCCCCGCAACCCTCAGTACCAGCCCGGCTGGATGCGGCTCCACTCGGGTGCTCGCCCCCCCCTCGGTGACAGCACTCAGGTGTCCTTCCACCTCTTCCCCACACTGCAGGCACCCCAACACCGGGTGCGTGAGGCCGGCATCAGCCAGCGCGCACCCGGGCACAAGGACCACGTTGAACAGCCCTGGTTACAGGGAGGGTTTCCCTTTACGTCTAAGCGAAGGTAAACGGAGCGTCCTCAAGCGGGGTTCCCCCGAGCAGCCGGGGCTCAAAGAGCCGGTTCTCGCCCTGCGCGCCCAGGACACGGGTATTTTCCAGGCCGGTGGCCAGACGGTTGCCTCGGTGGGTGGCGCATCTGCCTTCAAACCCCACCGCTGCTTAGAGCGGGCTGGGAGGCTGAAGCGGCCGGGGTGGGTGGGTGCCGGGTGCCCCGCTCCACCGCACCACGACGGTACCGGGATAGGTGCCAGCTCCCCCCCACCACGAGCACTGCGGGGAGCGGGGTGCCCGGCACCCTCCTCACCCCCCCCCCCCCCCCCGCCTCCACCTTGCGGGACGCAATGGAGCGAGCGGGGTTGGAACCGCGACGGCTTCGGCCCCGCTGTCCGGTCACACGCACCCGGGCGCTGCCCCACGCTCGGCCCGGAGGAGGCGCAGCGCCTCCCGAGGGCTCGGTCCCGCATGGGGCTTGAACCACCCGTCCCTCCACCGACCCGCCCGCCTCCCCCGGGGCCGGCAGCGGCTCCTGTCCGGGTGGGGAGCCCTGAGGGGGGGACACAGCGCGCCCAGCACCCCCCCCCCGGCACTCACCGGCGAGCAGGGCGAGGGGCAGCAGCAGCCAGTACAGCCCCGCGTACAGCACCCGCCGCTCCATCCCGTCAGGCGGCGGCGGCCCGGGCCATGCCCCGCAGAGCCGAGCCGAGCCGAGCCGAGCCGTTCCGCCCCGCCGGGGCTGGGCTGGGCTGGGCAAAGCCCCGCTGGCCGGTCCCGGAGCGCAGCGCACGGACGCGCTTTCCCCCGCCCCGCTCCCGCCGCCTTTATAAGCGGCGCCGCCCGCCCCCCTCGCGGGCTGGCCCGGCCCGGCCCGGCACCGCTCCGCTCTGGCCGGTTCAGCACGGCCCGGCCCGGCACGGCCCGCCCCGCCTAGCGCCACCCGCCGGCACTGCAGGCGCCACTGCTGCCGCGAGTTGGCCGGTCTCAGCCCCGACGGCAACGGTCGGGGGGAGAGGACCCCGGAGAGCAGCGCTGCGGGTGGGGAAGGGAGGAGGCGAGAGCCCGGTTACCGGTGGTGGCAATAGCGGGGGGGGAATGAAGCGATCTCCAATAGTAACCAAGGAAAAGAAGGTGATGTGCTTGCTGTCTGCTTTGTAACCAGCAAAAACGCCAGTTGAGGCCTCCAGTTAGGGCTGGGGATGCCTGCACGGAGCCCTGCAGCTAGGGCACAGGGATGGGGAGCTGGGATGTGGTCCCCTGGGGGCAGCCATGGTCCTGTGTCCCCAGAGCCTTGTGAAGGTCCCGGGTCCCCCCAGTGCATGGGCACGCACCCATGGGTGCTGGAAGGAGGGGAGCTGGGTGCCATGGCCGGGCAGCGGGCAGCACCGGCCCCTAGCAGGAAGCATCGGCCCGTGGAATTCTCCGCATTCTTTGGCTGTCCCTGTTTGTTTCTGAGCACTGAATAACCTGGCACCCGGCCCACACGCTGCTGACCTGCTCCCCACCTGGGCGGGCTCCGCTCTCATCCCTGGGCTTCCTCTGGAATGCTCAGGGCTCTTTCCCCCACCCCAGAGGTGCCCAGGCTGCAGCCATGCGGACACCAATGCCCATTGCCCCCCCCAGCCATAGGCAGGTTGGGCCTGAGGGCCTCCAGACACATGCATCCAGCTGAGTCCATGTCCCATGCTGGACACGGCCCCTCACGGGAGCAGGGATGGGCTGTGAGTGCCCCCAAGCCACCCCCAGCATCCTCAGAGCAGGGATGCGACCCCTCTGCCCGACCGCATCGATCCTCATCGCCTGCAGCCAGAGGGATTTGCTCCTGTAAATTAAACCCTTGTCAATGCCGAGCCGTGAAGCTCAGTGTCAACCTCGCATCCATGAGAACCCGGCATGGAAATCACCACTGTAGACCTCCCCATCCAGAGTGCATGCAGGAAGGGTGGTACCCGGCCCCACGCACCCACCGCACTGCAGTGGGGTGGGAATGGAGGCTGTGCACGTCAACAGGCACTGGGAACGGCACTCCTTGCGAGGCCGAATGCGGCCCAGCTCCACTTCGCTGGCCTGGCTCAGGCTTTAAGGGAAATGAGAACCGAGCGGCCCTGTAAGTGCTGCGGGCACGGCCTGAGTGCACCGGGAGGCATTTTATGGGCGAGCAGTGCTGCTCCCATGTCCGCGCAGTGCCATTAGCACACGGCCACGCCATGGGGCAGGGGGATGCCAGGGCAGTGGGCAGTCCCATAGCCACTGCTGCCACTGCTGTCCTGGAACCATGGAAGTGAAGGAAGGGGCCTCAAGGGGTGCCACGACCACCGCAGGGAGATGATGGCCAGGGCTTGACCCAACAGAAGCTGCAAACATGCAGATCCCCAGCACACACAGGGGTGACCACCAGCCATGGGGCTGTCCCCCACCAGCACCACTCAGACGCGGTTTGATCTGGTTTACCCCACTCCCCCATGACCAAGGTCTCCCCACTCCACAGCCATGGAGGACTGTGTGCCGCGGGCCGGGGCACAGGGGGGGCACCACCGGGACCCCCAAGCCGGCCGCTCCGGTACAGGGGAAGGCCGTAGACCCTTCCCCGGGGGGGGTTGGATCCCCACAGGCAGCAGCGCTATAAAGAGACGCGGCTCCTTTAAGAGCCGTGTGGCGCCAATTCCTCCCCACGTGACCTTTCCCGCCCCGCGGTGGGCGGAGCTACGGCAGCGCGGGTTCCCGCCAAGGAGTAGAGGTTTTGGCGCGGAAGCGGCTCCACGTGAGGGGATAGCGCTGGGGCCGGATCCGCATCACCATCGGTACCGGTACTCGGACCCGCACCCGCACCGGCCGCCATGGCCCAGCTCCGCCTCACCGACTTCTTCACCCGCACGAAAGCGGCCGCCTCAGCCCCGGTCAAGAGCAGCAGCGGCGGCCGCCAGCTGAAGGCCGCCATTGCCGGTGGCCCGGAGCCGCAGGAGAAGGAGTGCGGGGATGAGGCGCTGCTGCCCCGCTCACCGCGCACCCCGGCCAGCGGAGGGACCCCGGCGCTGCGGAGCCTGGCGGGCAGGAAGCGGAGCCGCCGTGAGATGGAAGCGGAGCCGGAGGCCGGGGTCCGGACCGTGGGGTCGAGCGGGAGAGCGGTGCGGAAGAGGCTGGAGCTGCACCGGGATGCGGAGCCGCGGCCGGTGGCTGAGGTAGGGAGCGGCGGGGGTCGGGGATGCGGCGGTGGTGCAGGGATGTGGCCTTGAAATGGGGATGGGGCAGGGGGGGCTGTGATACCCGGGCAGCATCTCTGGAGTGGACCCCCCCTCCTGATGCAGCCCTGCTCCCCCGTCCCGATGCGCCCCCCCTGTCCCGATGCAGGACCCCCCCCATCCTGATGCAGATTCCATCCGATGCAGGCCCCCCTCTTCTCCTGGTGCAGAGGCCTCCCACTCTCCTGATGGAGACATCCCCTGGGCTTGTCCCTTGCCCCTAGTGCACCCTCCCCTATATTACCCCCCCCTTTACCCCCGAAGTGCAAGGCCATGGCGGACACCAGTGATGGGCTCCCAGCGGGTGGGTTCCCTGAGCAGCCCCTAACGCTCCTTTGTTCTCTTACAGGCGCCCAGCCCCTCGCCTGCTTGTCCCCCGTCCCTGCCTGCACAGGACCTGGCAGCAGAGCCCCCCGCCAGCACCACACGCTCCCCCGGTTGCCCGCAGGATGGGGCAGCACAGCCCCGCACGGCCCCCCCGTGCAACGGCCCCCCCCGGCGCCTGCAACGGGTACGAGCCCGGTCCCTCTTGTGCTCGGTGCCCCTTGCACGGTGCGAGCCTGCACTGAGCGCATCCCTCCCCATACAGGAGGACGTGGCCCAGCTGCAGAGCCGCCTGCTCAGGATGAAGGAGCTGCCGCCGGGGAGCATCCCTGCGGGGACCAGCGCCGACCTTCGGAGCCGGCTGGAGCGGGTCCGGCAGAGGAGAGCGGGCAGCGGAGGCACAACCGGAGCGGAGCCGCACACGGACACCAAGGAGGCGGCTCCTGCGGCCGAGGCTGGGTGAGGAGCCGCGGTGGGGATGCAGACACAGATTGGAGGGGATCGAGGGGTGTCAGTGGCTGCCGCAGCCCCACAGTGGGGTTGTGGGGATCTTCCCACCCCGTTGAGGGGTGTCCGTTGCTGTGGCAGCACTGAGCTGGCCCTGCTGTATGCAGAGAGCTTCTCTGAGCATGGCCTGAGCTACTCTGACTGTGCCATGAGCACTGGAGCATCGACATCCCCAGGTTGCTCAGAGAAGGGCTATGAGATGGGTCTCCCCTATCTAAACTGGGCCTGCAGCTCTCAGGCTGTGAGTTCAGCCCTGTCAGCAGCAGGGACCCCATCCTGGCCAGTCTCTGTCCCCATCTGCACCCTCGGGGCCATGTTCACTATACCTGGTGGCTGTTGTGTGCATGGGACCCTGAGCCCTCTCCTTTCCCAGCAGCAGCAAGAAGGCCCCTGCGTACCAGCGGTTCCACACGCTCGCTCAGGACGTGCCCCCGGGGCTCACGCTGCCCTTCAAGTACCGGGTGCTGGCAGAGATGTTCCGCAGCGTGGACACCATCGCGGGGATGCTCTTCAACCGCTCCGAGACCATCACCTTCGCCAAGGTCAAGCAGGGCGTGCAGGACATGATGCGCAAGTAAGTTGGCAGCAGTAGGCAGCCTGTGTTGGCTCCCAGTTGATGCTATTGGGACCAATGCCCTGTTTCAGCCTTTGGGGTTCCTGACCTCTGTGGGTGCTGTTGCAGGCAGTTTGAGGAGCATCACTTGGGACAGATCAAGACGGTGTATCCCACCTCCTACAAGCTGCGCCAGGAGAAGAACATCCCCTCTTTTGGCATGAAGAAGTCTGATTATCAGCTCACGCTGGAACCAGTGCTGGAGGAAGGTTTGTATGGCTATGGGGGAGCCCTGAGAGCTGGGAATGTGCTTGGTCCAGGCTGGTATCCATGGACCTCCAGAGATGCTCTCTGCTCTGCTATGTCTGACACATAAGGTCCTGCAGAAAACACTTTGGGGACAAGCGGGAGGGTGATAGAGCAGGGATTTTGGCAGCAATTGAGCTCCACAGAGGGCTCTGATCGTGTCCTTCCTGAGGTTTTTGCCCTGGCGCGGTGTTACTGAAGTGCTGGGGGTGATGCTTATGTGTCTCCATACAGAGGAGAAGGTGGACGGGCGCCTGCACTTGTCAGCATCGCGGCTGCTGGAGCGCAGGAAGGAATTCAACCACAACCTGGTGAACATCGTCAAGCAGCACCACAAGGTGAGACCCCCACACCCCCAGAACCCTCTGCTTTGGGGCCTGGGGTTGCTTTGATAACTAGGGTGGAAGGAGCAGTCTGGTATCCGTGCTGAAGGATATCACTGGTTCCTATGGGATGCTGTTGTCGGGAAGGTGTGGATGCGGAGGATGGCAGCTGGGATCTGCCCTGGCACTGAGTTTCCTCCAAGCTGTGGTGTTGCCAACCTTGCTGGGAACAGGAGGCAATGTCCAGCTCCCCCATACCTGACCTACACGTGCCGTGACGCAGCTCTCGCCCCTCTCCAGGCATTTCTGGCTGCCCTCAGCCCGCCTATGGTGGTGCCGGAGGAGAAGCTGACGCGCTGGCATCCCCGCTTCAATGTGGACGAGGTGCCAGACATCATCCCTGCGGAGCTGCCGCGGCCGCCACAGGAGGACAGGGTCACCACGGCCCAGGAGGTGCTGAGCAGGGCTCAGGGGATGCTGAGCCCCAAGGTGAGTCAGGACCAGGGTCTGGCTGTGTCTGTGGACCTCAAACCAGTCATCCCTTTGGGAAGATGTTAATGGATGGCGAGGGGAGGATCATTTCTGAGCAGCAAGACAGGCAGCACTGTTAAGATGTGGGCAGGTGGGAACACAAACCTGGTTGTCAGTGCTGCAGGATGGGGTGTAGGACTGGCTTTGGGCTGGAGGAGCTGTCGGTACTGACTCTGGGGCTGGGAGAGGAGCTGAAGCATCCTGATCCATACCCCACACAGGCAGGGATGGGCTGGGAGCACTGGGCTGCTCTGTCAGCGGGGGTGTTGGAGGGGAAACTTCTTCCTGCATCGCGATCCGTTCCCAGCTGTAACCCAACCCCTCCTCCCTCTTCTCTTCCACATGAGCAGATGGAAAAAGCTCTTGCCAACCTGGCCTTAAGAACCACTGAAGCCAGAGCAGGGGAACCGGTGGTTTCCAAAGCACCGGTCCCTGCCAGCACCTCCAGTGCTCTCAAAGGGGTGTCCCAGGACCTGCTCGAGAGGGTGAGTAATTCAGTCCTGGCCCTAACACCGGGGCTTGGGGGGGACCTGCCCGTGTCTCACCCCGTGTCCTCCCATCCCCAAGATCCGTGCGAAGGAGGCGCAGAAGCTGCGGGCGCTGATGACGCGGGATGCGCAGCAGGAGCGGCGGATCGGGATGCTGCAGCGCCTGCCGGCCATGGCCCGCATCCTGCGCAACATCTTCGTGGCCGAGAAGAAGCAGGCGCTGACCATGGAGGTGGCTTGTGCCCGCATGGCCGACAGCTACGACGAGCAGATGCCTCCGGGTAGGGGAAGCTGAGGGATGATGGTGCTTGGGAGCAGGGGAGGGTGGTTCCATGGGGAAGGGGCTGTGGAGCGGAGCTCTGACCTCGGCGGCTGCTGCTTCTCTTTGCAGGGGAGATGGAGAAACACCTGCGGCTCTTGGCAGAGCTGCTGCCCGACTGGGTGGGCGTCCACACCATCAGGATGGAAACCTACATCAAACTGGACAAAGGGCAGGACCTCGGGATCATCACTGGGAGGCTCACCAAGGCGGCGAAGGAAGCAGAAACCCTCTGAGCCCCGCCAGGGTGGAGGCTTCCCCCGTGCAGTCTGAATGTAGCAGATCCCAGTGGGATCCAGTGTGGGCTCATCCTCAGGGATGTCTGAGAACAAAGCGCCTTAACTTAATTCCTCTGGCAGGGTCCATGAGGACTGTAGCTCTCCTAACCCTCAAGCTGAAGGCAGGCAGTCCTGCAGCATCAGTGCCAATGCAAGGTGGTAGAGAGGAGCTGTAGTAAACCTCTCCTCAGCTCTGTTGTGTTCTCCTGAAGGTTTGATGCAGGTTTCTTCCGTTAACTGGGCTCTGTCGGGGTGGAGGCAGGGTTGAGAGGGTGACGAGTCAGGAAAGGAGTGAGAGAAGAAGTCACAAATGGATGTTTTTGGAGCCTTGGGCCTTGTTCTGTTTTTTAAGGGAGGGAAAAACTCATCCCCAGCACTCGCTGGAAACAACTCCAGGACTTGTCAAAACACATTTGTATTAAATGTTTTAAATATAGCTGACTTGCGTTAACCCAGCGCCGAGCTCCGTGAGTCCCCTTGTCTGCATTAGCGCCGTGGCTCTCCGAGGCAATTGGCACCGGCCAGGAAGGGCTTGGGTCAGCATCCAGCTCCTGGAGAAACAGTGACTGGAAAAAGTGAGCGTGGGCTTGCAGGGAGCTGAATGCAGCTTTTGTACATGGGCAGCACAAGCAGCTCCCTATGGGACAGGAGCAGGCAGGGGCAGGGGTGGGCGCAGTGGGGGGTTCCCAAGGGAAAGCCCAGGCCACTTGGCTTGGAGTGGGTTGGGAAAAGGGACAAAGAGGGTGCTGATGGCTGCAGTGCTGCTGGCCTGGCTCAGCGCCCGGGTCAGGTCAGTGCTTGCAGCGTGTAGGGGTGGGAGCTGCCACGTCAGGAGCACCTCAGACAGCATCCTGAGCCAGACTGCACTGGGTTTAGTGTGGGACAGTGACTGATTCTCCCTTGGCCCTCCTGGTGGGGACCACTCTGGATCAGGGAACCTTCCCCACACGGGTTGGAGGCTGGTGGCATCCGGCATCCCCTATAGAGCTGCCGGAGGGAGCGGGCAGACCCTGCTCTTCCTCCTCCAGGACCCTGCTTGCTATCCCACAAGCCCGTTGGCTGGTGATGCTGGCAGGAGATACCCCCATTTCCATGGAGGAGGGTTCCAACCCCTGCCACAGGCTGGAGCGATGCGATGCTGGGCTGTTGGCTGTGCTGAATGGACCCCACTGCAGCAGGGGGCCGGGTCCAGCAGCCTGGCAGCCACATGCCTGCCCCAAGTGAGCTCACAGAGAGCTCCTGTTCTGCTGCTTGGGACTGAACCCTCCCTCCTGCCTGGAAGCCACCCTGCACAGCCCCTTACATCAATCGGTGCTCGCAGCCTGCCCAATGCGAAGCACCGTCCCCGCGTTCCCTGATGTCACCTCTTGGCCCCGCTCACAGCTCTGGCACTGGCAGGGCTTGCACAGGGCTCGCTCCCATCGCACGCAGCTGCTTTCCACGGCTCTTTGGGGTGGATTTTTCCCTTCTCCAGCTCTCAGCAGGGACCCTGTCCTCGTGCCAAGTATGTGTGTGTGAGGTGCTGCCTCCCTTGGCTCCTCTCAGGGGCTGGCTGTGAAAACCAGTGCCCTGGGGTAGGTTTGCTCCCAGGGGAATGGTGTTTCTCAGCATAAACTGAACAGCCCTGAAGTGGCTTTTCAGGAAATGATGATAAAAATAGCTGTAATAGCCCTTGCAAGTGTAAGGGCAGGGTGTGCAGCATCCCTGTGCGCTGCGGGCGGGAGGTGAGATGAGATGCAGGGGCTTGGGCTGTGCTCCCACCAGCACTGGGCACTTCCATTGCAGCCCAGTACGACCAGCGTGGGTGCCCTCCTCCAGCTAGAGCAGAGTGAAGCTAACTGCAGTGCTGAGTCCTGGCGAGTGAGGGCTTCCAAGGATGTTGGGTGGCAAAAGGAGCTCACATCATAGCCTTGCTCTCCACTAGCAGCCTGGGTTTGGACAAGACACAAGGGTAACCAATGGTTTCAGCTACTGCAAGAACAGCTCTGAAACAGTTCAGAAAAGAATAAAAAGTGAGCATTTATTTTATGAGTGAGTACAGTCCCTGCTAGGACAGGGACACAGTCCCTGGTGTTTTCAGGCATGTGAAAGTGTTGGCATACTGAGTTTTAGTGACCAAACTGCACCATGCAACAAGGAGCATCTCCAACCCCCATATCACCCATTACACAACCTGAATGAGAGCTGGAGCTCATGTGTAAACTTAAGACGTTTTCTTTCTTCCCTGTGCCCAAAACATCCCAACAAGAACAGGCTCCAAACTGGCATTTTCCTGTCAACACCCTGATGCCCCAAGAAGAATGCAGCAGACAAGGGACTTGCATAAGTTGCAGTATATGGGGAATTTCTGTTGACCAAAAGGTGCCAGCCCTGGCTGGAGCTGCAGGCTTTGGTATGTGATGGACAGAAGGGAGGTGAAGATCCCTGAGCTTGTGCATGACCCGCATCTTCACTGCCTGTCACCCAGCTCTGGGATGCTTCTCATGATGCAAATTGCTCCTAGTTTTGCAAATACACTAAGGACTAATGGAAGACAGACGGCTTCCATCTTAGTCTCCATCCCCTAGAACAGTCAGACTGATCCTTCTTCCAAGAGGATGAACTGCAGAAAGGATCCTTACACTCAACACCTTAATCTGTGGCTTGGAAAATTAACAGGACTTGTGATTATATAGCACCTGGCCAGGATCAAAACTGTAGGTTTCCCCCCCCACATATGACATCAGGAGTCACTGAATAAGACCCTAAACTTGTGCACAGCTCCGAGCATGCATTCCCTGAGGAGCAGTGATGCTCCTCCTCAGTCATACTGCAGCAGAGAGTAGAAAGGGATGGACTTGAGCTTTTCTGACCCTTTGAAGAGTTTTAACTCTATGACCACCAGGCACTCCAGCACCTCAGCCTTCAGCCTCTTCATCAGCTCACAGGCTGCAAACATGGTACCTGCACAACGTAGAGGTAAGAGCAGAAACATCATCACTGGTGGAGCAATGCCAAGGTAGGCTTCAAGCCCCACAGCCACTCCCAATGCAGGTGCATGTGGGTCACACATGCTCCAACTCACCTCCAGTCGCAAGCAGGTCATCTACAATAACTACTTTCTGTCCTGCTTCCACAGCGTCGCTCTGGATTTCCAGTTCAGCCTGCAGGGTGGAAAGAGCAGCTTCATTTTAGTCTTGCCTGACAGAGAAACCCTTCACAAACCGCTAACACACGGTGGAACACAGACACGTCTTCAGCAACATCAGCCTTAGCACTCAGCACCTAAAACCCCCCAAAACACACACTCCAGCTACAGGGGAGTGCCACGGAAATATATAGCAGGTTAAGGGATTGCTGGGCCAACCCTCTGGCACGTCAAGAGCCTGCACATTCATCAAGTGAGTTATGGTCCCATCAGGAAACCTTATCCCAGAGCAGTTCTCCAGTGGGGAAAATCTCCTGTAATGCACTGGGCTGGAGCACTCTGCTTTGACAGCACCACCAAACTGGATCCAAACCGTCACAGGCACGTCCTGTGTCAGATGAAGTTGTCCCACGCAGGGGTTGGCCCAACCAATCCTCATAAATAATGCCTGGGTTTGGTGTTTTTGCTGCTGGTCCCTGGCTGCTATTAGTTACCAGCGGTAGCATGTTATTAGGATTAAACCTCTGCTCCTGAATCAGGGAGGCTGTGGTGTTATGAGGTGAGCACTTGGTTCTGAAGCCATGCAATAAAGGCATTTACTTTTACAGCACTTACTGGAAGAGTGGGAAACACACTCCATGTTCATGCCCCTGAATTCAAGTCAAAGAAAGTAATTTAGCACCAAGTCTTAGCACAAATTGCCCCCCAAAATCACAGCAGGGCTCACGGACACAAACCTTGTGTCCGTGGCTCAGGGATGGAGCTGCCATGCTGGAGGTCAGTGAAGCTCAGTGCTGCTCCTGAGGCTTGTGCCATGCCTGTAAGCACCAGCACTAGCTGTGAAACCCGGTGGGTTTATCACCCCATCCCTTCACTGACACCCCCAGCCCCGCATGAACCAGTCTGGAAACCCTCTTCTCCTCCCCAGGCATTACCTTGCCATACTCAAGAGCGTAGGAGATGGACTCGGTTGGACCAGGAAGCTTCCCCTTTTTCCTTATCAGCACGAAGCCGATTCCCAGTCTCTGAGCCAGAGGAGGGCCTATAAGGAAGCCACGGGAGTCCAGACCTATAGGGAACAGAGCAGCACAAATACTCAGACCAGAGCCACTGAACTGGGGGTGTCTTTGCATGATAACCCAGGTTTATCCTCCCATGTTCAGAGAGGGTCTCAACAAGCCATTTGCTCTTAGTCACTTATTTCTGTGGTTGAAAACACAACAGCGTGCTCCTGCACTGCCAGTGTTCACCAAGATGTGCTGCTGATGGGCTTCAGGGCACCAAAACTACCCCCCCCCAGCAGCCTACTTTGCCTCCCTTCCAGCTCTTCTTGGAGATAAGCTCCGTGAAGCCCTGGTATCAGTTCAGCCACACAACCAGGGACTTTGTGCTGCATGGGGACAGGTTTCACTTATCATGGGGCACTTGGACAAGGTTTGGTCTAGACTCCTTGGACTTTGGGCTATCGCCCAACCCAAGCACTGCCTTCCCAAGCATTTTCATTCTCGGCCGCTTTCATAGGTGTGCTGCAACGCGTTATCGCCACAGAGGCTGTTGTTGTTGGCTTCAAAAGGCCCCCTAAGAAGGAAAACATGCTGGAGCAGAGTCTGCCTGCTGAGAGGACTGTACGAGACCTCACAGGCATGGCTGGCTTCCTGCACTTCCTCCTCCCTTTTAATGATGAAAGCAATGAGTTACGAAATGGGCACTGGAGTGTCATCAGATGGCGCCTGCCACATGTAAACCCGGTGCCTCGGGAAACTACAGGATTCAGTTAAGGGTATAACCTGGTGATTACAGTGCCCAAGGGCTCCAGCATTTGCTGCCCTGGTAGCAGAGGGATCTCTGCTCACTTCCCGCCTGGGCAGCCTAGGCTGCAGTGCTCTGTGCTGGACTCAGAGCTGTTTCTTTAACACTCACCCGCAATGAAGTCGATTTTGGGGTGAGATACCCTCAAATGATCTTCCAGAAGATCAATCAGAGTCCTGAATGCCGCAGGATCCTTCAGCAGGGGGCTGATATCGCTGCAAAGAGAGGGAGAGCTGTTAGCTACATCCAGGGGCTGGGGTGGCCACCGGCTGAGCTCCTACGCAGTGGGGATGCACGTCCTGCATCCATGTGCTGCCTGGAGTGGGCAAGGGAAGGGATGGGCAGCGCGCCTCTGGCTTGGGTCCAGCCGCATCTCTATCCCCATCCCCGGCTCCATCCCCATCCCGGTCCCCGTCCCGCTCGCACCGGAAGCGCACGCCGGGCACCGGGAAGTCGGGGAAGGACCGCACGCGGTCCCGCACCCGCCGCAGCTGCTCCTCGCTCATGGCGGCCCCGCTCTGCGCAGCACCGCACGGCGCAGGGCCCGGCGGGCGGGGCTCCGCCGACCTCATCCCGCCCCGGTGCGGTGCGGTGCGGTGCGGCCCCGGGACCGAGACCCCCGGGTAGGGACACACGGGTCCCCCGTGCATGGAGCTGTGGTACCCGGGGACACAGTGCGTGGTACCCCGGTGCGCAGTGCGTGGCGTCCCGTTACCCTGGAG
Organism: Neopsephotus bourkii; assembly: GCF_033783945.1. NCBI lineage: Eukaryota > Metazoa > Chordata > Aves > Psittaciformes > Psittacidae > Neopsephotus > Neopsephotus bourkii. The sequence continues at coordinate 239,201 of NW_026901498.1, forward strand.
CACGGAGCTCTGCTATCCTGGTGTCCCGTTACCCTGGAGCACGGAGCTCTGCTATCCCGATGCAGGGAGCACAGGCATCCCCGTCACGCCCGTACCCCATCCTGGTACCAGGATGCACACTGCCTCAGCACCAGCAGAGCACAGTGCTCTGTACCCCAGTGCAGAGGCTGGTTGTCCCAGCTGCAGGGAGCCCTGGTACCCCAGTGTATGGAGCCTCAGTTTCCCCTCTGAAGAGTACTGTACCTGCAGTGTGTGGAGCTGTATGGCACCTGTGAAGGGAGCTCTGGGACCCTGCCTTATCCCAGCCTGCTTTGGAAAGGAGTCCGATGCCTGCCTCCATCACCCTTCACCTCTGCCCAGTGGCTTGCACAGATAGCTTATTAGGATTACACTGTTCCGTGGTTTTCTGTCCCTCCTCATGCCTGTGAACTCCTGGAATTGCATTCTGTGTTTGTTAAAGCCGTTGGTTTGGATTACACTCATGGGGGATGATAACACAGCCTGAGTGCTCTCAGCCCTAGACTAACAGCTCAGCAGCTCTTGGCATCACCCATCCATAGGGCAGGTCAGGGCACTCTCACACAGCTCCTATCTCCCATCTCCTGATGGGTGAATAGCCGTTTGTCCATGCAGAATCCACTGTGGGCAGGAGATGTAATCCTGCATGAGTACAGATCTGCTCTTACGTTAACAAACACAACTGGGACCTGGTCCAAACGCATCCGGGCACAACCTGCTGCAGAAAGCAAAGGCAGTTTTAGCATGCAAACGCCCCTGCCCAAGCTCAGTGCTTGCTGCTGATAGCTGTGTTGGGAATAGCTTCAGCTCCATGTGCTCCAGATAGTCCTTTAGGTTTGCATCCAAGGCATGTGCCAGCACCTATCCAGGTATTTTGCTGTGATTTGATGTGGACCCCATGGGATGGGTGCTCAGGTTTGCAGCAGCCTCATGATGAATACTGAGCTGCTTTTGCTTACGTGTGCTGGACCAGTCACTCCCAATAATCCTGGGGTCCCCACTGTGGTTACTGCACAGAAGGATTTGCTGACAGGAAACTGGTCCCCTCACCAGCGTCACTGTTACAGGTTCATATAGGCAGCCTGGTTCACAAGACACCCAATTCTGCCCCACCCTAGCATCCAAGATGTCCTGTGCCGCTCTGTCATTCCCAGTGTTTGGCACAAATCCTTGGGAATCATTCGCTGTACAGTGGATCCTCCGCTGCTCTGTTTTCTCCCCAGTTCATCTATTCCCAATTCAACTCTTTAGTGGATGTCTGCCAGAGGTGCCAACAGAGACGAGCTGAAGGCCAGTGCAAAGGTTGCTCCCCTTCTTGTGAAGCTGTTACCAGAGTCTGCCCACCTCCTTTCACAACCATTCCCTTACAGGGTAAGATTTTCCCTGAAGTCAGATTATCGCTTTGGCACCAGGAAAATCCTCTCTAGCAGCTGTTCCAGTGAGGCAATCAGGGACAAAGCACGTAGCCTTCCACTGGAACAGGGGCTTTGCAATACCCTCACTCCCCCAGATGAGCTGGAAAAGTTTCTCCTGTGACCTTACCAACCATGATACCAGACAATGACCTATTCCAGCAACTCCTCTTCTTCCTGGCGAATGGAAATGATGGAATTTATCTGTCTGCCCGTGGAAATAAGTAGGAGGTGGGAAAGGGCCCTCCTGCAGCGTGCCTGCAGTGCAAGCACCAGGCACCTCTGCCTTTTGCCTCTCACTAATGGAGCCATAAGCTCCTTCATCACACTGTGACCCTCTTATGCAATCCCCACTGTTACAAACAGAAGACACCACCCCAGTTTTCTTGGGCTAGATGAGGTCCCCAGGCCCCTCATGTCCACCCACCCCAGGCAAACCTGCAGCTCTCACCAGGACAAGCTGCTGAAGGCTCCCAGTGGTCCCTTCAAATCCAGCAGCTGGGTGAAGAAGTGGCTGGAGCAATCTCTCCTCCTCTGATGCAGGATCAGGGCTCTCACACACCATCAGTTCTGCCAGGAAGAGCATAAATATTACACCAAATCAGACTGAACCTATGCTACGTGCCAGCTCTGGTTTATAAACCAGCGTTTCTCAGATCTCTGAACTCGGAACTTCACCTCATTAATCCTCCATTTCAAAGGATGTGAATTGCATCTACCAGTACAGACTGTTTTTTAGCTTCCAAAGTAAATCAGTTTTCCCTGTAATTGTTCAACCTTTCAAACAACAGTGCTGACTCCTACTGCAATTTCCATCTGAAAAGAACTTTCCTAGGACCAATTTCCAAATGCTGATGTCAAAGGACTTCAGCTCTGGAATATCACCAGGGAGGTGCCTCAATATCTGCTCATGGCTCAGAGAGGTTTAGGGCTGTTCTGTGCCTGGTGGAGCAACCACTACCTCAGATCTGGAGCCCCTATAGGGGACCCATAGGAGGGGGACACTGGCTTTGCTCCCCTTTGGACACAGAGATCACTTTAAAGTGCTCTGGCATCCTGATGCAAGAGATGTCATTAGTCAGTGAACATGGAAACTGGGGGCTAAAGTCTTGAGAGCTTGCTGTAATCGTAATCAGCTGAACCAGGCAATTAGAAGAGCTGTGCTGAGTATGGAAGTTTCTGTTCCGTTACGGATTTTAAAACTTCAGTGTGAAGTGGAACAAAATGCCCCAAATTTCGACATAACCCACAAGGGGAAAGGAGAACTAAAATTTCCTTTAAAATCTGCTGGAACATTTCACTTCAATTTCAGCTTTAGAAACGCCTGCACTTTAAAACCAGTTTTTTTAAAAAAAAACCCAAATTTGAAATATCTTATTTCAACAGCAGAAGAATGCAGTTCCCCAGCCAGATCCCTGGGCTCGGGACTCGAGCTTCCAGCCTGAACAACGAGCTAGATTTGTCCTCCCTAACAGGAGGACACCACTGTGAACGGGTCCTGCCCTTACATAGCATCCTGCTTATACAGAGCCGAACCCAGCACCTCCTGTGCTGCACCAGGTTGGATCAGGCCCTTGGAGAAGACACAGACCTCCTCTCTGTCCTCAGGGCAGGAAGGGATTTTGAGTCCAATCCAGGACTAATGGATTTGGCACGCATTCCTCACTGCTGGCGAATTGGCCAATGGGCTTTTCAGCCCCTATCCCTTTCAGATGGGAATTGTGCTACCAACGTATATAGTGCCCAGAAGGGTATTAAGTGACTCTGGGAGGGGCAAAGACACAGAGAGCTGCCAGACTGGCTCTCTGGAGAAGCTGGATGGCAGAGGGTTTTCTTTCACTCCTAAGACCACAGGCTTTTGGCTAAGGATCCACCTCTATTTAGGATTTATATAATCCAAGCTAGACTTTGAGCAACAACAAAACTTCAAATGGTGGAAGGGGATATAAAGGAAACAGGCAAATGGAGACTCTTTTCGGTGTTCAAAATAGTCATTTTCCAAAGGAAAAAAGAACCTAAAACAGGATTTCAGCTCTTCCCTTACAACTGTTCTTCAAAACTCAGTTTAATTCAAAAGGCACTGCTCCAGCACCTTCTGATAACAAACGAAAAACTCACATCAAATGCTACTGGAAAACAAAAGAAAAAGTCCATTTCCAAGTATTATAGCTGTTAAGAGAAATGGAAAAACAAGCCTCTCCAACTGCAAAACCATTTTTTCAGACACTGAACAAGCAGAGTTAACTCTTAAGAGAGTAAAAGAGCAAGGAGTTTGTGAAGTTCCCCAGTGCTGAGGACAACAGCTAGATCCCTGGGCAGCCATTTCTGGTCTAGCTGTGCTGAAGAGGCTGCTGGCAACTCCGCAGACAATGAACTGCCTCCCCCCAGCACCCCGATTCCAACCGTTCTCACCTTTGAAAGGTCCTTCTCCAGCTCTGAAAGTATTTCACGTGGTTACAGCAGAGATGTCCTAATTGGAAAATGAGTATTCTCCAACCTTCGTTAGATCCTTACCTCGTGGGCTTTGCTTTATGTTAAACCAGGAGCTCTGGAAGCTGTCCACAGCACTTGGAAAGGCTTGACTTGGCAAGTACTGAGAACTGCCAGCTTCCTCATGGTGGCTAGCATCCTGAGTCCAGCAGCTTCATTTTCAACAGTATTAGTTTCAGTTCCTTTAGTAAAAGCCCACTGTCATCCTCAGCCCTCGCTGGAAACTCAGTCCCCAGACACCGCATAAGGTTTTATTAGCAAGTACATGGATATTCCTTGCTCTCATTCTGTTCTGAACTTGCCCATTTTCACTTTTAATACCGCACTCCTCAGCTTCCCATTTAAAATGCAGAGGCATGTTATCTTTCATTGCTGCACTCTATACAGGTTTGCAGGGCATTAACCTTGGCTCTTAAGTGTTCGCAATTGATCTTCTGGTTTCCAGTTCCAGTGTTCAGATCCCCAAATTGTTGGTCCACAGAGACTAATTTGCCACCGAAATAATCCATTTGTCGCTGCAGGATTTTAAATCAAGGCTCCAGTTTCGCAGCCATAGACTGTAAATGCAGTAGGACTTTTTCCATGATTATTAGTTACATCAATTTCAGAAGCTTCTCCGTGTGGAGGGCTGGATGATAACACAGCCTCAGGGGCAGAGCAGGGAGACTTGAGAGACTCAGCTAATTGGAAATTAAAGGGAAGAAAGAAATTCCTTGGACTCTTGGCCCAAGCAGATATTAAGCTTTTAGCATTTAGCAGATGTATTTAAAGTAATGTCACATAGAAGCAGTCTTAGGCAGACATCATCTTTCCTTTAGCTCTTATGTCTTGCAGCTTGAGAAATGAAGCCACCAACAAACAGTCTTCACTGCTGCAGGTCTCTGATGGGGCAGTGGACCCCAGCAGACCTGCTCCTCTGTGACTGCTCACACACAGCCTCAGGCAGCTCCTGCAAAGCCAGTACAGCCAATTCCCCAAACTGGGCAGCTATTACATGGCCCAACTTCAGATCCGAGTTAATTCAGCTTCAGATCATGACAATTCGTAAGGGTAGATGTGGTTACACACGCTGGCTGCTGTGAGCTGAGGGTGTATCAGTGGGTTTGAGCTGCTCACCCCTGCGGCTGTGCTGGTGCACACAGCTACAGTACACCCCTGCCTCGGGACTGTGCTGGGCAGCCGTGTGGGCTGGGAAATTGATCCGTGTTAAAAATAATACAGGGAAAAACAAAACAAGCTATTTTTAACCCAGGTCAGTCCCATGATTTGGAAGGCGTCTCTGTGAGACTGTCCCAAAGCAAGGTGTTGTTCACTTGTTTCACAGGTGCGCACTGACAACTCGGATAATGCGTTTCTAATAAATTAGTTTATTTTTCTTCATTAGTTCTTCACCTCACAATTTCAAAATCTGTACATCTTTGGGAAAGGCATTGATTTCAAATTCTTCCTAGCCATCCAGCTGTAAAACTACTGTTCTTAGTTAAATCATTAGGTTCTTCACATTAAGCTTTGATCTTTTATAACAAAAGGACATGAAGCAGATAATAAAAAGACATCAACAGAAGTCAATTCCCTTCTAGCAGCCAGCTTTCTAGTGCAAAGTTTACATCCAGTATCTATGCACTGAGGGATTACTTCAGTGAGGAATGAGGGCTTTGTGTGCTGGGTAACCAGACAAACACCGCATGTGCTGAGAACAGGATGGCTTGTCTGAGCAAGTTACACAGACTGTGGAAAAGCAGTATATTCACAGCTTGCTGACTTGAAGGAGTACAGAACGAAGTGACAGCCAGGCAGGCAGGGGACACAGGGTAGCAGGCATCCAGTATGCTCACAGTGTGCCTACTGCAAAGGCAAAGAACCAAGAAACGTGTCTGGGCTAGAGCTCAGACAATGAGCTGTGGTCCTATGGTAGGATCTCTTCATAGCAGCAGGAAGAGAGACAAAGCACTGTTGCAGTTCGAAGCAGGTCTGTTCCTATGTGAGGGCTGCTGGGGATTTTCAGGGAGTTGCAGTGATGGACTCCCTCCTCTGGTTGGTATCTCTATCTGCTGACACTAGACAACTGCAGGGTCCTGAACAATTGTGGGTCAGAGAAGCACTAAAGCAGAGGTGGACCAGACCCAGCAAATGGAAAGTTACTAGTTTTGTCTGGTCTCCTGTGCTGACAGACACACATGACTGCTGCAAGTCCTCCTTCCTGTCCTTCTCATACAGCACCAGTGAAGAAATGGCTGATCAGAATCTCTCAAGACTTGAGCTATTCACACTACATCAAAACAAGGAGAAATGTTACGGATTAACTAGAAATGCCCCGATATACTTGAAGTACAATTAGGAACATCTTAAGAAATCTAGACTATAAACAAATGCCATTTTCAGATGCACAGAGATTCAGAGGCTCTGCCAGCTGATGAAGTGTTGGCTGTGAGTTCTGATGGGTGGAACAGTGAGAGCCGACTCAAGTGCTGTTCTTATTGCAATCTTATAGGATTATCCAGCTTCGTGAGATATACCCTAGAATTACTGTGGAGAGGATTACAGGTAACGTAAACCATGGGAACAGAGAGAATGAGCGCCTTTGGGATTACAGGGAGGGTGAGAGTAAGCAGTTGAGAAGCCTGTAGCAGGCAGAAGCACAGCAGAGCTCTCAAGAAGCAGAAGCAGAGATCTCAAGCCAGCCTCAAGCTTTGCTTGGGAAGGAAGCTGCTGTTTACACCCTGGATTTTTCCCAAGGCAGCATAACAGCAGCAAAGAGAGGGTACACGTACCGTTTAAAACACTGGAGGGGTGGAAGTGGAGCATTCCTGTTTGCATTCAGTGGTGCAAACAGCATGTTCAGCTACTAGCATACTAGCAGCTTCTAGCTACTCCCCTGAAGCTCCACAGTAACCTTGCTCAGTTGTGTTTTGAGACACGTTCATTAGCAATAGCCAAGAGTGTGAAACAGGCTCAAAAGCAGATGGGAAATCTGCAATGTGAAATGGTGCAAAGGATCGGCATTTACCATGAACTCTGTTTAAAGCAGTGCTACACCCAGGCTGTGGAAAGTTTGCACAAGGAGAATTCCTCAGAGAGCGTACACTGGAAACAGGGTCAAGAGTTAATGTCTGATGTAAACGGGCATTTCTGAGCCTGCAGTTGGCTGGGCCCAGATCATGAGACTAGAAGCATGACTTAAACCATATTTGGACCCGGAGTTTTTTGGAAATGAGGAAAACCCCTGAAATGAACTACTGACCCCCAGCTCCCCAAGAACATCCTGCACCCTGTCAATAAGGCAGTGCTTACGTGAACTCTATCTTCAGGTTTCTCTACCTAGGGGATGTTAGCCATTACAGATGAAGGAAGGCAGGGAGTTCTCCCTGGAGCCAACCCCTTACTCAGGAACAGGAGCGAACACTCGGTTGCACCCAGTGATGCACAGCAGCAGTTTGGGCCCTACAGGTGAACCCAGCACTTGCAGGTTTAGGAAGAAAGGAAAAACAAGCTGGTGTCCAGAGTTCACAATGGAAATAAATGTTAAAACAAAAAGTTATAGGCAAACCAAACAAGGGCAGTTTGGGCAGGGTTTTCTGGCAGCTCCAAGTTTCCTGAACATGGTCGCTGTTCAGGATCCGAATTAGTGATGATTTGAGAGAGCAGGCTGGGTGGAAGGAGTGACGGGAAAGGTGCATCCATGGCATTTCCAAGGTGATGGCAGAGTTGTGGTTGTACAGAGAGCTTTTAGAGTTGAAACAGTCCTCACTTAAAAGTTACCATTTACGGAAACAACTACAACAGAAGACTAGAGGCTAAACCCTGAGCACTAGAAATATAAACACTGGCCCTTTTGGAAGGGCAAATGATGATATCATACATACATCACACCCTTCCTGTGTAAACAGGAGTGCCAACATGAGAAGACATGCTTTGTAAACTGTATGTCCAGCTAGTTATAGCTTTTCTGTGTAGCTCTTGAGGGCTGCCGAGCAGATCAATGAGGCCAAAAGCACTTCTTAGGATCAGACTTGGGCGGTTTCAGGCACTTCCCTAGCTTCTCACAGCCTGGAGGAGACCAATTCTGTTAAAAACAAACAAAAAACATACTGAGAGATCATTTATACCAAGTATCTGCTAAGCCCTACAGCCTAAACCAACCCCCTCTCATCCTCACAAAGACGCTTTTATGTCCTGCTTGAAAAATGAAAACTCCTCTTGCAGCTGATGCCCCTGGGCTCATCAACTTCCCAACTCCAAACACTATTCAGAAAAAGCTTTAGGAAAGACTACAAATCCTTCTGCAGCAGATAATTCCCTCTTCTGGGATACAGTGGTATCTCTCCTGTACAAATGCAGAGTGCTGTGGCTCTGGTGACCTTCCTCTCTATCCTGTAAGTAGCATGGAGCAACCAGATCATGAGGTTTTGGTGAAAACCCCAATTTTCCTGAGATCCAGAGAAGAATTATCATGTTTAGCACTAAGATATCCATGCACTTTCTTGAGGAAACAAGCAAAAAGCAACAGAAGGCCAAGGGTGTGAGCGAGATAAGAATTCCAGTATTTTAATGAGCATTCTGATGGATGAATTCATAAACAGATGGAGTCAGAGGCATTTATGAGACAACTACTCCAGTGCATGCACACCAAAACCATTTGTCTTCCTCATTTCCATGTTTCTTGTAATACCTCTCTCTTGTACAACAGAGGAATGACATCAGCAAGAAAATCCACTTCAAACCTCAGATTCCAAATGGATTAACAAAGGAAGGAATTTGGATAAAAGAACTTTATCAATTTCATTAGGGTTTTGCCATTTAAAACTGAGAACTGCAATAATATGCATGGCAGGTTACAACTCCCATTCTGCCTCAAGAAATCTTTTGCATTCATTCTCTGTCCCTCCCTCTCTCGAGGTCTATCCATTCATGGGAGATTCCTGCTATCACCTATCAAAGATCAGTTCAGCTCTGACCTCTTGCCTTTCATTTTACTTATTTTTTACCCTTCAAGTCATTTATGTTTTCTTGGAATTAAATTCCTGTGGAGGAAAAAGAAAAGCTGAACCCCACGAAAAACCTAACGGAGCAGGCTTCTGTTCCACACAGCTGACAACAGATGGCAGTGAGACACCAGCTATCTCTGCAGAAGGAGCAGGCCACAGCGGGGAGCTTTGGCGGAAGGCTCCTCACTGCACGAAGGGCTCCAGACGGTTTAAGAACTACGGGTGCTGTTTCCTAAATCTGTGACTCGATTTTGAAATGCACAACCGCCGCTGGAAACCTCAGATGATTGACAGCTCTGTAGGAGCAACACAGATCCAAATAAACAAGTTAAATGTTTGTTCATTTGAGAAAAACAAAACACCAAACAAATTGGTATCTGCTTCAGTCTCGCAGCCCAAGCTGGCTTTTCTGGATCTGTGCTGTAAGTCCTGAGGACACCATGTGTGCTGCAAGTCAAACACACAGTCAAAGCCAGCTCCACTGCATGGAGCAATTTCTCCTACATTTCCACAGGAGGAAAAGGCAGCAGAACTGGCTCTGCGGGAGCTTTGTCTACACTGTTGGTGGGCTGTGCCACAGATGGGCCAGCAAACACTTCACTCGCTCAGGAGGGCTTATGCTGCTGCACTCAACATCAATCCCAAGACTGCAGCAGCTACAAAACGATGCATCTGCTTTGCTTATGTATAAATAAAGACGATTTTTCTGCTCTGTCCCAGAAAGGATATTAAATATCAAATAAATAAGTGACAATTTAGAACATCCTAGAATTCCAGACTGGTTTGTGTTGGAAGGGACTTTAAAGCTCATTCAGTTCCACCCCCCGCCACAGGCAGGGACCCCTTCCACTGGAGCAGGTTGCTCCAAGCCCCTGTGTCCAACCTGGCCTTGAGCACTGCCAGGGATGGGGCAGCCACAGCTTCTCTGGGCACCCTGTGCCAGCACCTCAGCACCCTCACATTAAAGATTTTTTTCCTAATATCTAATCTAAATCTACTTTCTGTCAGACATGGTACTAGGAGGTGATATTTGTCTTTCAGCATCCTCCAAAGGCAGATTTAGGGCCCAATTAACCCCATCAATACTCCAAAAAGATTCTTGATACCTTAATTCCTGGTCTCAAAAGCCAATAATTTGGTGCCTGTTTATCTTAGTTTTGTGATGGAGGAGGAAGAAGGGGCAGCTGGTGAGGAGAAAGACCTTGATGTAGCGCTGATAGAGGTGTACGGTTAGTCTGTTAAGAGTCTACATAGAATAGAAACCTCATCATGTTTCCTGCTGGGATTTCCCCTGGGATCAGAATACCCTCCAGCCCACCAGGGAGGGCCAAATGATCTGCTTTGAGCTTGGCCAGGCGCTGGAGCCGTCATTAGCTGCCTCTGCTTATAGATTAGGCAGGCATGGCTGGACATTGCCACAGCGAAAGCAGAAGTGCCAGCCCATGGTCTGCAGAACTTCTACCCAACAAGACAGAGATAGAACCTGGCATGCTCAGGGAGAAGATTTACCCTAAAAAGAACCTAAGAGAGGGCTGGGGTTTCGATTATGCAACCCAAAGACACTGTTGACAGACATGGGTACCAGATGTTTCCACAGCATCTAAACACACTGCACCAGGGTAGCCACAGAACAGCCTACAACTTATGAACCAGTTTTGGAGTTAACACAGAAGAAATGCCTTTCCAGTTAAGGTCTCTGGCAGCAGCCAGGCACTGGGGAGAGTGCCTGAACCCAGAAGGTCCCAGAGGAGCACAGAACAGTGTTTACGAAGGGAAAAGTTGAATAATGAAAGAAAACAGCACAGAAACAATGGTCCTTCAAATCTTTTTCCTACTTAACATCCAAAAATAAAAAGATGTGATAAAGCTAGAAAAGACTGTTGCCTTCTGACTGCAGAGACACAGCTTCACATTTTCAGTGTTCTGGCTGCTTGGAGACAGACCACAGCAGCAGGTACCAACTGTTTTCTTCAGTAGGTTATTTCAGCAACAGAAAGATATGCCTGTTACTATTTTGTGTCAGTCTACAAGCACATCCCCTTAGACTACACAGACTCTTGTCATCTGACAACTTGACCTCCTACAAACTCTCCAGTTTCTTTCCCAGGTTCTCAGCAAACCAAGCAGCACTTGACACTAAAGCCAAACTGTAACTTTCCATCATGCAATTTGAAACAGAAACAGAATTGAAAATGCCTGTCATCTTTCAAGCCAGAAACACTTTGGAAAAGTCAGGCACAGGTAGAATTGGAGGAGCCCGAGTAAGACCAAAGGTACTCACACACAAGACTGGAAAAGAGCCACTGTCCCAGTCCCACCACTCAAAACACAGCAGATTTTTTGATTTGCAGAAGGGGATTAGAAAGGAGAAGGAGCTACAGCTGTAGATACTACCGTAGATATCTCTAGGGGAGGAAGCCAGAGAGTTTATCACAGCATGTTGATAGACTTCTCAGACCTAACCTCACTCTCTTTGAATGAGCCTTCCTGTGCCACTGAGCTGCACAGGTAACAAATAGACCTCTCCTTCATGGAACAGTCAAGGCAGCCCTTCAAATGTGTGCATCTCTCCTCCATCCTTCCCTGGCTTTAGGTGATGTCTCATAAAGCCTTTACAAAATCTATTTTAAGCCAAGGATTCTCAAACATATTTATGCTTGAATGCTCACCATGACAGCCTTGTCACACACGTTAAGCTGTGGCTCCCCTGGCACCATGGTCACTTTGTGCTGCTGGACAATGACAGATATTTGCTCCATCGCCCTTTGGTATTCATTGCTGGCAAAACTAGAATGTGAAGAAAACACAGATGTTATTACTTGGGCTTCATACACGGCATCATTACAATGTCCACATCGTGGAGCTGGGTCAGGACACTTTTCCTGGGCTGTAGTGAGAAGGAAGAGTATATAAACATACAGCTGACACTAACTGCCCACAGGTCCATAGGGGAATTGAAACATCTGGGCTGAGAGAGTCCAGCCTAGCCAGGCCTGGAGGCTTTGGTCTGGGATGCTCTGCTCAGCGCAGCAAGGATGGCACATGGCTTGTCCTTCTCAGGGAAGCACATGGCTCCTGCTGGGTCACCTCCACATGGAGCTTCAGCTCTCAAAACTGCTGGGCCCAAATGTGTTGCTTCCTAGGTGGACAAATACGTTGCAAGCTAATGTTGAGTCCCACGGGAGATCTTGTTGGCAAATGTGGTATGTACAAAGAAAGGTGCTTGCCATGGAATCATAGAATAGTTAGGGTTGAAAAGGACCTTAAGATCATCCAGTTTCAACCCCCCTGCCATGGGCAGGGACACCCCACAATAAACCATGTCATCCAAGGTTCTGTTCAACCTGGCCTTGAACACTGCCTGGGATGGAGCATTCACAACCTCCCTGGGCAACCCATTCCAGTGCCTCACCACCCTTACAGTAAAAAACTTCTTCCTTATATCCAATCTAAACTTCCCCTGTTTAAGTTTTAACCCATTACCCCTTGTCCATCACTACAGTCCCTAATGAAGAGTCCATCCCCAGCATCCCTACAGGCCCACTTCAGACACTGGAAGGCTGCTATGAGGTCTCCACGCAGCCTTCTCTTCTCCAGGCTGAACAGCCCCAACTTTCTCAGCCTATCTTCACACAGGAGGTGCTCCAGTCCCCTGAACATCCTCGTGGCCTCCTCTGGACTTGTTCCAACAGTTAGTTCCATGTCCTTTTGATGTTGAGGACACCAGAACTGCACACAATACTCCGGGTGAGGTCTCACGAGAGCAGAGTAGAGGGGCAGGATCACCTCCTTTGATGCAGCCCAAGATATGGTTGGCTTTCTGGGCTGTGACCGTACACTGAAGCTGGCTCATGTTCATTTTCTCATTGACCAGCACCCCCAAGTCCTTCTCCGCAGGGCTGCTCTGAATCTCTTCTCTGCCCAACCTGTAGCTGTGCCTGGGATTGCTCCGACCCAGGTGTAGGACCTTGCACTTGGCATGGTTAAACTTGTCCTTCAGCTGTGCCTTAAATGACTGTCATGGAAGACTTCCTAGAACACAGAACAAACCTTACCAAACACATTAGCGCACAAACAACCCTGCAGGGGCTTTCTGCGCATCCATTGTCCACTCTTTCAAGTGCTTTTCCCTAATGTGCATCACACAGAGGCTTTTATTGTAGGGAAACAAAGGTAATGCCAATACTTTGTTTTTCAAGTGTTCTCAAGCTAAGGGTTTAAAATACAACCCTCAGCTAGTAAAACTTCACAATCACCAAGTGAGATGAACTAGTATTATGCAAACAGGAAGATGGAGAAGAAGAATAGAAGTGACTTGTCCAAGACAAGAATACCTCCTCCATTTCGCAACCTCCCAGGGTTCTGCCCCATCTACATTCTTCCATTACAGCTTTATTATTACAAGCTGGGACCCATCTGTCATGCTCCAAGCCTTCATACAGGGTTATAAATTATGAGACCTTTATCCATCCAATTACTCTAATAGGTACTTGTTTAAGTGGTCCAGGGTGTACTTTACTAATACTTTGAGTATCTCTAAAATGGAGGATTACTACCCAATGATCTCATTTTGTCCATCACGTTAAGGGTCACTCAAAAAAACAGAGAGCGGCAAATTGCTTCTGAAGATAAAAGAAACAATGCAGCTTGGTCCTGACCTCGGGCTCCCTTTGCTTACAGTCCAAGCTGGCCACCAGCCCCACACTCCAGCTAATTTCCTTCTTTGAAAAACAATCACATTTTGAAGCCCAGTAATGTGCCAACAGTTTCCAGTAAACCCTATAAATATCACATCTCGGCAGCCATCCAGAGAGAAGCTGATTGTGGGGATGGGCCTGAGCTTTGCTGATAGAGAACAGGAAGGGAATTTGAAATGACAAGCTTGAGCAAACTAATCTGTTGCTCTCACACCCAGCTAGCTGTATCCTGGTGGAGAGACTATCGCAGGGACCGGCTGTGTCATCTGTATGGACCACCCTGAAATTCAGGCTGTTCTCGTGAGGCTCCTGAATTTCCTTGCTCCTCTCCCACCTTAGCTCTCACGGTACTGACTGGTTACTCCTGCACTGCCCCAAAGACCACTGAAAACAGCAGACAAGCAAATGGAGCTGTCAAAAACCATCTCTGACTCCCTCCCTGATGAGGACACTCAAGGCAGCAATCCCTTGGCTCAGCCAGGGTTGCATCCGGTAGCACAGTGGCCTTTCAGCTTGGTGAGATTTTATCTGGAAGCCCTATGGTTGCGTTTCAAAGCACAGCATTGCCAGCCTGCTTGAGAGAAAAGAAAGGAAACAGGTTTCTACAAGAGGCAGGAAGGGTTTAAAGCTAACCTGTGTTGACATGCAGAGGACAGCAAACACAGGAGAGCCTGCAAAAGGAGAGGAAAGGCTGCAGACAAACACACTGCCTAAAACCACAGGCAAGTGCCAGGGATACACACAGCATGTTGGACATACAAGCTGAAGACCGGATGAAAGAGGGGAAACAGAAATCCTGTAAAGCTGGTGATGGAAACGGAGATGCAATGCAGTTTAGGGAGACACATGTATTTCAGTGTTTTAGAGTTCTAATATAGCTATTCTGCCAGGATTTGAAAGCTCTTCCAAACCCAAGCTAATCACACTTTATTAAGATCCTCATATGAAGGATTAATATGAATTAATACATATTTTAACCAATTGTTAGAGTCTAACTGATACTCTAGATATCAAATAATTTAATGCCTCCTCCTGCTGCTCTTGTAACTATCCAATGTGTTTATTTCTGTCACATACTTGTGTCATCTCTCCAGCATTTAAGATCTTCTTTTGGAAGTGGACCCATAAGATAAAATGTTTCTGCTAACTAATTAAGCTCCACAGCATCTTTGCAAATATTTAAGTGCTAAAGAGATAGCCCAATTTCATCCATTGGAACGGCTTTTCATATATCGGATTCCAAATTAGCTGTAATCTGGACAGACCAGTGGAAAACACAGCTGTGCTCTGGATGACAGATAAACAATATGTTGTCATGACTGCTGCTTTTTGCTCCAAATATGCCAGTCCTGTTGCAATGAAAAAAAGTCTTTTTGCTATAATCCAAACTCCTGCATTTATCCACAGCATTGTTGCTCATTAGTGACCTAAGACATATGAATGCTGCAGTATAATAAAATAGGCTCGAGTCATTTGAATCGTCATCTTGCTTTAATTCCCATGTTCAGGACACTCCAGGCTTTTTCAGCTAGCTCAGCAGTGACAGGAAATCTTGGCCTAACCTCAGCTCCCGATGTTTTTGAACTGCTCACCCGTGCAGTTTCTACACTTTTAGATTATTTCAGCGTTTAGCACAGGCTGAATGACTTCCCCAAAAGCATGATAGAAATGGCTTGGCTCATGTAAAGGTCTCACACTTCCCACATAAGTACAAAGCTGGCTAAAGCTAGAGAACATGTATAGATTATGCTCCAAGTCAGACTGCTAACCTATAAACCTTGTCTCAGCAGGGCTTAAGATGCTCTTAAGCTGGCTAAACCTGTCGACGCTAGCTTAAAACACATCCGATTGCAGCCGTATTCGTTGTGTTGAAGTACATGACAGTTATGGACCCTGAGTGCTATAAGGTGTCATTCAATACTGTAAGATCATCACAGATTGCCTTCAGATGCCTCAATGGAACACATGAGCTATCTTCCTCATACAGATCTGTATCAGGGCTCCATGCATAGCAGGGGACTGTGTGTCCCCGTATGATGGTACCAGCCTTGGAGCTGGTATTCACAGAAACTGGAGTCACCCACTGAGACAAAGCCATGCCTGGGACAGGGGTTGGTCTTCCCATCTTGGCCCCATCCAGATCTCCATTCAGTGCTCTGATGAGCTCAGGTTTTGCTCAGACAGACCTATTTAGCTCCACAACATGCACTAACATCCAATATCCATGCAGCGATTTAGAATCATAGAATCACAGAATAGTTAGGGTTGGAAAGGACCTTAAGATCATCTAATTTCAACCTCCCTGCCACGGGCAGGGACACCTCACACTAAACCATGTCACAAAAGGCTCTGTCCAACCTGGCCTTGAACACTGCCAGGGATGGCGCATTCACAACCTCCCTGGGTACCCCATTCCAGGGCCTCATCACCCTAACAGGAAAGAATTTCTTCCTTATATCCAATCAAACTTATTTGTAAAGTATTTACTGAAATTGTACAGGGGGATTAAAACTGTGTCTGCTCCTAAGCAGGAAATGCATTTTGAGACAAAAATCTAAAAGAGAAAAGTGCCTTTAATTTGTCTATAAAATGGGCATAATTACTTCATGGTAATCAGTCTGAGTTGTTAACAGAGCTGGGGACCTCTCTCACTCTTACATGGAGTCCTATCATTTCCCTGAATGTGTATATGCAGGATTGGGCTGCAAGTGCAGGGTTTGCCACATTCTCTGTTCCAAAAGAAGACGGTATTATCTATACAGGTGTTTGGGCATTGTCTGCAGGAAGATCCAGACCTTGCTGCCTCCGGAGCATGCTGCATTTTATATTCTAGCTCAACAATCCTGCAGAAGGAGAGCTGGGAATAGCACTGGAAGAATGAGAGGGTGAGCAGGTGGTGTTGTGAGGAGTTTGCTAAAAGAGATCCCCCAGTGTACATGAAATTATTCCATGCTCAGAATGAGGGAAGAGAGTGGACAAAGTCCAGGGTCATT
Source organism: Neopsephotus bourkii (assembly GCF_033783945.1). NCBI lineage: Eukaryota > Metazoa > Chordata > Aves > Psittaciformes > Psittacidae > Neopsephotus > Neopsephotus bourkii. The sequence continues at coordinate 255,796 of NW_026901498.1, forward strand.
ACACTAATTGACACTTTACCTCTGGGAAGTCTCTGGAGATCCAATCAGGGCTGGATTGTGAGAGCAGGGTCCCAGGCACAGGTGTGGCCTGTGCTTCCTTCATTTAGTGTAATTGTGCCTTGGCAATCTGCTCCCATCTCCTCCCTCACCAAACAACTCCAGTGAAACCTGCTCTGCTGTTAACCCCACCGTGCCCTACACTGAAATGCAGGTTTGGAACGAGGAGGGTTTGTCTCACACGCTGATTTTGGTGTTAAGAGCTCTGGTTTAATCATGCAGTCCTCAAGTCTTTCACCTTCAGGTCTGCTGGCACCCTGAGCTGTAAGGAGAGGGAGAGGGCAGTTCTCCACCATCATAAATATGTTCTCAAATAGATCAGAATCGGAGAAAATTAAAGAGACTTTTCAGCATTGTTTTATATGTAGATCTTGGTGTTTTATACTTTGTCCTGGTGATTCATGTTTGGGCACAGTGCAGTATGTGTATCCTGGGAGCAACAGGACCATGTTATTATCAAGAGGAACGTTATAAAATAGGTATTATATACTGCACATCACAGAAACCTGACAGCAGGCTCTCAGCAGCAGCTTCCGGATTTATAGCATGTTCTAGCAAATGCACACGAAGTTGTGGGAAGAGCAGAAAACTTGGGGTAATGATTTGTATATTTAACTTCCTTTTCCACTGGAATTATCTTAATTAAACCCATTATTTTTAATTGTGAAATACACCCAGATTTGGGTAGCTTGATTTTATCTATCAGTGCTTCGAGGCTGCTCAGCACTGTAGTATCCAAGACTTAATCTTGTATTATTCAGTCTTCCTCAGTTCCTCTCTTCCATTATCAAGTTCATCTGCAATTTAAAGCTGCACAGTACACGAGGCAGGCAACAGGTTGAGGCTCTGCTGCTGAAACTTGCAATTGCCAGAGAGACTCAGGACCAAAGTAAAACAAAGAAGGAATCAAGGAGCAAACTGAAGGGTGGCCCATACCTTCATTTACCTCTCCAGTCCAGCAGCCATGGAGATACCCCTGAAGATGTGTGGGGCATGGGAGCCACAGAGTGGGAGTACTGATGATGCCTCTCACCTGGGTAGATTCTCTAATGGTGCCCACAGCCTTCCTTGCAGCAAGGAGATGTGATCATGCTGATCATCTACTCAGTATTGTCACAGAAGGTGTAACTCCTCAGCTTCAGGAATCCTGCCTTTCTGCTGGATTTTATTGCGAGCCACCACAGCATTGAGGGGAACAGAGGGGATAAAGGCAGAGTGAGGATGTAAAGCCTCAGTCTTTGTGTGAACAGGAGACAGAAAACAGCTATCCATCTGATCCTCCTGCTAGTTGCTTCCACGGTATTTCTGAGTCATAATTCAAGCAGTATGTTCTTCAGGCTACTTTCTTGAGGCTGTAAGCACTGCCTGCACCATCTCTGAGGAAGATTATGTCCACTACCAACTGCATTTTACATTTCTGAACTGATTCATTTGGCTTTTTACTTCCTTTTTATATAGCATCACTCTAGTCTAGACAGCTACTCATCAAAATACCTGCAGGCTGCCAGTCAGCCACAATAAGCACAAGTTACAGGTTGATCAGAAGACATGCCACAATGCAGAGAGAGCTGAGGGTCCTGATCCATAGCTCTCCACAGTTTCAGTGTTCCTCAATGCTACCTTTCCTGAGGCAGCAGCTAATTCACCCCAGCAATGCAGCTGGTACCATTTCCTTCTTTTTAAGAAGATGAGGAGTCAGCATCTGCTGGGCAAGATTTTTGCTCTTTGTCGTACACAGTTTTTTCCCAATTTTGCACCTTTTCTCCTTTGCCCACAGTGAATTTTCTGCCCTTATCTGTTAGGTGAGACTAGCAATTTTTCTATCAGATCCCTTCCCCTTTAGCTTCCCTTCAGGAGATTCTTCCCTTCTTTTCTGGCTCCATAACTAGTGCAATTACCTCTCTGATGATTTCCTGGATTTTCCATCTGCTCAAAATAGGCACTTGTGAGCTCTCTCGTTAATTAATGTGTTCTAAAATCATTATGTTCACCAACCAAGCCTTATCGCTTCCATTTTCTTTCCATAAAAGTAAAATCTGTTGCCCTAAGTAAAACACAGGTATTTTGACACTCAAAATTTAGTGAACTCAGTATACAAAGCACAAACCCCCTCATAATTGCACCTAAGGCAGAAACAAAATACTGCTTAGACTTAGGGAAGTGCTTCTCCTTTGTGTGCTGCCTCACACACAATCTTATTTATACTTTAAAGTTGAGAGCTATAAAGAAAAAGGTATCTTCTATCCCACAGCCTACACAGATCCAGTCAATCTCTGCATGACAAAAAGACACAAACAGTTCACTTCTCACTACACAAGGACCACATTATAAGGTAAGTCTTACTTAAATAAGTGCAGTTACATTGCCATTATTTTGCAACCAAAAGGAAGGAGTAACCACACTTCTTTAAAGTATATTGCCCATAAATGCCCTGGTATTGCAGGTGTTACTAAAAGCACCGATCCAGATGCCAATGTTGTCTCATCAGTACCTGCAGGCATGTTCATGCCTACCTCATCCTGCAGCCATATAAATGTTGAGCTCATCCTATGGTGTCAAGCTTCTCTCAACAGTAGCACCCCAGAATCTTGCAGTTTTCAGAATAGTCCCCCTCTTGCCTGGAGAAAGGGGGATAAGAACTTGGAAGTGACTAAATCTGATGCTAGTGATGAGCATGAGCATCCTGAAGGCCAACTACAGAACAGGGATCTTGCTCCATTCAGTCTGTTGATGTGATGATGTAAATACAGTTCTATGATTTTATGAAATATGCCATCACCTGGGCAAGCTCAGGCAGCGTGAGGACTCATAACATGCATTTGGTACTGCTGTGAATCCCAGCTAACAAAATGCAAAGTCTGTGGGGCTGTTGGGATTGCCTGGGTGAAGTTCCAGTCCAGACTGAGAAACACCAGCAATCATCTTTTTTTAAGGTGGAGAGGTAAACACAACCATATCCCTTGGCAGAAGCTGGGGTGCCCAAAGCATCTAGCCAAAACCAGAGGGGCAATGGCTGTAAGAAACAGTCACAACCCTGTTGGGAGGGTCTGTTCCTGGAGTCAGACATGCATAGGGATGCATGCACAGCCTTACATGAAGGGGAACAGAAGTGCAGGGTGCCATATGGCTCAGAACTGACAGACATGCCCTCAACATGATGACAGGACCTGCCTGTAATTGTCTGACCAGTTTTTCCACTGCATGAAAAGTACTCCTATGGGAGATAAGCTTTTGCTGATACAGTTTCCAGGCAGGCTCCAGGAAATCCAGTGAACTGTGTCAGGAAGAGGAAGGACTTGCCCTGCTTCACTGTGACACCCAGGGAAGTGAAAACTTTACGTGCTGTCTCTGTGTCTTGAAGGACTTGCATCTTGAGTGATCCCTTTAGCAGCCAGTTCCCCAGTGAAGACTGGAAATGCTAATCCCCATGTGATGACTTGAACTGAAATCAAAGCCTCAAGAAGTCTTGTACTTGTGTGCAAAGTCATGACCCAATGGCATCTCAGATGAGACTGCCTGAGTTTAAGCACCCTGCAAGTCAGATGCTGCTCAGGTGACTGAGCAGACTGATTTCTAGGATGCTCTGGCTCCGAGATCCCTTGGGATACTAGAAAGAGCTCAAATATATAAACATTACATCCCTCTGGAGGTGTGTGTAATGCCTGGCCTTTGTGCATCACAATGAAACCTCTTACTGGTGGTTTTGTATGTGACCCCAATCCAAGAGAATTGAAATCAAGAGAGATGACAGGTTATTTAAATAATTTTAGGGAGAAGAAAAAGTTGCACTAAAATAAGGAATAAATGAAATAAAAAATGAGCAAAAGCAGGCAGAGATGACAGAGCGTTGATGTGCAATAGTGTTCCTTCACAGCAGCAGCCAATACCAACAAAATCCAGTATAGATTTAACAAAGTAAATTACATAAGAGGGAAAGGTACCAATAAATCAGGGGTACAACACATTCTTTTCTAAATGCTTTAGCAACATAACAATGCATCAGAGGAGCCAAGCTGGTGAAAGAGCTACAATACACCCTGTTCCTCCAGGCTGCAGGAGGGTGAAGAGGGGAGTGTGGCCAACACGGACTGTGAACACACACCCAGCATGTATGGACAGACAGATGCACGCTTGGAGGAGAATGCTGGATTCCCTTCTGAGCCACATTAGTGTCGGGACTCCCAACAGGCTGTCTGCCAAGGGGGATAATTAAGCTAAATAAAAATACACAACAGTAACAGCTCCACAAATGAGGATAATTTAATTACCACATTCGATATAGGAGACCCACTTCCCATGAGTTTTCCACTGTGACCAAAAAGGAGACAATAGCAACAGAATGTGCTGCAGAAAGGAAGATTCATTTACTAAGAAGAGGCTTTTCTATTAAGGTCTGCATATTAAACAACATCCCAGCTTTCCATAATTGTGCCATAATCTTGCCATAAAATTCAATCAAAGTAACAGCTTGTGAATGTCCAAAAATCAATGGAACCGTATGAGAAATGATTGCAGATGTAACACTGGAATTTATTTCAATGCTCAGTCCATGGTGGTGGTAAGGAACATCTAAATAGCAGGGAAGCAGATGTCCTACAGACCTCTTAGGGAAGAGCTCCTCTCTCTCAAATTCAGAGGAAACACAAACACAGTTCACTTAATACTAACCGTTTGTTTGGTTATGGGAAAAAGAGGCCATTTCTATTAACTCAGCCTCCTAAAAATAAAATAGTTGGTAAACTAAACAGGGGACAGCCTCATCTGGAATCCCAACCCAGTAGCGTAGTTTTACTGAGTTGAGTTTAAAATGCAAGAGCTGCAGATTTGCTTTATTCATTAGTGATGAAACTCAACAGAAAGCGAGAGCTAACACGGTGGGGCTTCTGAAGAGCTTTATACACTGAGTAATGCACCTCTAGAGTGCTGTCTGTTAAGCAAGAGAGAAGGGGAAACACTTTTCCTCCCCTCCTCTCTCTAGTGAAAACACTTAGTGGACAGCACAGGCTCAGTTCTTTTCAAAGGAGTGCAATGAGTGTATCCACTCAATTATTTAAAACAGTTGAGTAACTGAAGTCCTGTTAGCTCGAAAATCATCTCTCTTGTGAAGCTGCTGCACAAAACCATTTCTGTGCAGGCAGTCACAGTAGCACTAGTTTTCCTTTTATTTATTTCCACATTCTCCAAGTTCAAGACATTGGTGAGGGATGAGGCTGCATGCCCCTGTCTGCAGGTTTTCCCACAGGGTAAAACTCAGTAGAAGGAAGGAGAGGAGTGGGGACACCTTGGGAGCTTTCTTGGAGGTGGCAGGCTTATATGTGGGCTGTGCTGGCTTATGGCTACATAAAGCCTTACAGAAATCTCTCAGGTGTGTGCTGGAGATAAATATTACAATAGTAACCATATGGGAAAATATATTCAAGCCCCAGGAAAGTCCAAGGATGGAACAGGACTGAACAGAATGTCCTCTTGGTACAGACCCTCTAGATAAGCTCCTTTAGCAGGGGATAGGAGATCAGAAGGTTACCACGTCTGCCTTCCACAGATTCTAATGCAGAGAGAAAAACCACTGCAGAGTACATAAAGATCACTAGTCGTTTCTTCCCTAGTTCCAAACCACAGAGAATCAGAGCTCCAATGCACACACTCACCAGCACCACTGCTTTATTCCACAGCTGCCCTGTCCAAAAATATGCATTTTGCCTTGTCAGGGGTTGCAGGACACAGAACAAGAATGATCAGCTCTACGAGTCAAGCCCTGGACACGTGCACACCAATCAAACCTAACCACTTGAAAACCAGTGTTTGTTCCTTTCTTTTTCCTGTAATGGCTTTGTGGGACGGTTTTCAAGCAGATTACAAGAAACAGCTACCAAGGCAAATGAATTATATAAAGCAAATGCTGATAGTGCTGAGTTTTAACATCTTTGTTAACTGTCTCACCTTAATGGATACTTCTCGCCAGGGTCCCTTCCCAGGTGGAAAAGCAGTGGCAGGGTAGTGTGCTCCTCCTGTGTATGTGTTATCACTCCAGAGACATTCTGTCCAGGACAGAAATCAACACCCTGCAGTGAAGAGGAGAGAGGTCATCAAGGGTGAAACAAACGAGGGAGCAAAATTACAGCTGATGCCACTTTCTTCAGCACCTTGTTCCAGTATACCCACAAAACCCAGAATTATTTTAAACCAAGAATCCACTCCAGTCTGCAAAATGGATTTTGATCTGATGGGGTAAAAGAAGGTTGGCATTGCACTGACAGAGAAGCTGAAGCAGGCCTTACATGCTTGTCTTACAGAAAAGTAATCTCTATGAAATACTTGTTAAAATGAAAAGGCAAGACACAAAGAGGTGAAACCATTTAATCATAAAAATTCTGTACATGGAAAGAATCTTCTCTCTTTGGTTTCTATGGCTTCAAAATACACAGGGAGGGCTGGATCACTCAGCAGTTCTGAAGAGAAAGCAGCAGTCCCAGGGGAAGCATCCAGCCAAACAGAGAAGCATCACCCTGAGAGGCAAGGGGACCTGCTGGCCTCCCTGACAGCTCAGCTTGCCAGCACCTGACACCATTCCTGACAGATCTGTTGCACTGAATAAGGATGCAGATCTAATAAATTTTAAAGAGGTGGGTGCATTTGTTGATCTGATTTATAGCAAACTAATATGGTTTAAGCCAACAACTAACTCCATCCCAGCCGAATCCAAGACCCGAGCTAGTATAGAGGCACTCACCTGGGAATGACAGTGGGGCTGAAAAAACTGTACTACGTCTGGAGATGTTCCTGTCACTAACATTCAAGTCTATGGGGTCTGAAGATGGGATTTCCAGCAAGTCCAGAGCAGTGAGTTCTCTGCTCTGCCCTTGCCAGGCTGCATCTCCCAAAGCCTGGCCAGTTATTAGCCAGGTGTGGAGCTCCCTAATCCCTACAGCTGGCCTGCAATCCCGAGGGCTAACAGAACCTATTTAAACCCTGGGAATAGCAAAAAATGCAAAGCACTAATTTGACTGAACAGCAAATAAAGCAGGGGGCCCCACAGACCAGAAAGAACTTGCACCAAATGGACTTGTTAAAGCTCAGTTTTACATTTCCAGCTAACACGCTGCGCTCCTTACAATACCTCAAAATGCCCTGAGACACGGACAGAGACATGGAGAGAAGGTAAATGGGAATGTTTCAATGGAGGTGGGAAAGCAACTGTAGGATTTGCTTATAAACCAAACAAACTGAAAAGGCTCTCTACAGATGTTGGTGGGATTTGATTGGCAAACAATTTTCTAAAAATATCCTGTGTTTTTAATGGACAGCTGGTCAGTGGAGCAGTTAATATTCTGCTTTTCAATAAAGCAAGAAGTTTAGAAGCCCATGAAATCCCATTTATCTGCACAGAGCTATAGATTCCTGAATCACTGACTGGAAAAATAAGAGAGTTGCTTGATAGGTTGTAGTGGCCCACCAATAATGGACTTTAAATGGATACAAAAATGATTGACCTTTCCACCTTGTGACACCACAGGCCTTTGAAACACACAGTGGAAAATAGATTATTTTTTTCCCCTCAAAAGGAACAGTTAATGAAAAGGTATCAAAGCCTACACAACATTCAGATTATAATTTGGATGCAAATCAAACAAGCAATTTAATTAAGAGCCTGCTAATTGGTACAATGCTCTTTGGCTGCAAATGCTTTAGTTTGAAAGAAGATTTTAGTCTCTTGGGTATTTGTTTGTACATTGCTCTATGTACATTTTATCTTTTGTTTCCTATGAAATCCCTGTAGCTGAGGCTCCTGAACACAGCCCAGAGAATCCCAGGAAGGTAAGTGCAACAACTTGCCTGATGCCACTAGCCAAAAGCTATCTGTCTTTCTAACGTAAGCACCCAATGCCCTCTTCAAAGGTACTGGGGGAAAAATAAGTAGAAAAAATAAAATCATGTAATTTTACAGAACTGATAAATAACCCTCTTAAAATGTGGCAGAAAGAACCCTCTAAATTTCTACTTTCAACTTTATCTCCACAAATAAAATCTACTATTATTATTTTTATGTACTCTGTGACTACCAATATTCAACCTCCAGAGAGAGCTGAAGATATTTTCTACCTGATCCTCAACAAATGAGCAAAAAATAAAGAGGTAAAATTACATCCTCACAGCCCTGATCAAGGCATTGTTCTGCATCTAAGTAATACAATACAGATACAGCTAGAGCTGTCTGCTCTTCTGTCCCTTTCATAGAAAAGGATATTTAACTTATAAATTACAACTCTATTTCATTCTGTTTTGTAAATCAAAGCATTTTCAGTTCTCAGGATGGAAAGAGAAAAATCAGCTATCCCAGCAAACTGTCTGGGACCCCCAAGTCTGGATTGTTTTCCTTTTCTGGAGGAAAACCAGTATGAAATAAATCTGCTTGAGATTTGAGAATTAAAGACAAGACAATCCACACTCTGACGCAACTGGATGATGCCTCTGGTTGCTTGGAAAGAGTGCAAATTTGGTCACGTGTGGTACTGGGAGCTGGGGCAGAATGACATCACAAGACTCCTTGTGTGCCTTCTATGGGAGATAAGGAGCCGCCCTCCAGCAATGGTACCCCTAGGCTGCAGGGAACCAGGTCTGGTGAGGAAGGAGACTCTCTTCTAGTTGGTAATATTAAATCATGTCACCATTTTGGATCATTTCTTGCTTTTCATTAAACAGAACTGTTTTTTGAGGTTTGTGCTGGTAAAAGCCTGAGCTGACATGTGCCATGGACCCCAAGAACACTGTAGGCTTTAACAATAAATGCAAATGTGCCAGGTTCTCAGCTGGAGCAAAAGCCACATCATTCCATGGGCTGCAGAGGAGCTCACCACATTTATGTTGACAAAGGACTGGCTTCAGCTCTACAGCACTGCCGGCAAGATGGCAACTTCACCCAAAAATGAAGCTATGTTGTCAGAGGAGAGCAAAGAGATTTCTGTGCCTGCCCTCCCCATCAGGTTAACAACCTCCAAACCAACTACTACTTCATCTGCTGTTAATAACCTTTAAGCTATTTATTTGTCAGACTGTTAATAACAATATGCAGGGGATCAATAGCCAGTTAAAGCACGTTCCTTATATTTTACTCTGCACACAATCCAATGTAATTTGCATCTTTACATGTAACACTGATCAAACAAAGTAGAAAGGTCATTCCCTGTGTTTAAGCAAATTCTTGGCACTTTTCTCCTCAATTGTAAAAGCATGAAAGCCAAACCAGAAGATCCTATCTAGAGCAACTGTGTGCCTTCTAAGGGAGGCCGTAATGGAGCATCAGATGGCAACCAGAAATAGCTCACTCAGGCTCTTCCACAGGCACACGCTTTTGCACCACTACGCAGACCTGGTTGCTGTAGGAGAGATTCCAGCAATCCCCACATTTCCTGCACATCAGGTAAACCTTTCAGCGAGCACGTCTTTCTGCCCTTCTCCCAAGCAATCAGGTAACCTGGATTGTTTTTCCGTCCCTAAGACCTAGCAGCTATTGGTTGCACAGCTTATGCTTTAATTTCCAGAGCAAATGGACCACAGATGCTATGTCAATATAGACATGAGACAAATACAGCCGGTTGCCAGTTTGGGCTCTCGGCCAAGTGATGGAATCACCACTTGTGTTAACGTAAGCCCTCTGGCAATTTGTCACCCTGGCGCTATCCCAGATCCCTCCGACTTCACAGGCGGCTGCAGATTTTGATAGCGGTGCAGAAAATCTGGAGCCTGTCTCCTGGTCATGTCTCCTCATTCCGCCACACAAAACCCAGAGCAGCAAAACTGTATTAATATTAGAAGGAGAATAGAACAGCGGTTAATTAAAGCCAGGAGCCTTGTTGCTTGCTGTTTGCCACAGCATGGGTGAGTGGCTGTTTGCTCTCCTGGTGATTCCCAGCCTTCCAAACTGGGGCTCTGAATGACCAGACACCTGAAAATGTGACTGCCAAGCTTCAACCCCGTTGAACAAAAATTGCTTCTAATGTGTTAACTGTCTGGAAGAGACCCCAGAAGACAGGCAGACCAGCAAGCCTGCAGCAGCTCTCAAGCAGAAGCGATCAATGGCTAGCTCATATGCTCAGAGGACCACAATCAAATGTCATTATTTGTACGGTTCTACTTGACTTCACATCCCCCTTGCAGAAAAGGCTTTATCGATCCCTTTACGTTGAGGAGAGGGGCAATCAGACAGGCTGCAGCAGGAATAACCCCTTTGGCATTTTACATTAAAACAATAGGGTCTTCTGGCAAGCACCCACACCAATCATTTAAAGACACAGGAGCTCCCTTGGAAAACCACTGAAGACTACTAACAAGATACTGAAGTGACAGCAGAAAGGTTGATGTTATCAGCTACTCTCCAATGAACCAAAGGGCCTTTTCCACATTTTTTTCTTAATTATTTTTTTCCCTTCTTGCATCACTGCTCTTGGAGGGCACAAGAACTGTTCTCTGCCGGACAGCCTCTGTGGCAGGCAGAGAGAAGGAAATTTCCTTTCTCTTGTTAGCTCATACTTCTGGCTCTGCTACATAGCATTAAATTAGGCGATTCCTGAAGGACTTGCTAGCACTCAGATAAATCCATAAAGAATACCCGTTTCTCCCCCTTCAGCCCTCTCCTTCCAAACAAGGAAGATGAAACGTACCTCACCCTTCAATCCTGTGGGCCAAATAACTAGAGAACCACCAAGTTTGCATGCATTATTTGTCATGCACTTGGCAATGCAGTTCAAATTTGGTAATGAACAAGCATGACGTAAAGGCTGAAAGGATACATGATGAGAGCACCAGAGAACAGTACTTTATAGGAGACTGCCAGTAAAAGTCCTGCGTGTTATGGTGTACAAGAGAGGGATCTCCCAGGTTTATCTTTAGTTCTCGCTTCTGCTCATACACACAATACATGTCACTATTTTTATCTCTGCTGATTTTTGAGACAAGAAGAAAAGTGGTCAATGATGGCGGAAATGATTACAGACTGATATCCACCTGCCCTAGAGCAACAGGGACTCTACTGTGCAGGGGGAAGATTTCTCTCCCTCTACCAAACTATTTTAAAATCTTTGCCTATTTTAAATTATAAACACTTTTTTTTTCAAGTCTAGTTTCCTTTCATTTACCTCTGTCCCATGTATAACCTCTTGAATGTCAGAGACGTGCAAATATGTAAACACGAGCCAGCTATATGAAAGGAGTTGGAAGCCAGGTAAACAGACCCAAATGAGCATCCTATGAAATCTATGGAAAAATGTCCCACAGAGAGCCTACTCTCACTGGCTTCTCTTGAGCGAGCCTTTCCCTTTTGCCTTCAAGAGAGCAACCAGTCAAGAATGCAAGTTACCCACATAATCAAGTTAAGCCAGCAGAAAAGACAGCATCAAGGTATCCCCCAGCACTGAGAAAGACAACAAGCAACATTTTATTATGGGATTCAGACTAGAATAAGAATTGCCTGGGGAGTTAAAAAGAAACAAACAATAGGAAGAGCAGAACGGCACACTTCATCTTTGATGAATTTTAATCCCACGCCGTAAGGTAGAGGATGCAGACCAGTAAGGGCATGTTAATGTCATGGGAGCCTGAGACAACTGTTAAACCTGTTTACTGCTGGCATGGGATATTTCCAGATATTCCAAGTGCCATATGAACAGAAGCATTCATATCCCTGCTCTGCTTTCCTAGGCTTTGCTTTCTGTAAGCTGCATCTCTATGGTACATTTTTATTTGTGTATACATATTTTATTACTTAACTAACTTATGCTGCCCTTAAACACATACATAGTATTCCAGTTTAGAGGCCAAAATTGCACCCATTCTTTCTAGCTAATTCTGAAAGACACTGGTAGTCTTAACCAGACCCAGGACAAGCACCAATTCCACATTTTCCAATATCAGCATGAAAATGCGGTCCTGTCTGCTTTAATGGTATAATTTCATCTAAAAGCCAAACAAAAATGCACAGAGCGCGGATTAAAAACACAGCAAGATTTCTTTATCAATGATTTCCCACACTGCCAATTAACAAGGGAATTTTGGAAGCGAAAGGAGTTTTGGCTAAAATGTGCCATGTATCTGTCAAAATAGTGAGATACTCAACTACCCATAAAACAAACCTCTTAAAAATTGGCAGGCAGCTGTTTTGACACATCAGGCCAACTTCAGATCTCTTTCAAACGGATGCCATGCCAACCAGATACATTTGCTTATTCCAGGTCTGAGTTTGGGCCTTCAGGCATAGAGTTTTATATTTGAAAGTGTAATAAATCATCACATTGGATTCACAATAACATGAGGACTCATGCTAAACATAATACAATTAACAAGACCTCATTAGCTGAATTTCTACTGGGATCAGAAATCAAAGTTATCGAAAAGCAAACCTGCCAACAATCAGAATTCCTAATGCCGCAGACATGCATGCATTTAAATAAATATGTTTTTCAAATGAAATTAGCAAACAAATTGGCCTTTTGGATTCTGGCAGGGTGACTGTAGTCCAATATCAATACAGCTGAGAACACCAGTCACTGAAAGAGGCGACTGTATTGTGAGATTACAAAACTCCTAAAACAGGACTCAGAACTGTGGAGCTGTCCTGCATTCTGATTTATTTCTATTTTTAAACTTGCAAGGCTTGTAATTAATGGCTCGAGGACATGAGGGGAGTTGGAGCAAATTTTAGCCTCAGCTTCCTCTGCATGTTGTTAATGGCTAGTCTGTCCAGTAATGTGCTCCAATTTTACCCACATCAACCACATGTGATACAAGCTGCAGGAAAGCAAGTGAATTTTTAATCATCTCTCTAATGTACAGTATAATTGCTGACTTCTATCAGACAGTAGTTAAACAAAGACTTAGAAAGAAATAAATATTCCTTAATTGCACAACTGCCATTGCTCACAGTAGGAAAGCCTTTGAAATGAGTAACTGGTCCCCATTCTGATTCTATTATCATGGTTACACACATACTCAGACATGTACAAATAAGTTTAGATCAGCATAGACATTTATTTATTTCCCAGCTAGGTATGTAAGAGTGTGTATGTGCTTGTATTCCAATGGAGAGCAGTTACTCATGTGTGGCATTATCTCCCATGAACACGGGAAACGCATACCTCTGAGCCCATCCATACACCTATGCACATGTACACACAAGCTCCCCGTCTCTTGCACAGAGGGAAAATCCTCCATGCTGTGCCACAAGTGATATATGGGTTTTACTCACATACTAACCTAGACAAATACATTATCTCATTTTAGCTGCGTAAAATTAACATTGAGACAGAGTGTGTGATGCATTTCTAGAGCCAACTTTCCTTCTTACTCCATGTAAAACAGAAACTTTGACTCCTGGAGCATTTCAGTCTTAAAAAAACAAATGCACATATTTACAGCCCTGAATGTAAATGACTCCCTTGGAGCTGATGTTTCCTTCTACCCTCAGGACATCCCAGTGAAAGAAACCATGCACTTTTATATCCACAAATGTCATTAGCACTTAACTTCTGCACCTGTGATGCCTTGAGGACCCACCACAAGTTTAAAAAAGAAAAAAAAAAAAAACATAAAAAAATAAATCATACAAACAATGCCTCCCCAGTACCAGCCGGCTGTCAAAACTGCTGAGAGCTGTGCCATAATGCATTTAGTTCATGTCTAAAGGTATAATCAGCAAGGCACATGTGTGAACCTGCCATTCAAAGAATGCCCCAGAGTTCAGTACCCAAGTATGAGGCAAGAAGGATACAAAAGAAGAGAAATAACAGTGCTTAGCATCCAATTGTGAGAAGATCAGCCAGGAAATTACAAAAGCTGTGCCTATTCAGCAAATAAACTGTAAAACATCTTACAGTGTGATATGGGTTTGCAAAGGTGCTGATGACAGATTAAACACATGTACTCTACTGTTTTCAACAACTGCTGTTCTTTCCACTGTGTGGTTCATACAGCTTTCCTTCTCCCTTTCAGGACAGAAAACCAGCAAACCCACTATTCCATTTAAACAGTTCAGAGCACTAGGCCTTTTATACTAGAAATGGTGAGACACATGGTCAATTCGGCACTGGACTCCAAACTTTGTGAGGGCACATATGAAAGCTCAGGATTCAGCAGGGAAAGCTGCTTAATATTAAGAGGCATTAAGTGCTGATAAAAAGGACCATCTCTCTGAGGAACTCAGGCTTTGTTCATTCTCCTTTGCTTGTCTCTGATTTCGATAGAGGGGTGCTGACACCAGTCTCCTTAGATTTTGTAGCAGGCCTGGTAGCTCTTAAGAGGCCGTGAATGAAAGGCTGTCTTGCAAGTGCACAGTGACATTCCCCTATTTAAAATTGTGCCTTAAAGGGTTATTTCTCCCCAGGAGAACCAACAAGATCAGGGTGCAGGTCTTTGTCCTGTTACCTTGCTATACTCCTCCCAGGAGTTGCTCCAGGTCCAGTAGTGAGCCTTGTAAAGCCCGACTCTCACTGCCATCATCTCGTTGCCACGATAATAGAATATAGGCCTGAAAAAATAGAATAAGGGCCTGAGAAAATAGAATATGGGCCTGAGAAGGAGAGCAGAGCTGCATGAGAAACACCAGTGCCGCAGCAGCCTCGGTGATAAGGGAGACAAACACTTTAATGGCGTCTGATTTCCGCTCCGGCTATCAGTCAGAAACAGGCTGCCTCCTAATAGTCTCCTCTGCAAGGTTTTCAATTAACATTTTTTAGAGTGTTCATCAAGTTGAGAGCTCACACAGTGCAAGAATGAAACATTATACAGCTTGGCTGCCAGTGATTGTTAATCCTTGAACTACCAGACCCTGTTATTTCCTATAGAGCATGCCGATTTAAACACCAAATGTCTCAGGAGCAGCATGTGTGTGTGCCAGAGAGAAACAGGGATTCACAGACGCTGTGATGCTCAGACTCCTTTTTACACAGCACCAAGCTATGTGCTGTTAGTGTCATGTGGAGAGGGTGGCCAGGGAGGACACCAGATGCTGGCCTGTTCTGGATGACATCTCAGAAAAACTCCATATGGAAAAACCTGGCAGCCAGACACGCTTTATTTTTAACTCTTGTCCATTTCCATCCACTGCCCAAACCTCCCTTTGCACATCTAAACATACCAGTCAAAACCCTAAATTTTCCCTGGAGGTTTTCCTAATTAAAAATACATTTGAGAAATGCAACTCACTCCGAGCATTTGGTCTGCACCTGAATATGTGCACTACCCTTTCCCTGGGCATCCCAGCAATGTCCCTGTCTGTCTCCCCAGTAATGTGCTCTTGTTTTGGGGGGGGAACCGTATGAAGTTTTAATGAAAGGGACTATCTGCAGGACAGAGGTTTGATTTGCAGGTGAAGCTCATCACCAATGGACATCAGACTTAGTGCTTCTCTCTAGTTGTTTCAGGCTGCTGACAGGACGAGATGGTGAAGCTGTTTATCACTGTCTGAAGGGTACATACACCTTTCTTTCATTCAGAGATGCCACTTGCCAAAAAGTACTCACTCTGGTGATAGTACCTTGAAAAAACAGTTCCTAAACACAAGATCAGATTAAAATATTCACATCTGAATGACAGAAGTAGCCTTAGATGTCTTCTGTTTTAAAATTATAGCTTCCCCTGCAGGTTCCTTGCACAAAAGATGAGCCTTTCTCCTTTGTCACCAGGAGCTGCCTGTGAACAAAGGGGAAAGTGCTCACTCCTGCATCCTTAATGCACCTGAAATCCCATGAAATAAAGGCAGCTTGCGAGATCTGCCAGAGTGCACAACCTGATCTAAAGCAGTCCCATTAACAAAAACCCAAACACATATGCCACAAAGCATGACAGCCTCCTTTTTCCTTGAATAAAACCTCACTATTTCACAAGTGTTTTTGATTGTAGGTGTAAGATTATGGTTTCAATCAAAAAGAACTATATCTTCCCATCTTTGAAAGAGGGTTATGGCTTGTACTCGAAGTTCTGCTATTACTCAATTCTTTTCCCTCCCCGTTCCATTTTTCCTTTTTAAGACAAAAAGAACACAACTGCACCTCCTGGAAAGTTGCTGGGGGCTTTAGGAACCATGACCTGGTCAGGTCTTGGGAGGGTGGGGAACGAAAACCCCTGCTGTGCCCTGAGTGACACAAACAACACCAGCTCCAAGGGGCTGGTGACTGCAATGGATTTCTCTTTTAAAACAGAGAAGTTCAACAACTTTGAGAATTAAAGATGGGATAAGCTGTGTTTGAGAAACCTTCAGTGCTTCATGGCAGCCCCTGGCTAAGCTCTCAGGTAACGCTGTAGGCATGCTTCTTGCCCGACAGGCACAAAAGCAATTTTATGGAACAATGGCTCGCACCCAACAGAGGAAAGAACTCAAGTATGTTTTCCATGCATATGTTTCCTTGCTATGTCACAGGCAAAGAATATGATTGTATTCAGATTTCACAGGCTGCCAAATTCCTCCTCAAAATCACAACTACAAGACCTCTCTTGACCTCCGACCCTTCCAATAAGAGCACTGAGGATGTTTGCTGTCAGATCTAAGTGCCTGTACCCAACAGCTGACAGTGCTCCTCTGTGCTCACAAAGATCCCGGATCTTTAACCCAAATCTATGCTTGCAAAAGCATTCACAGAAACAGGACCCTGGGAGGAGGAGGGCTTCCACGTCACCGCAGCCTCTCTCAAGCAGGGACTACAAAGACGCAGCATACTCTTGCATGTTTTTCCAGTATAAATAATGTATTCTCTGCTACCCAAGCTACAGTTCTCAGGCTTTTATCTTCCCTATTGCCATATGTTGTGGCAGAGATCCCTGCTAACCCCCTGACGTTTTCACCTGTCCCCAGACTCCGCTGTATGGCAAGATGCCACATGTCAGGAAATCCCACCTCTGCTCACTCCACCGGCACACAGCACAAAGCTCTGGTGCTCCCCACCTCACGGAGCAGGAGCAAAGATGAATCAATTGTTTATAAAATACTTCTGTAGAAAACCCCACACAAACAAATCTGGCATTGCTTCAGTCAGGATGCAAGGGTCAGAGCTCATAACGAACCTGTCAATTAGCTTGCCCTGCAAGATGGCAGGTAAAAGGTCGATGCCGTCAATCTGTCTGTCACTGGGAGGCTGCAGTCCCGCCAGGGAGAGGCTGGTGGTGAACAGATCCATCACGTTGCCCAGCTGATGACTGACCTGAAAAAAACAACAGAGACACATTTGCAACAAGACCTTCAGGAAAAGCCGAAGCGAAAGAGGCTGGTTTCCACCAAAACACAAGGATTGCTTCCTGAGCCTCCTTCTCTGCTGAGCATCTTTTGAGGATGTCTCCCTTTACGTGCTGCAGTCACCAGCAAACCCCTTATTAAAATAATAAAGGAAAGGAGATGATCCATATTTTTCCTCTTATAAGGGAGCATTTGCATTTTGATTATTATTTTCCCTTTCTTTTCACTTATTACAGGAGTATGTTTTAACAGAGTTTAACTTGAATGTAGCAAATTCCATCTCATTTGTAGACTGAAAAATCAGCACTTAAACCAAGAAAAAGACCTTGATTTGTTCCCTCTTCAGGTCATCTCTGGAGTCCAGAACACCCTGAGAGAGTTCCCAGAAAGCACAGGGATAGATGGATAATAACAAAAAGAGCCCGATGACTTCATCTGCAAACCATTTCCAACAATTCAAGAACTGTAAAGTTGTGGTATTTTTAGAATATATTTTAATAAGGGAGAAAAACATCTGGGTTTTGCTCCTATGGAGATGTGCAAGATTTTTTTCCTCCCCTTGGTTTTTCTTTTTTTTTTTCCCTTCCCCTTAATTGGAAGCCATATTCATCTCTCTGGTCTTAATTATTTATATTTTAAAAACCTAAAATGTCTGTTCTGATTCTTTCTGAATCTTTGCTCCCACCCTTCTTGTAGCATGCTACGGCTATCTGTTGTAGGATGTTTAATTAGCTGGTGACACACCAAATTAAAGCAGACACATTCAAATCAAGAGCAAAGCTGTTTTGCACCAGGATGCACCAGCACAAGATGCAACATGAAAAGAGCCTTTTCAGCTTTAGCACTCGTTCAGAAACAAGAAGCTATCTGATACAAGCCCACATCTGTAAGTACAGAAGCACGTTCTGACTGAAATCCAAGTTGTAGCAGCAGCCTTGCGAATATCAGTGTGAACATCACCATACTTGGACTATCAAAGACTTTTTATTTCTGAATCCTCTTTCTACTCACAAACAGACCCCCAGCCTGTCAGCTGACACTAATTATTTAAATACAACAACAAATGATAACATGATAAATTAATTTTTGTGAGATGCTAGCTCTAGAGAGAGAAAACTAAAAGGAAAATGCTATTTTTGCTGGGACATTAAGCCTTTTATTGAGAGGCTGGGCTGGAAAAAAGTGAACACAAAGGAGGATTTAACAAGTTGGTGGGTTGTTTTTTTTTAAAGAAACTGGAGAAAGCAATATGCAAGAGACTAATTATGAGTTTAACATTACAATATCCCATTCCTTGATTATAGTAATTTCAAATTTTAATGGCTCCCATTCATCAAAAGGTGTTGGCAGAAATATAATATTAAGGCTGCATGCAAGAATACTTCCACAACTCGTAAGAAGAAATCAAAGTGCAAAGCTCTAAAAGCACGAGAGGAAACCTGACCATGAAAATCCTTGCCCAGGAAAGCAGTTGGATCAGTTGACCAAGATCAATATGTATTTCAGGAGGTCTCAGCCATCTGAGGTTAAACCTTATTTGTGGACACTGCTGCAGCTGGCAGCCTGAAAGAGGTTGTGCTCAGCCTGTCCTTGGAGGCAGCAACAAGTAGAGATGAGCTCACAAATCTCCCCCAGAAGGGAGATGTATAGGTGAATTTCTATCTCTTCATCGAGAAGAGGATGGGAATCTTCTGATACACAGCTGTGAAGAAGGAAACAGAATTAAGCCTTCCAAAGGGTAACCCTGCTTCTTACTGTGGCCATTTGGCAAATGTGGACCACTGGGAAGAAGCAAAGGTGGATGTGTCACCTATGGGATTAGCTGTGGGACAGTGCTATGTGCTCCTTGGACCATTCCCTTGCATGGGCTCTTCTCTGTTCCTGGGTGTGCACTCAGAAAGGACACACTGAAAACCAGCGACCCAAACCATCAGCTCATTCTTACAGAGCAGGATAGCTTCATCAGCCATGGGCATGGGGAATGCTGCACTCTCTCTGAAGTCAGAGGGGATTACAAGTGCTCAGCATCTCAGAAAAGATGCTCAGTCCCTCGTAGGCTCATCTGCCAGCTAATTCACCCAGAACATGCCTTAGGAGAGCTGTGGGGTCAGCAGAACACCATATGCAGAGCTGGAAATCTAATAAAGAGGAGATCTGGCACATGCCTGCTCCCTGACAACTGCTACGTCAGGAGCAGGCGGGCAAACGGAGATTTTTTTGTAATTAGACCTCTCACATTTATAAGGAAAGTCCAAAAGGCACTTTTCTTGTTATCACTCCATTCCCTCGCCTCAATCTTTTGATAACAGGCAGCAAGAGGCAATCGCTGACCCGAGACTTGTGCCTCTAATATCACCCAATTTATACACTGCACTGTGACAATCCTATGGGGCCACCATGGTCTTCTTGTACTGGCCCTTATTAACCATAACCAGATGTAGATGACTCTCTTTAATCATCCAATTACGTTTCTGGTCTCAGACAACATTTTTCCATGAAGCAGAGAAAACTTCTTAAGGAAATTAAATGCCCATGCCACAGCCACTTGGATTTATCTGTGCTCTGCAGCACCATATTGAAGAAGGGGGAAAAAAAAAAAAAAGGTTAATATTTATATAAAACTTTGAAGTATTTTTCAGAGAAAAAGAAAAAAAAAATTACCATTTTCTCCTGTCAACAGTGCTCTTTCATTCTAGTTGCCTTTCCAGTTTTTTTTTTAAGAAAAGAAAAAGAAAAATCCAGAGAGGGCAACAGCCCAGAGAAAATAAATAATATATAAAAAAGAGTGAGATCAGATATTGCCCGTATCAGTGAGAAACAGCTGGTATTACACACGGAAGAACGGATTTTCCCCCCCCTCCTTCTCTTCCCTCCTTTTTAATAAACTCTCAGTATACACATAACGTCTTTAAGAAAATGAAATCCTTTTGCTGTGGGCCACGTCGCTAGAAGAAATAGTCACCGCTGCTGTTATCAGTGCTTCCAAGCTTTAACTCTGAATCAAAGGCGACAATTAATAAAGTCGCCCCCGCCAGGAATGGAAAGGAGGAAAGCTAAATATTTGAAACTGGGTGAACAAATGTCAGGGTGTTTTTAAATAAAATCCTTTTACAGTTATCACAGCGAGCAGACCTGATATCCCTGTCTAATTCAATTTCAATTTGCGCCCCATGGGAGATAGTGAAGAAAAGGTTGCAATGCTGTCTTTGGGTTGATATGTTCTTTTCTCCTTCAGGAAGCAGGCACGAGAGAGGAAGGGGAGGAGGGTGAGGGAAGAGAGGAGGAGGATTCAAATACCAACAGAATACGATGGGTTTTTTTTCCAGCTGGATCCTTCCAGAAGGCAGATGTGATGTGGGGAATTTTGAAATGCTGATTTGTTGTGAACTCACCTGGAAAACGTAGCTGAGGAGGAAACTGCAGAAAGGCTGTTTGTGTGTGAATAAATATTCCTGACAGGGGACCAGAATTTACTGAATGTTGATGCCAAGAGCAACACGCACTCCTGAGGCATCCCTCTCCTCCAAAAAAACCCGCAAATCTGCCAACTGCACCAATTATCCCAACCTCTATCGATATCCTGTCAAGTGTTCACAATCCTGTCACCTAACTTCTTTGTCTGAATAAAAAGCTACTCCCTTATTTAAGCAGACAAATGTACTCCTTAATAGAAACAAAAACCCCCAACACTACATATCACTGAGGTTATTAATAAACTGCCAGATCCCATCAGCAGAATAAGCCTCCACTGGATTTCAGTGGCCAGAGACAGAAGCCTTCTTTTTCTGGCTGCAGCTGTGCCAGCTGAAATGGTCGCTGGCCCTCTGCCTGCTCTCAAAAGGTCCATGGCTGGAAAAGAACAACCACTGCACTGGGAGCAACCACAGCGCAGGAAGGAGGAGTTGACTCTTCAGCTTTGTGCTTGGCACTCCTGAGAAGCTTTTTGCTTCCATCCAGGTTCAGGGATCCCAAGCCTTTGTCCCCTTCAAGTCTTTTGGAAAGAAAGAGCATTGAGAGACTCTGACGCAGGTTTACTCACATTTTACAGCTACTTGGGCTACTCAGGCCTTAGGCTGACTGGTTTAAACTTGCAGTCAGGAAGATGCTGAAGCTACAGACTGTGTAAGACACAGAAAAAAAAGCCAAAAATGAACTAGCAGACACATGTCTCTTCACTTACTATGTCAGTGAAAGAGGCAATTATGAAGCAGTAACTACAGGCACCCTACAGACCAACACAGTGTGTGCTATATTACACAGAAGCATTGCCAAACGTCTCACCTGTGGTCAGTGCTGCTGTATGAACCAGTGCTGGAGCCTCGATGGCAAGAATACAAAGCAGAAAAGACATATAAGTAGCTATCATGTATTTACTTATCAGTAGCATCATATGGGGTTTATCTCGGAGCCAAGCAGCACATCCTGTGGACAGAGTTCAGAACAGGCTTCTCAAGGTACCTCAGTGGAGCCCAAGAGGACATCTGGGAGCGTAACAGCTGCACATGCAGACGTTTGGCAGGCAGTATTGTGAACTGGAGCCCAGGGTAGGATGGATTTAAAAGTTTAGCATGTGCTTAAGTGCCAAGGATGATGATAGCAGTGGTGGAGTGGGGACTTTTGGGTGCATACCTGCCCTGATAAGCCTGAAGCGCACTCTCCAGCTCACTGAGCATGCATGGGCTCATGACAGCACAGCGCAGGTCAGTCCACCCACCTATGCAAACACGTTAACTCTCCACAGAAATGACTGCTCACAGGAATTCAAACAGCAGCTCCAACTGTGGCCTCAAGCAGGAAGCCAAGCATCACACCAGGCTACCGAGAACGTTTTGCATCGTATAAAGCTTCACCACTGTGCTACATGAAAAAGACTACCTGGGAGAGGGGTACCAGCCAGTTACAGTTCAAAAATAGAAAATAGAAAATAAAAAAAATTATTTCTTTACACATGTTCTTCATTATCCTCAGAGTTACTACAATGGAAAGAATTTTTAAATTTGGTATTTACTTGTCCCCATTTATAATGCATGTTTACTTTTAGCACATTATTTAGTTTGGACAAGGAAAACAAAACAGTCAGCTTCAGTTTCATGTTCTCATATGCTAGCCCAAGGCTGTTGTACTTGGCTTCTAAATGCTTTATGGAAATGTTTAAATTTAAACAAAAAGATTGTTTTCATTTCAAATTGAAAAAAAGAATAAAACATCCCTGGTAGGTTTTGTGAACCCTTTAAAAATGATGAAACCAAACTACCCTCCTGCCCTCAGCTGTAGATCTAAGCTATCTGATGGCTTCCTCCTAAATGGAAGTGATAAATTATTATTATCCTGACTCAATTAAACCACTGAAAAGGAATGCAACTTAGAAAAATGTTTTATTTATTAATAGTTTGCAGTCTTAAGCACAGTGCCCAGCTAATGAAGTATCACTTTCTTCAGGGATGAGAGATGTTCACAAAGGGGAGAGAATCTGTATTATTTACTGTGAACCCTGCCTGCAGAAGAACTGATTGCATCCTTCTTTAATGAGAACTGGGACAAGAGAGGCTGGTAGTGCCACTGGAGGATTATCCTGAAGTGATCATATCTAAATTTGTGTACAGGCAGACAAGAGCAGTAGTCTGCTATCTGGACCTCCATGAGTGGAACTTTTATCAAACACTAATGTAAGAGCTGAGTATCAAAGCACTTGACACTTAAGGGCACAGAGTGTGTGCAGGCAACATGCTCCTGCTCTACACTGGGACACACATTAGCAACGTGTCTTTATACAAGTTGTTCAAACACATAACCCACTAAAAATACTGTGGTTGAAAAGACTAAAGGGTTTAAATAGATCAGGAAGACAAAAAGACCAGACCACTTGGTGCTCACAGATGTTGATCATGGACACT
This sequence comes from Neopsephotus bourkii, assembly GCF_033783945.1. Lineage (NCBI taxonomy): Eukaryota > Metazoa > Chordata > Aves > Psittaciformes > Psittacidae > Neopsephotus > Neopsephotus bourkii. The sequence goes on from NW_026901498.1 coordinate 278,962, forward strand.
CTGGCTGCAAACCAGCAATAGTGAACAAGAATGGCATCATTCTCGGGGTGGGGGGGAGCATTCAGGTCCTTATGTAGACAAGTGTCTGGACCAACACATTGAGCATGTTAAAAGCCTGAACCCAAGCCCACTGAACCCAGCAAGAACCACCCCATTCACTCCAGTTCACTTAAGACTGATCTGAATTGTTAAAAGTGGATACTCACCCCTCCTGCAGGTATATGTCCAGGCCACCAAGCAATAGCTGGCTCTCTCATACCGCCTTCAAAGGTGGTTTGTTTGCCACACAGAAAAGGACCATTGCTTCCCCCTAAAGAGAGAAAAGAAGCCATAAACCCCAGAAGCCATAAACCCCACAATAAGCCAACATCATATTTCAGAGGGACACTGTAAACCAGGAAACTTCTAGACTAGTTTTAAATGAATTTTCATTTCTGCTTGAATGCTTCTTCAAATAACAGGTCAGGAGTTGTTGTTTTGGTTTGGCTGTTTTTTTTAATATCAGTTTGTGATGAAATTCTAGGAGTGTCTTCAGCACAGGGACAAAGTGACAGTTAAACACAACTTGCTATCAACCAAACAAAGGTAAAAAACAAAAGCCAAACAAACAGAAAATAGTTCACTGGCATGTTCCTTCCCTTTAAGGATGTTAACTGCTGTTTGGAACTAAAGTGAATCTGACACTTTCAGGCAGAAACAGCATTTCTTTTTTCATAATTCATGTAAAGTACTAAAGCAGTATTAGATGCAGATACAAAACAGAGAAAAATAATTGTGCATTCCCTGAATGTTCACTCTTAGTGACAGCAACTGCTTTGCAGGAATGTTTGGGTTTTTAACCCAACATTGTAGCTAAGCTTACTGAGGAACAAACAGGAAGGGCTTGCGACTGACTCCAGGTCACACAAAGTCAAACACAGTGGTTCAGTTGAAATCATAACTCAGGATACTCCCTGCTCTGTGGTCCAATAACCACAAGACAGCCTGCCTCCAAACAGAAGTGAGTGGGTCATAAAATCAATTTGCAATGACTCTGAGAGAAACAATCGTTTAAACAAAGAAGACTTGTGAATACCAAAATAGAATCATAGAATAGTTAGGGTTGGAAAGGACTTCAAGATCATCCAGTTCCAAACCCCCTGCCATGGGCAAGGACACCTCACACTAAACCATGTCACCCAAGGCTATGTCCAACCTGGCCTTGAACACTGACAGGGATGGAGCATTCACAACCTCCCTGGGCAACCCATTCCAGTGCCTCACCACCCTTACAGGAAAGAACTTCCTCTTTATATCCAATCTAAACTTCCCCTGTTTAAGTTTGAACCCATTAGCCCTTGTCCTATCACTACAGTCCCTAATGAAGAGTCCCTCCCCAGCATCCTTATAGGCCCCTTATAGTTTTTCTTCTTGGTATTTTTCATGTGAGCTAAAGGAGAGACTCTTCAACTCTCTGTAATTACTCAGAAAACTGAAATAGGCATTTGGCAGATGGAGAGTAAGAACCCTGCTAGGTTATTGTGCCTGGTCCTGAATAAATTGAAGAATATTCACCCCTGACAGTGGGACACAAAGTGGAAGTGCACACATGTGAACAGCCACATTGGGTTAGGCCAAAAGTACATTTAGCCAAGGTTATCTCCCCCAGCAGTGACCAGAAGTAATGAACATAAGCTAATCCTAAGCATAGACGTTCTGCACTTTGAGACTTCTTCTAACTGCATAAAGGAAAACCCCAAGTACAGGTCTGTTTTCCCGCAGACACAGGGACTTTAGCCTTGATTTCACAACCCCAGCCCAGGTTTGTTCATTGGAGACTCACCTTGTTTAGGAGCTGAAATGAGAGCAGCCCCATTATCAGAGGTGAAAAACACAAAAGTGTTTTCACTGATACCCAGCTTCTGAAGATGTTTTAGGATTTTTCCAATGCTATCATCAATTTCTCGCACAGCATCCCCATATCTAAGGCAAAAACGGACACAAAACATTACAGGCAGGAAAAGAGAAAAAGTGTCACACAGCATAATACACTACAATCAGCCACAACGCTTCTAGGGGATGTAATTTATGCCTGTGCTGCAGAAACAGTTGTCTTATGCAGCAGGTACTGTAATAAACTTTCCCATTGCAAATCCCGTGTCTCCTACCTGCAGAGAGCAGCCTTTCTTGGGTATTAACAGTCAGAATTTGTTCATATGTGAGCCACTCTTGGACAGAGACCAATGACTGATACAAATTTAGCTATGAAGTTCTCAAACACAGGCAAACCCACTTTGCCACAGACTTGAAGCTAATAACATACTTTTGCTTACGGATGCTGGTTTGTAACTGCACTCTCAGAAGCAGGGCCCCCAGTATCTAGACAGCTCTTTGCCTCCTGTAAATTGCATTTTTCATGCCTGCTTTTCTACTTGCTGGCCTGATTTATAGGCTTTTAAAACAGGCACTAATCATACAAAAGCCTTCCAAAAATCATCTGTGCCACATACAGCACTTCATTACTCACACAACTGGCAAAGGAGCTTACACTCCCCCTTCTCCCCCATTTTAGTCACATGATCTTCATTTCAGATGATAGCAAAATTATTAAAAAACAATCCAAGCACAGTCCTCACTAATCTATTTCAGCACACACACACACTTTAGAGAAATTATCTATGTACTTGGATCAACATTGCTTAGGTTTTCTGTTTCTGCAGCATGAGGTATTAATTTAAAAAGACCCAACAAAATCAAGACCCACAAACTCAAGACTTACAGTCCTCTCTGACTACTGCCCAGGAACTGTTTGGAGGCATAAACAGGAGCATGGGTAGCATCAATTGCCCAGTATAAAAAGAATGGCTGCTGGCTGGCCTGCTGCTTGCTAATAAAATCGAGAGCTTCCTGTAAACAGCAATAAAAATGAATTTAATGGAATCATCCTCTGCCATCTAGATCTCTCCAAAAAAAGCAGCATAAAGTCACTATGGCTTAAAAACTAGTGTTAAAATAGACATTACCTGCAGGTAGATCTGAGTCAAGTTGGCTTCACCTGTCTTCAGATCAATTTTGAAATCTTCATAGTACCTTAACAATAAAAAGAATCAGAGAGAAAAAAAATCATATAACATAAACAGGCTTTTTTTACCTTGGTACAAAAGTAGGTGACAAACAGATCATGTGATACTCAGCAAACTCTCTTCAGATATCAAGAAGAGTAGCACCATATTTTTTTGTTTATGGGGGAAAGTAACAAAACAGCTAGATCTGAATTAAGGATCACTGCAAGTTTTGGACAAACCTGAGCTACCGAACTTTCACTCTTAAGCTGTTAGAATAGGGATAGTATGGTTACAGATCTCATGCTGTTACTCCTTCAATAGAGAGCTGTTTGAAATGTGAATAAGATTTTTAGAAGTACAGAACAACTTCCAGGGAGATGGAGCAATCCTGGAATCAGACCTTGGGCTGCTTGGAAAATGTTATGTTATGTTAGAAGTATCTTTAGACACCAATTAAGCGAAGAAGGGCAGGGGGCAGTCCTCAAGAGAACACCAAGAGAAATAAGATGATACAAGACTCAAATGGAATGGACAAGAATGGCACAACTGCAGACTTGGAGCACAGAATGGTGTTATGCAAACAGACAGAAGTTTATTACAAACACGAAGACAAGAAATAAAGAGGTCTTTCAGTACAGACTTGAACCAGCTTCCAAGAGAAGCAGTGGAGTGACATCATCACAGGAAGCCATTAGGGTGCAATGGGATAAGCAAACATCTCTTGGAGGGAGGCACTCTAGAGCAGTCCCATCCCTAAATGGTCCATGTGCATCTTGTATGTTGGCCTTGTTACTCAGGGCTATTCATGTGTTTCATGTCTGCTTACAAGCACCTTTTCTGCACTGGTTTATTGCTGAACTGCAGGATATTCAGGGTACCCTGTAGTAAGTATGTCAGATCACATACGAGGCAGGATATTCCCAAAGCTTGACATGCTATAAAGTCCTCTGCATGGGGTGAAATACCTGTAGATCACTGCCCATCCAACTGAGTCTGTAACTGATTCTGAAGCAGCTGCTGGCTTTACCAAACCCTTTCCACTGAAATGGGTTTGCTACGGTAGCACTTATCTTCCAGCACTGAAATGTCAGCAGGGGAAGCAAAGAAAATAACATTACCAGGCAAGTAGCTGAATTACCTGCCAATCATTTCCCAGTCTCTATACAAAGGGATATTGGGGAGAGCTCTGTTATCAAAAGGTCCAAAATGGCAATTTGGGGATCCAAACCATTCATCAAACCCATGCTTCAGGGGGTGGAACTGCGGCCGGTGACCCAGATGCCTAGGAACAAAAGAAACAGATGAGTTGAAATTCTGCAGCAAAAAAGCAAATAATCATCTCATCAGAATGGCATGCAAGAAAACAATCTTTGTCTAATAAGAAAAAACCTAAGCATTTCAATGAAATAAATGCAGAGGATTTTCTTGATCATTCTCATACTTGTTGCAAGTGTGTCTGTGCAGACTCACTCCAGTGCTCACATATATCCCATTTTAGCCTACTATCTGATCTTTGTTTTCCATTGTTTCCTTCCATTGGTGTCTTCTTTCATGCTGTCTTGATGAGCTGCACTCATGGACACCACCACCCAAAGCCATTGCAAAGACACACATAATGTTTTACTTAGGGATTCTGATCTGTGAGAAGTCACTTTCATACCACTAAACTGTAAAAACATAAGGCAAAGCTCATGATATGTATCATTATATCTGCATCCCCTTTATGGAGTATTCAGGCTGCCAAAATGGTACAAAGAGACCTGAATGTAAATGAGAACGAGTTCTTTGTGAGTACATGTGCACATAAAACACGTTTAGCTACTGCTGATGACAGCTCTGTTCTACTACGCAGCTTGAAAATTCTCCATCCTTAACTTCAAGATGCAGCTCCTCTCTAATCTCCAACTGTAATGCTGCAAATTCTAAATTTCCTTCGTTTATACCATCTTGAGGACACAGAACACCCATCCTCTCTCAGTCTCTAAGGGAGATCTTTGTAGCTTAATGTTTATGTAATCATTCTACCTTCCACTCACGAGCCTGCATTTGCAACCAGTCCATTTTATGCCATCACTTTCTGCACACTTTCTGAACATAAGGGGCATAAAATGCATTACCTGAAGTAAACCGATCCATGGTGTTATTCTGAGCTATTCCAAAATAAGTTATAACAGAAAATAATCATAATTCCAGATATGATTATTTGGTAATGTAACTAACCCTGCAAGTCTGACCTGCAGGATTCTATTTTTTCTTCATTTATATACATGATAATACAAAACTACTCCTCACTGTTTCTACAACAGGGGACATGAAAAATATTTTATTCCAAGAAAGTCCTAAGAGAACTTACAGAGGGAGAAACTTGAAAAAGGCATTAAATAATTTCTGAGATGCAGATTATTCTCTCCCTCTCACAACACAAAAAAAGAGATACAATGAAATGCAACAAATTCAAAAACGGTCATGCGAAATACTTGACTTGCAAACATACAACTAAACTATGGAACTTGCTGCCACAGGACACCCTCACAAGTGTTTAGGAGGAATTTTGATATAGAAATCTAGTGCTGGGGAACTTAGACTTCTTTAAAAGCCCTAAAATTCTGTGTTTGAGACCCGAATTTAACTACTGTACTTTGCCTTTTTTCTTTGTTAACCCCTTTCTAGGAAGCACAAGCAGAGATGGCTGCTGTACAGGATGACTCCCTAGCCCTGCCCAGGGTAACAGGTCTTGGGTGCACAACAATAGTGCGCTGCAGGTTCATATTTAGACTGCTTATTCCTAACAGCTGCAGGTTCTTCCAGATTTTGCTCTTTTCCAAATAACTGCCTGGAACCAATCTGTATTTGCATTGTTTATTTCTTTTCCCTGAGTGTATGAATTTACATTTATTAGCAGTGAAGTGCATCTTATTGCGTTCAGCCCACTGATCCGATTCTTCATGGCCACTCTGCTATTTGGATTTGTGGTTAATAAATAATTCACTGTCTCAGGTTAGTTTGCTTGCTTTCCAATTTCAGCAGCAGTGGTGAATCCGGCCACAATTCAAACTCCCTCTTCTCTAGCTAGTTAACAAAACTGTTAGAGAAACTGTACCCTATTACTTTCCTTAACAGTATCCCCCCAGTACTTCTCCTGTCTGAACTCTCTTCATTAACGATTACTCTGTCAACTCCTCTGGTGTCTACGTACTGTGGAAGTTGCTACTTATGCATTTATGTATTAAAGCACTCTTCCAAACTGTGAATCAGCTGGTCAGAGATCACCAGACCCCATGGGATTCCATTACAGCCCACAAGCACATCTGAAATTCTGATCTTAAAAATGCACCAGTTTCAACTATTACATTGGTAATCCCACTGTGCTTGTTTGATAGGAGTCTCTTTCAGGCTTTTCCCTTCTGATTCTTTGCAGACATAGAATCACAGAATGGTTTGGGCTGGAAGGGACCTTCGAGATCACATAGTTCCAAATCCCTGCCACGTGCAGAGACATCCTCCATTAAACCAGGTTGCTCAAAGCCCTGACCAACCTGGCCATCACAAAACATAGATTTTTAGAAGTTCTCTCTCTTTTACAAAGATTATACTGTACTTCCATAAAAGTCCATAAAGCCAAAGGACAATATTCACAGAGTATTGGATTAGACCTCCAGGTGTTTTAAAACATCTGGTATCAACTATGCCGATCAAGCTTACTCCTATTCACCCTCACCTTCTACACTTGATAAACAATCTTAAATGTAGCCCTAGAGATGTCTGCATCTATTTCTACACCACACACTTATACCCCCTAAAAAGAAGCTTTCTCAATTTAGACTACTGTATTAACAAAAAACCCCAATATATAGCAAGGGCCAGTGACAAAAAGCACTTAGGTGCTCAAGGCAAGTTCCAGCAGAACATCTTGATGGTTTTTGATTGAGTGGGATGATAAGTGGATGAAAGCACACAGGGTGAAGGGTTTATAAATACACACACACACAAACCCAACCCTTCAAGTCTTTGTATGAAGATACATGTACTTGTAATGACAGCAAGTCAGAAATTGATCACAGTAGGGGGGAAGATCCACCACAGATTTCAAAAGTCAGACATCTGAGCTTCTGGTTGTTCTGCTGCTCCTTCACAATACACACACACACACACACACACACACACACAAACTGAGATCTTAAAGCAAGAGATCTTAAAGCAAGCTTACCATTTGCCAATGATCTTATTGATGTAGCCAGCTTTCTTCAGCAGCTCTGGAAGCAGTAATTCAGAATCTGGGATTCCTCCTACTATATCCTGTGGTGTGTATGCTGCATAAAACAAACAAAAATCTTTCCAACTCTTAACAACATTAGAGAAAACAGCTCATGGCTACCCATCATTAGAAGCACTGTTACCAGATCAGAAATAGCAACTAGCTTGAAGTCCCAGCAGTATAACTCCTTGGAAGTTCTCCCAGGCCTGAGATGAAGAAAATTAATTCAGAGAAATCAACAGATCTACACCCATTAGCACACCATGGCCAACAGTAAAGGGGGCTGCCATCACAGAATGAAGTTAAGACCCTTGAAAGGGGCAGGTCATAAAGAAAGCAAGTGCTGTAGGTGTGCACTGAAATTTCCTTTGCTCTTGCAAATTTGCTTCCTATTTTCTAAAACTAAGGCTTTTTTCCCCTGAATCAAATGATCACTAAACTTGCTCAGATTGCAAGAGCTTAAAGTAATGATACCTCTCTCTCAGTCTACAGTTCTATGGCCCTTGAGAATCTAAGGTGTGACTTCGATTAGGATGGACACATCCAAGAGCATTTGCTGATCCATAGTCCGAAACAGCATGTAGCTGCTGATTCCTGCCCAAGCACATGGCATGTGTCACGCCATTATGAACATTATGGGACATTATGAACTGGTAATCTTCCCTGGAAGCATCATGGGCACAACAGTGCTGCAAAACTGCCAAGGCTGAAATGGTTAGAGAACTGGCTGCTGAATAAAACTGTTAGCAGCTTGTTCTTTACTCTGGGTGTTAACATACACCCAATGTGACTTTCTTTCACCATACACCAATTAGACCACCCAGAGGAAACACTTCTCAGCCAGCAGAAGCAAATGGACCAACCAGCCTTGTTTACATCTCTTTAATTTGAGGAGGTTTTCTGCTTGATGAGGAGGAAGCAATAAATTTCACGCTCATTACCACCAGTTAACATGGTAATCTTTTCGTGCCACTCTGGAAGATCCATAGGGGAAGATCACCAAGCCAAGCCTTTGTTCAAAGCAATACTTCCTACAAAGCACAGAGGGAAATCAAGAGAGGAAGGCAAATCAGGAGTGAAGCCCGTACCATTTCTGGCATGTGCATTCGTGGTGTAAAATCCATTCCTGACAGGAAGACGGCCCGTCAACAGTGCTGCCCTGGCTGCAAATAACAAAAAAATGTTTTATTTTACATGCATTCTCTGCTTAATGTTAACATTACTACATTAAGGCTGAGGACAGCACACTGACTGAAGCATGTCAGCGTCTTTTTGCCACAGCCAGCTAACTAAGATCACTCACATTCAAACAGGCAGGAACTCCCCTCTCCAGTGAGCCATGGAGATAGCCACATTCTGATAAGACAACATTAAACTTACTCCAGGACAAACCCAACTGAAATTTGGCCCCTCTCTTAAATTACCCACTGCTGAAGAATCCTTACTTTCAATAGTCAATGTAGCAGCTCTTCTATCTCAGTAATTATAAAAGGAACATCTGACATTTATATTTAAGAGGAAATCATAACATGAACTGATTAGATGCTTAAGGCCAAGTTTTTAAGCTTGCTTGAACACAAGTCATGTAATAGTGAAGAAAGAGCTGTCCAGCTTTGACAACAGAAGTCAGGTCCTGACTGCAGGGAATGTTTAAACAGATGTTTTACTTTAAGCATATACAGTACCACTGCTGGACTTAGCAGGACTTCAGCATATTTTAAATGCCTTTTCTCAGCAAGGACGTCATCAGCACACTGACAAATTATATCCTAAATGAAAGCCCAAACAGAAAGCTCCTGTTCCTCATCTTTGTTTCGGTTCTTGGCTGCCAATCAGGTTTGAAACAAAAAAAAAAAAAAGAAAGAGGGGAAAAAAAGAAAGAAAATAAACCCACATCAGAGAAAAACAATAATGATAAAAATATCTGTGACTCCCAGACCCAAACGTTTCTTTTATCTCTTGTCCCTTCCCCAAGAATCTTGCAAACCATGAGGGTCAAAACCAGGGCACAACCTGCTGCAAGAAAGTCTCACCAAAGCCAATGGAATCAAACTATGTACAATGTTCAGCAACAATGTAGGTAGTGCTTTGTTTACCCCAAAATAAGAAAGATGAAAAAAAATGCAATGACTGCAGTTTTTAGAATACCGCACCATAATGTTGTAAATATTCCTTTAGCTAGACTGATTTGATCACTAAAACAGTGCTTTGTATGGACTGAAGATTGTAGGTTTTCCAATCAAAACATAAATAAAAAGGGAGCAAAACGCAGGATCAAAGCACCAAATCCAAACTCTGCCCTGAGGGTAATCTCTTGCTTGGTTGCTAGTTTGTCAGATGCTGGCAAACATCCCAAACTTCTCAGAAGGTGGCACACTTATATGCTAGTTTAAAACTCAAGTTTACTTACATGGAGAACAGAGGGGGTTGGCAGTATAAAAATCCAGGAAAAGCATCCCTTCTGAAGCCATCTGGTCTAAGTTAGGAGTTTCCTTAGAAGGCTCTCCGAAAACTCCCAAATCACCCCAACCCATCTGTAAAAGAACACATCAAAAGATGTAAAAGTACTTTTACTCTTCCACAACAATGCTTCTGGGCCCACATAACACTGTTATTGTATCCCTTCATTTCTAAATCTTTATAGTGCTCATCTCCCTACTTAGGGAGTACTTCACAAATGTGATAAAAATTATCTTCCCCAACCCTGTGAAGCCGGGAACTATTACACTTCTCACTGAGGAATGGGAAACCAAGGCACACATGAGATTAACTGACTTGCTAATAGCCATTAAAACACTTGTAGTAGAACTGGGTTAAGAACCCTAATGCCTTCACTCTTACTCAAGTGCCGGATGACCGGCAAGCACACATGTCAGGGAGGACAAGGAACTTACAAGTGATATAATCAGTGCTGTACAGCTGCAAAGTCTGACTGCTCTCTTTGCAGTGGATCCCAGGACTTCACTTCAGCCTGCTGAATTTGTCAATTCATCTGTGTATATGTAACTAGAAATGCAAAGGAAAGCTCTAAACCCCAAAGAAGTGCTGCAGGAAAAAGGAGGAAGCATTTACTTGAGAAGCAAGCTCTGCAGAGAAACCTGACAGAGGCATCACGTCTTGAAACATGGAGAAACCGGTGTCTTGCTTATTTCTAAGACAGTGGTTTCACCCTGCATCTTCTCCGGGCATATGAGGGGTCATACCCCAGGAGAATCATAGATTACTATCATGCTGTCTACATTCATCGCTGAAAGCTATTACTGGTAATAATACAAATAAAACTGACTTAAAACAGAAGGTTCTAGAAGGGAACAATTTAATGAGCAATTAGGCACCATGGTTGCTAGAGATTATATTATGCTTTAAAAAAGGCAATAGCTTTCTTTAATATAGATGTGTATCAGGTGAGCAACTGATAGAGAGGGTGTAATGTACTGAGATGTTTAGAAAGCCATCTGTTTGGCCTCATCTGAGAGTCCAACATTTACACTGCAGTGGTGCAGTTTGGAAAAGAAAACTATTGGAGAACTGCAGAGCCGTCTGCTGAGGTTGGAGCAAGGAGCAAATAAACATTACAGCCTACCACTAGGATGTGGAATTAATGAATTCAATGGGATCACCCCCCAATTCTCTATTCTTCAGTATCTTTATCATCAAGGAAGAAAGAAAAAAAACAGTATCGTGTTGTTCTAATTCGCAATCACAGAAGTTACTGAAGGATTAAAGTAAAAAAGACCATGAAGATGCATTTTTAACTAACAGATTATTAAATAAATAAATAGTTCATAGAAGCTCCAGTCAGGATCTATACCTTATCATGTCTCATGCTGTACCAACACTTCTAGAGTGGGATAATCACTGTCCCAGGGAGCTTTCATCTTGAATATTACAAATGCCAGCTGGGAAAGGAGGTGTGTATGGGGGGGGAATATTCCTGAATGGGGAATTGAGATGGACTGCCGAAGGCTCAGCTGGGCAGAAAAACTCGTCTTACAAGGTAATTATCTTGTACTGGAGTGTAGAAACACAATGAAAACCAGTCATGCTGAATCGGCAGAAGGAGCCAAACAGGCGATAAGAGCTTGCCCACCCTCCGAGGCACACACCCACCCTCATTTGCTTTTCAAGCAGCTTAAAACGGCACACAACAGGTTCCTACTACAAACAAACCTGATGGATGACAACAAAGTACTCAGGAGAGAAGCAAACCAGGAAGATGTCAGCAACAGGAATGTGCTGGAAAATAATGTATTTCCTTGCCCAGGTGGCTAAGACCACCCCAGATTGCAAAAGTGAGAAGACTTTTGATTGGAAATAAATCTGTGATTATTTCCATTTTTTAGAGATTTATTGCCTTTTTTTCCCCCTCCCCCTCAGTTTAGAAGGCAAAAATCAGCAAAATTATTTTTCTTCTCGTTAAGGTTTTCAAGGGGTAAGTGTGGGTTTCTAAAACATTTCCTTAAATATCTTGTGAGTTTATTTCTCTACACTTGTAGACGCACCTTACTCGGTGCTACTACAGATACCTCCATTGCTGGCTTTGGAAGATATTGTCATGATTATTTTTGTAGGCTACAAAAACCAAGCCTTAACTTCAGCGTGATTCTACCAAGGCTTGAAAATCACAGAGACACCCTGTTTTTCAACATACACCAGCCAGTTGAATACTTTGCCAAGGACTGTGGAGTTCATTGCTCATCATACTCAGTCACTATAAATGGACTAATAGATGACATTATTAAACTTGTAAGGTATGTAGGTGTTGTATGCACCAGTTCCAAAAGGCTTGTGTATGGGCTTGACTTTACAGGTCTGAGCAGGCCACCTCAGGAAGCTCTGTCCTGAAGGAGGGGTAGGGCAGGGGTACACCAGACCTGGCAGGGACTTCATTTCTTCACCACTTTTTACACAAAATTAGGATAGGAAATGAGGAAGAAAGCAACTGAGCATGAGGAAGTACTTACATGAAGTCCTTACAGGCTTATTCAGATATTCCTGCATATTTCAATCAAACTTTTCCAGACCGCCACATCAACCTATGCCTGAATCACTGTGCTGGAGGCCTCTGACCATGAATCACGGTACAGGCTCCACTCACCTGCCATCGCACAGGCTGAATATGAAGCCCTGAAAGGGGTGATGTGTAAACCTGGGAACTGTGATCTAGGCTGGATCATGCCCATAAAGAACACCTGGGCCCCATGCCCTTGGGTGACATGGTTTATTGCGAGGTGTCCCTGCCCATGGCAGGGGGGTTGGAACTGGATGATCTTAAGGTCCTTTCCAACCCTGACTATTCTATGATTCTATGTACATCAGAGAGAGCTCTGCAGGAGTGAGATGGATCTTACAGGGCACAAAGAAGCAAATAAATGCTCAAGACGCACATGCAAAAGACAAGCCTTGCCAGGCCCAAAAATGTCCCTTGATGTGCACTTAGGACACCCAAACTCAGACCAGTTTTCAGGGTAAAGCTCATGGCGCACCAACCTGATGAAACTGCACCAGTGCAGCTTTGGACCCTGCCCATGCGCCTCAATACTCCAGTGAGCTCAGGGACCACCACAGGCACACCACGCACACCAGCACAATGCGTTAGACAGCAGCCATGCCCACAAGGTGCCTGTGCTCAAACCATGCCCCCAAAGAACCCCACAGGCGCCCCTCTGCCAGCCCTGGGAGATCCCCTCACCAAAAGGGCCCTGCTCACACCCCAGTGAACCCCCCCCCCCCCCGCAGCCCACACCCCATAAGACGCACTCCGTGGAGCCGAGCCCCCATTTTACCTCAGCCACACCGGCCCCTTCCCATGAACCCAACACCCCCTCAGCGTCACCCCCCCACAAGCGACTTCCTCTCAGTAACACGGACCCCTGTTCCCACCACCACAACACCCCCCCCCCCGGCCCCACTCACGTCGTCCATGAGGAGCAGGACGATGTTGGGGGGCGCGGAGGCCGCGGCGAGGCCCAGGGCCCAGCACAGGCACAGCGGCACCAGCACCGCCTTCGCCATGGCAACCGCCGCCCCGCGCTGCGGCCGCGCCTCACGTGACACGCGGCGCGCGTCACGGGACTCGCGGGGCGGGCGGTGGAGGCGGGGACAAGATGGCGGTGTGCATCGCTGTTATCGCTAAGGAGGTGGGGATGGACCTCGGGCTGTGGGGCCGGAGCGGAGATGGGCCTCGGGTTGTGGGGCACGGGGGATGTGGGGCCTCAGCGGAGGTGAGGGGAGATCCCAGGTTGTGGGGCCTGAGGGTGGGAGGGGGTCAAGTGGAGCAGTGGGGCCTGAGGAAGGGTGAAGGGAGATCTCAGGTTGTGGGGCCTGAGGGTGGCAGGGGAGCTATGGGGTATGAGGAGAGGTGATGGGAGAGCGTTTGGGTCTCTGGTTGTGGGGCCTGAGCATGAGCGAGGAAGGGAGCAGGACTGGGGCCATGGGGCTGGTTGTGGGGTAGGGGTGATGGGGAAGGGCAGGGTCTCAGGTTGTGGGGCATAAATAGGGGTGAAGGGAGTGGGGCAGAGCCTTGGTGGGTATGTGGGGGACCAGGGCAGTGAGTGCAGGGACAGTGTGAGGGTGCCCTGTGGTGTCCTGCTGCCGGGAGAAGAGAGGGGTTTTCCTCAGAAAGAGGGGGAGAGAGGCACTGCTGGGGCAGGTCAGGCAGTGGAGAGACCTGAGCCTTGTGCAGTGCCTCCCTTTTGCAGCTGGTTCTCCTGGTGCTGGTGTATGGAGATCTGCACAAGTGCTACGAGGTGTAAAGGGGAGCTGTGCATCTGAAATGCTTAAAATAGCTTATTTCTGACAGCAGCAGTTCTTTGGGTGAAAGCACTCTCTTGGCATCACTTACACAGCAGAGCGGCCACTCCTACTCAGTGTAGTTTGCTCTGCTCCCCAGAACTATCCCCTGTACATCCGGAGCGTTCCAACTGAGAACGAGCTGAAGTTCCACTACACCGTGCACACTTCGCTTGATGTCGTGGATGAAAAGATCTCTGCCATGGGCAAGGCCCTCGTAGATCAGAGGGAACTGTACCTAGGGCTCCTCTACCCCACTGAGGACTACAAGGTGTATCTTTCTAATGCTTTTTCCTATGCCATTTTGTATTTATTTATGTATTTATTTTACATGTATTGCTGTGCATTCATTTCTGTATTTATAGAAGCCCCTTCTTTCTTGGAGGGGGCTCTGCATAGAAAGCCTCTCTTTCTACTTGGTGCTGTATTAGAGACGTCAGCATAAAATACATGTCCTTGTTCACTGACCAGTTTGTCACATAAAGGCTCAGGTTTGGTGCCTTGGTCAGTTCAGAAGCTGCTTCACTGCCCACCAGGCAGTGGAAAAACGTACTTTTACCCTACACGAGGGAGTGCAATGCGTGATGAGTGCCTGGTCCAGCTAGACTTCACCTTTCACTAACTGGGTGCTTTAGTCCCTGCTTAGCTAAAACACTTGACTGACTAGAATAAAGCTTAAACTCTTTAACACCAGTAAAAGTAGCAGGAGGGTGAAGGTCTCTGGCAAAGTACCTATATCCCAGGTGCGTGGTCTGATTTCTGTATACTCTGTGGCCTTGTTTATAAGTCACAGAATTGATCTTTTGAGCTTTCTTCATCTTTTCCTCTGAATCCCACAGGTGGGACTTATGTGCAGGCCTGATTTCTGGGGTTTTATAACTTGGTTGTTCATTTTTGAAGTTTCAGGTCAGCCATACTGGCTGACATTGGAACGTCTCCAAGTCTCCCAAAGAAAAATAAATAAGTTGGCTGTGTCATTAAAATGGTTTCCCCAAAATAGCTAGTGGGAGGCTGACTTTTGAAATGGCAAGGCATGCTTTACTGGCCAGTATAGGAGCAAGCTTGTCCTGGAGTTATCAAAGATGGAAGAAGTCAGATAGAAAAGGGATTCAGTTCCTGCAAAATAGCATCTTGCTTACCTCATCTAGTCCTAGCTACGTGCTGGGCACAGCAAGAATGTCTTGTTTCCTCTCAGCTTGTTTGTTTGAGTTTGTCTCAGCCTGCATCAGTTGCTTTGCCAGGCTCTGGTGTGTCAGAAGCACTTGCCTTAACAGCTGCACAGATACGGCTACGTGACAAATTCCAGGGTGAAGTTTGTTATGGTGGTGGATTCTTCAAACACAGCACTTCGAGACAACGAGATCCGCAGTGTAAGTGCAGGACATGAGCACGACTTGCCAATCAGTGTTTTTGCTACTTATTCATAAAGTGCTAAGAAACAACAAAAAAGAAGTATTAATTAAACTACAATCTCTTTTCAGATGTTCCGAAAGCTGCACAATTCATATACAGATATAATGTGTAACCCCTTTTATAACCCTGGGGACCGTATCCATTCCAGGTGAGTTGACCATACTAATACTTTCCATCTTTCTGGAACTTGCAGTATACCCACGATGTAATAGCAGCAAGAGCATGACCTCTCTGACAGTTCATGCTCTGAGAGCCTAAATGGAGAAGAGCTGTGTTGCCTTTGGGCCATTTCTATGTAACAGAAAACTGATAGTCTCATGACTGCCTCACTCCTACCTCAGAATTGGTGTTAGAAACAGTGATGCAAGAAAATTTCTTTCTTGGGGAGAAAAAAAAAAAAAGGAAATGACCTGTTTCACAGGTGACGTAAATAAACATACTTGTAAGCAGAGCAGGTTAAAAAGTGAACAACTGTACTTGTTCAGGGCTTATCCTTGAGTATGGACACATGTAATTCCTCACCTGGAAGGGCCAGTGCCTCCCATTTTTTACCTGTAATCTCACAGGGGATTTTAGTAATGTTTGGATCTTCTGTTGCCTGGGCAAAAACACCTTTGTTCACTTTACTGAGGTCTGCAACCAGGGTGAAACCTGTCCTTACTTTAGCTTAAAGTCATTACTTACCCAACAAAGCGTAGTTAAAGAATAAAACAATGCATTCAGCTTAAGGAAAGCCATCTTGTTAACCAGCAAAAGACATTGTTAGCCATTGCCTTTGTTACAGTAGGTGTGCTGGGCAGAACTAGCTGCTTCCTCTAATATTCTGTGTTCATTCCCTTCTCTAGGGCTTTCGATAATATGGTGAACTCCATGATGATGCAGGTGTGCTGAAGCACTGCTCTTTCTTACCCATGTGTTGAGGACATCTCCCATGTGCAGAATTGTGCATAAATTGATGTATATATTGTCTTCTTTCTGTGCAATATTTTAAATTTATTCTATGTAAATAAACTGGACACCTGCAAGGTCTTCATGCATTTCATCTCCAGCAAACCTGAGTACAGCACAGACATCACTGTTCATCTTTATGCCTTCAGGCAACATGTGAGAGCCAGCTCTTCCTTCAGGAAGGTCAGCCTGTGTCAGATAG
The DNA here is from genome assembly GCF_033783945.1 of Neopsephotus bourkii. Lineage (NCBI taxonomy): Eukaryota > Metazoa > Chordata > Aves > Psittaciformes > Psittacidae > Neopsephotus > Neopsephotus bourkii. Next base: position 295,616 of record NW_026901498.1, read on the forward strand.
GTTCGTTCCCTGCAGAAATGCATGCAGCTGTGCTTCTGTGCAAGTCAGATGTTTCTGTAGAAATTGAGCTTTGTGTAAAAACAGCAGTTCCTGCTGTGCTGATGATTAGAGCAAGAACAGCTGCACAAGAGGCAGCTAAGTGATTATTATTAGGTCAACCTAGATTTCAGTCAGCTGAGATGCAGAGTGACATTGATCCTCAGAAGTACTGGTGCTTCAGGGCAGTTCCTCTGAAGCAGGGGAAGTACATCAGCCACAGAAGTCCTTTTGCTCTTTTTCACCCCCCTTTGCTCAGGACTGTTTTCTCACAGGAACATCACAAGGAATGGTCACTTCAAACATACTTGGGCTTTTGTCCTGGTTTTCCTGTTAGGAGCACTCAGATCTGTATGTACTTACTCCATTAGTTCTTGGAAAGAGAAAACTCTGCAAGTCAGCTGAAGGCTTCAGGTTTCTCTACAACCCCAGCCACCAGCCACTGTTTACATACACTTGAGAGAGCTCTGCCGATAGCAAACAGCTGGTCTCAAAACAGCAGCTTGAACCCAATCAAACCTTGCACTGATTGTGCCTTCCTGGGGAAGGTCTTCGGGTGACTCACATTTGACAGCACCTCCTGATATTCACACTCACACCTCATTCAGGTTGGCCATGGACATTTAACAGTATTTCTAGCCCAGGTCAGGGAGCACAGGTAGCACAGCTGGGATAAATCCACACAAACAGATTAAGACAGGATTGCACAGCTGCCTGGCTCATCCCAAACTAATCTCTGTTAGCATCTCCATCCCCTGCAGCTCTCTGCTGTTCTAATTAAAGACTGCCAAATCAATACAAGGTATTTGTATAGGAAAACCCCACAAAGTAGGCTAGAAAAGCTTCTTAATTGTGCAATACACTCACACTACACAAGGCTGTGCAGCTACAGCACGGTCAGCAGAAGTAACACAGGCACTGACCAGGTACTTGGTGCTTTTCACAAACCTCTACTCCCAAGTTTTTCCTGCCCCACATGCAGCAGTCTGTGCTTAAGCATCTGATAAGTTAAAAATCTATAAAACATAAGCTGAGAAAGATAATTAAGTAGCTGTACAGCTCCAAAGGATACAAGAAGCCTGGAGAAAGCCAGGTCAGTGTTGAGTCAACTCCAGTCTCACTGCAGATGATGTTCACACAGCAGGGTAATTTATTTTAATTAAGTGACATTTGCAATACCTTCTCAAAGACAGCTTCCACACATTTAGATCAGCAACAACCTCTCAGATCATCAGAAAGTGCTGAAGCCTCTCCCACCATCTAAGGCACAGCTGCACACTGCTATTCCAAAACATCTTCCTGTACATCTTCACTCTTTCCACTTCAGAGTGGGAGTTCAGCATTTCCTCTAACACAACAGAATTCAAACAGGCAGAGGTAATTTTTATTTAAAGTAAAAAAGAAAATCAAGAATTTACAAAGATACTAAAGTGAAAGTTTAAAGCCTAATTAAGTCTAAAGGTGTAGCTCAGATCAAGGCCAGTCTTAGCAAAGTCACAAAATCGATACAACATTAAGGGTCAAAGCTCCCAGCTTTAAAACAAAGAAAAGACTTTTAGGTTTAAAGGGGGGAAATCAGCTGGCAATGCCTCCTGAGCTGTAAAAAGCTGATTTAGCAATCAGTCACACTGGGGTTGGAGAAATCCTAACCAAAGATTAGTGTGAGAATTACATAATAAAACCGATTTCAGTGCAGAACTTCACTCAGCTGTGCTCACAGCATTCCCACGCAGGGAATCCTGAGTAAAGAGGAAGATCAGACCAAATTTGCAACAGTGGAGATGATTTTATGAGAAATAAAGTAGAAAGATGAGTTGGCAGCACCCATTGATCCCTACACCTTTGGGATAAAAGCAGGAACAGGGGCAAAGGGGTTGCTGACTTCTGAAATAGGAGGGAAAGACTTTGTGACACCCAGGTTGTGTTTAGGCATCAGAGAGGTACAGAGGCTTCCACAGAAACAGCAAGGGGTGTTTTGCCCCCCTTCTCTAGTTATTACATATACAAGAGCAGTGAGCTAAAAAACAGACCCAAACCACACAATTGGCTCCATCCTCTTCCCAAGAGGAAGGTCAGAAATGCACAAGGCTGATGAAGCTCTCCGGCTGTCAGATCTGGAGCCACAACCCAGGACTTTCTCCACTGATCTGGAGAAGAGAGTCTTTGGAAAGGCCTTTGGGGTTTTCTTACAAGCAAGAGAAAGCAGCATCCAGCTCCTGTGGAAAATGCTGGCAAAGCTGAAGGACCTTCACGGGTTGAGCATCCCCATAGCAGGTTGAAGGGTATTTGGACAGCTAGAAGCTAAACCAAACCTTCTAGTGCAGCCTTTGTCTACGGGATGAGAATGAGCCTTAATGGTTGGGGCATCTCTTCCCTCCTGAGGGTAGAGTGCTCTCTGGAATAAGACTGTACTTGATGGAGACCCCTAAGCAAAGGTAAGGCGAGTCCCTCTGGGATGCTGTCAGGACATCACACAGATGGAGCAGACCCAGTCTTCCCTCCCGCACCCAGGCACATGGCTGCTTCACCAGTAATCCTCACAGCTAAGCAGATGGCATCGTTCAAATTAATCTTTTTTGGCTAGGCATGTTTTTAAGTCTCTCCAATCCCATTTCCTCATTTCAGCCCCGTCGGCATCACCAGGGTAGTCCAACAGTTTCTGGTATGTAGCAAAGCAGCATCTTTGACCCCTAAAGAACAACAAAAACAGCATCCTGAAGCACAGGTTGCTCAGCTGTCAACTGTGCCAAAACCAGCTCCTTCACCCCTCCAAGAACTGGATTCACCCTTCTGTCCCAGATAACCAAGACTAAACCTCCAAAGCCAGGCACAGCTCGCACTGGTCAGGCTGGGAGTCAGTGACCACTCAAATCCCTGCAGGGACAAGGGGACGGCATCAGGTTTCCAGGTGGTTCTTTCACCCCTGAAGCTCTTCTCTGCCTCCTCTCACAGTGCCAAAGGCACTGGGGCATCAGTGAAGCTAATCCACAGTGAGCTCAGAGATGTATGAGCATCAGCAGGAGGTGTGTTGGAGAATAGCTCCAGGCCTGCACTGGGGATGCAGGGGATGCTGGGACAGCAGCATGGATGGGTTTGCTGTGCCATCACTGGGGGCTCACTTCGGTCCTTCCCCCCACAGCTGCCCACAGGCCACCCCCACAGGGCTCCTGCCAAGAGCACAGGCACAGGGGTGATGTTTAGAGCGCACGATGGGCAGGAGATGTTTCTAGCACAGGTCTCCTGCCTGAGCCCTTCCCCTTCCTCTCACCGATTCTAGCTGCAGAGCCAAGAAGCTGAGCATGACCAGAACAAGGGGCAGCTGCCTCCAGGGGTCTAACCCAAATACACAGGGACTCCCCCATCCGGCCACGCACCCATATTCCCTCCCTCATGCGCTTGTATCCTGCTTCCCACAGCCGGATCCCCACTGGGCCAGCCGTTTGCAGCCTTGTAAGTAGCTGTAGTAGCCGCCATACTCGGTGGTGTTGACGCCTGGCAAGTTGGTCCTTTTGGGCAATACCTGGAAGGCAAAGGGTGTCTCAGCCAGTGCCGATGTTCAGCACAGCCCCGTGCACACAGAGCTGGGAGAACTGCATGCAGCACCCCAGGGTGCTGCTTACCTTAATCATACGGCCTCTGAACAAGATCCTGTTCAGTGTCATTGCAGTCTTCATAGAGCTCTTCTCTTCAAATTCGATGTAGGCATACCTGCAATGGATGGGGTGAGCACAGCCTCAGGGACACCCCACTGCTCCCACAGGATGGGGAGCACAGGGCAGCACCCTGGAGACCCCAGCAGCACAGCACTGACCCTTTGGGGTACCCTGATAACCGGTCACAGATGATGGTCACTCTTTTGATCTTCCCACAGCAAAGGAAGAAAGACTCCAGCTCCTCCGCCGTGGCCTCATAATCCACCTGCAATGACAGTCTCAACCCCTCCAGCGAAAACAGCCAACTGCCCATAGCCTGTGTGTCTACATTCACACACCATCACTGAGACTAAGGTCCCAGCTGACCCTTCCCACACCATCTCCTGAGGCTCAGAAGGTCCCTTTCAGCTGAATGCTTCAGCCTGGAAACCCAAACCCAAGAGACAGCTCCCCTGGCTTTGGGGGCACAAGCAACAACACGAACCCAGCAACTTCCAGCAGGGCATTCTGGGGAGCTGACACAACAGATTATCTGCAAGTGGCTGGAAATCACAAGGAGATGCTGAGCCACAATCCCCGTCTGGGCTGGGCAGACGAGAAGCATTTGGGATCAAACCAGCCAGCCTTCATTGTGGGGTGGATGTACCCTGTGTGAGGGATCTCAGGCATATGTCCAACTGGACCAGGAGCAGGGAAGATGGGGTCCGCTCCAGGCTTTCCCACTTACGTTGCCCACATAGATGGATTTCCGGTCAGCCTGTTTCTTGACATAGGCGGATCTCTGGTCAGCCTGTGTCCTGACATAGGTGGATCTCTGGTCAGCCTGTGTCCTGACATAGGTGGATCTCTGGTCAGCCTGTGTCCTGACATAGGTGGATCTCTGGTCAGCCTGTGTCCTGACATAGGTGGATCTCCGGTCAGCCTGTGTCCTGACATAGGTGGATCTCCGGTCAGCCTGTGTCCTGACATAGGTGGATCTCCGGTCAGCCTGTGTCCTGACATAGGCGGATCTCCGGTCAGCCTGTGTCTTCTTAGGGATTTCCTTTGAGAAGAGACCTGCAGAAACAAGGGTTGCTTTGTCCTGCTGGTGGAGGTCTGCTACCACAACAACCACCACTGAGCTGACACACTGCAAAGCTCCACAAGTCCCCCATCACATCCAGGCATCTCAAACCCCCACACAATTGCCTCTGCCTCCTCCATCTCCTTGCCTCTTTCTCTTCAGAATACAACCCAAACCACAGAATAACTGCTCTGTTGAGGCTGTTATTGCTAAACTCAATTAATTAACTTAATTAAAAGTAATCAATTTACTGCAGCTTTGCCTGCATATGTAGGAGGTAAGAGTGGGTATAACTTGCATTAGCACCATGCCACACCTGGGACCCCATCCTTCATCCACCTTCAATGCCCAGCCCCAGGCTGTCCAGAGAGGCACAGCCACATGCTCTGGCTCCAGCTGGCACCCTGTGCCCCAGCCATGTCCCTGGGTGGACAGCAGCACCCAGGGACAGCCCGTACCTGTCTCCAAGTTCTCAGCAACGCGGCTCTCAGCTTTCAGCTGCAGGTCCCTCATCCACTCAGCCTTCCTCTCCATCACTATGGTTTTGATGGCCTGTAGCTCCTGAAACCCCAAGCCAGACTTGGGTGAGCAGCGCATGAACACGGATACCCTGGCCCTGCTCCCCACTCTGTGCTGCACAACATGCACCTCCACCTGTAGCTGGGCACAAGGGTGAGCTGGAGAAAACAACCTGTCCCACAAAAAAGGCAGTCCATCTCCCAGCTCCACTAGGGAGGAAATACCTGTGGTATTTCCTTTCCCATGCTTGCAAAGCAGCAGACACAAGGCCAGCAGGAAAGGGGAAAAGAAGGCAGGACTTGCCCTGCCACAGAGCTCCCAGGCTGCATGGAGGGAGCCATGCTTCACACAAAGGCAAACCCACACCCTTTCAGCCCTGTGCTGGTCTGCGCTCACAGCGGGTTAACCTCTCCTGCCTGAGAGCAGGAACCCGAACCCGAACCCGAACCCGAACCCGAACCCGAACCCTGCCCCACCGCTTGCCGCAGACCTGAATCCCGAACTACACCCCCCACGCTGCCTCCTGGGCGCGCAGTCACGTGCGGATCTCCCGCGCAAAGCGCATTTCACACACCAAAGACCAATCAGGGCAGGGTACGGCGCCAAGCTCCGCCCCTTGACGGCAGGGCGGAAGGAGCCGTCCTGCTCATCTGTGACTCTGGGGTCGCAGATTCGAGCCCCGGCGGTGGGAGCAGGCACGAGTCGTAGAGCCCGGTCTGGGGGCTCCCCCCATCCTCCTTGTCCACCCACCGCGCTGGTGGTGCTGGGGACCGCAGTCAGCTCCCTGGTACGGTGCGAGCAGCAGGGCACCCCAACAGGGTGCAGCACCGGCAGCAGGGCACCCCAACAGGGTGCATCATCTGTACCAGGGCACCCCAAGAGGGTGCAGCATCTGTACCAGGGGACCCCAACGGGAAGCAGCATCTGCACCAGTGCACACCAACAGGATGTAGCACCTGCAGCAGGGCACCCCAGCAGGGTGCATTATCTGCAACAGGGTACCCCAACGGGAAGCAGCATCTGCACCAGTGCACACCAACAGGATGTAGCACCTGCAGCAGGGCACCCCAACAGGGTGCATTATCTGCAGCAGGGTACCCCAGCGGGAAGCAGCATCTGCACCAGTGCACACCAACAGGATGTAGCATCTGCAGCAGGGCACCCCAACAGGGTGCATTATCTGCAACAGGGTACCCCAACAGGAAGCAGCATCTGCACCAGTGCACACCAACAGGATGTAGCATCTGCAGCAGGGCACCCCAACAGGGTGCAGCATCTGCACCAGTGCACACCAACAGGATGTAGCATCTGCAGCAGGGCACCCCAACAGGATGCAGCATCTGCAACAGGGCACCCCAACAGGATGCAGCATCTGCAGAAGGGCACCCCAACAGGATGCATCATCTGTACCAGGGCACCCTAACAGGGTGCAGCACCTACAGCAGTGCACCCCAACAGGATGCAGCACCTACACCAGTGCACCCCAACAGGATGCAGCACCTACACCAGTGCACCCCAACAGGATGCAGCATCTGCAGCAGGGCACCCCAACAGGATGCAGCATCTGCAGCAGGGCACCCCAACAGGATGCAGCATCTGCACCAGGGCACCCCAACAGGGTGCAGCGTCTGCAGCAGGAAGAGAACATCCCTTTGCTTTCCCTGCGGACAACCCTGAATGCCCCTCACCATGGACACACCCCTCTTCAGGACTGGACATGGGTCAATGACTGACCTCGTGGCTACAATGAACCCCCCCCCCCGGGTTAGGGACACAGGGTGCTGCCAGGGTGAGGCACAGCACAAGTCCAGGCTCTGATTGATATTAAATTGTCTTTATTACACAGATACAGAGTTAAGAACAGACATAACCTGAATCATAAAGTTTACATCTTTCACAGGTCAAACATACAGTACACTTAAGAGAAAGCAGGAAACAGCAAAGGGGGGGGGGGGGGGGACAGCATGCCGAAGGAAAGTCCTACCACGTCATCTCTCTGGGCTGGCCCCCAAGCCCCACAAAACCCTCCCAAACCCCCCAAAACCCATGTGTCAGGGCTGGTTTCCAGCCCCCTGTCACCCCCCGTGCCCCGGTATCCCCATCCCCAGGGCTGGCAGGGTCACACAGGCAGGGCATGGGAGCAGGAAAGCCTTGAGTAAGGGGGGATGGTGGCACAGCACCTCCCTCCTGGGGCTATGGCGTTCAGTGGCATCAGAGGATCCCCTGGGAATGCCACCAAGGCACCCAGGTCCTGGGACCTGGTCCGCAGTGCCTGGGACCTAGTAACAACGTGGCATCTTGTTCCCAACCTCAAACCCACCAGGAGCCAGAGTGTCACCCCGAGGAGAAGAGAGGACCCCGGTGGGCCCTAGAGGAGAAGGGCATGGAGAAGCTGCAGGGGGTTATAAGGGGCTCTGGCAGTGATGGAGCAGAGCCCAGGCAGGTGTGGGACCCTGCTCCAGGGTGCCCAGGCTCACCAGGATGCGGCACTTTGGTTTCAGTGGGATGTCAGGTTGGGAACGTGAGGAAGGAGCTGGAGAGGACCTCACATGCTGGAGCCACCTCCTCCAGCACAGTGCCGCACCCAGCATCCTGGGGTCTGCCTCCCCGTGAGGACCAGGACCTCTATCCCCACACCACCAACACTGTCCCCAAGCTGTGATGGCGGGGAGGAAACCAAGAAGGGGATCTATGGGTGGCCATGCGTCCATGATCCAGCAGAGGACTATGCCCAGCCACCTCAACCCCCGTGTCCCCAAACTGCCCCACAGCCACCGGGGTGTCCCTATTCCCACTTATGCTCATCCCTCTACCATCTCCCATACCCCATAAAACCACCAAAGAACATGGCTTGGGCATGGCACAGGGCACACATCCCCTGGCCCCCACATGCCCCAATACCATTTTGGAGTAAAACCCCACAGAAGCTCCGGCCAGCACCTCCCCAGCGCCTCAGCCACATCACTGCGAGGGATGTAGCTAAAAACTAACGTTTTTGGGAAATATTACACTTTAAAGCTGTCTTTCTGGTTTGGACATCTGCTAGCGCCGCCTGTCACTGCCCATCCCGTCCCTCCCTCGGCTTTTGGTTTCAATGCAAGGTTCTGTCGGGTATTTTTGTTATTGAAAAAAAGCAACAAAAGAAGGAAATTATAAGTAAGGAAAAGAAATGGAAGCAAACCAGAAGGGGGTGGAAACGAGAGCATTCCCACTGGAATTCCCTATGGAAATGCTCTTGTCCACAGTTTCCCAGCGAGGCGGAGGTAGAGAGGCAGAGCCCCTGCGCGGGGCTGGGGACACATGGGGATATGCATGGACACGCATGGTGGGAAGGGCAGGGATGGGATGGACACCCCGGACAGCAGGCGGCCTCGCAGCAGGTGCATCTGCAGAACTCTTATATATTACCTCTTCTCAGGAAACGTAAGAAAAATAGACAATATTACATATGTCACACCATAAATAAAGTGAACAGTCACTCGAGGGGCAACCCGGGAGAGCGCCCAGCCTTGGGGTGCACAGAATCCCCTCTGGAGGCATACACCGAGAACTTGGGGTGCACGGAACCCCCCTGGGGGGATGCACTGAGACCTTGGTGTGCACAGAAACCCCATGGGGTATGCACCAAGGTCTCAGGGTGCACAGAAACCACCCTAGGGAGCGCACTGAAACCTTGGGGTGCACAGAAACCCACAGCAGGGCTCAGTGCTGGTTGCACAGGTCCAGGAGCATCACCTCGGTGGTGCCCCATGCACCAAGCTCTATGGCAGTGGCACATCACGGGCTCCTGGGTGACTGATAACACAACAGACCCGGCCCCAAGCCCTTCCCTCGTCCTCCTCCCCTACAGAAAACACACAGGATGGTGTTGCAAATGCGGAACAACTACATCTCCTATGGAGCACACGACTGCTGCTCGCCTCCATCCAGCCTCACTCCCCCCACACCACGGCCTCCAGAGCGTTCTCATCATCCTTCGTTTGGCAAATGTCTCTTATTATTATCGCTATCGTCATTATTTATCGTTATTATCAGCATCTTTTTGGACCTCTGCAAAACACTATTTACATTCACATTAGCACACAGCACTCCTGCCCTGTGCGGGGCTTCCCTCCTCTCGGAGCCGGGCGGCTTTCCCTATTGCACTCCCGTCCTCTGCGCTTTGTACAACGGTGCAAGAAGCACACGACAACCGGCATCGTCCTTGGCTGCCTCCTCGGCCGGGAAGGAGGTGGTGCTCGCTTTGCTTTCCTTTCCTTTCCTTTCCTTCTTCCTCTTCCAAATCCATGTGAAACAAATCCAATGCGGGGTTGTCAGGGCTGGAAGAAGGGGGGGGGGGGGGGGTTGGCTGCAGGTGACCCCAGCGGTTTTGGGAAGGGAGAAAACCAAAATCTGTCGTTTAATCTCTGTTTTTAACTCTTTTTCCATGGCGGCGGCGGGCAGAGGTAGAGATGTGCCAGCTCCGGCTGCGGTTCTCAGCCACCGTCTCCTCCTCCTGCAGCTCGGGGACTTGGTTTGCTTGGAAAACACCTTCTTTTTTTTGCTTTATTGGAATGGAAACCCAGGGGCGCATCCATCCGGCCTTGCGGGGAGGGAAGGGAGCGACGACAGAACGGAACGAACTTTGGCAGTGGAGAGACGTTTGGATCTTCCTTGGTTTTGGATTTCCTTTGGAGCAGAGGTGAGTCTGGTCTGTTCTTGGCTAGCTAGCAAGGTAGTTACAGGTGAGCGTCCGTCGCGCGGCTTGACTTGGCGTCGTCTGGTTTTTGGATTTTTCTCTTTTTTTTTTTCTTTTTTTTTTTTTTTAATTCCTTTTTTACAATTTCTTACTTAAAGCCAAAGAGTTCGATGTTTTCTTTTTTATTTCTTTATTTTTTTTACAAAAAAAAAAAAAAAAAAGGGAAAAAAATTAAGAGAGAGATGAAGAAAAGAAGTTTCTTTCCTTCTGCGAGCGAGCCCCTTGGCAGTGCCAGTATGGGCCAGAACCAAGCTGGCCTCTCCCCATGTCACTCCATGGCGAGGCTGCAGCCACATCCCTCATCCAGAAAGCAAAAACTAGGACAAAAAAAACAACCCCCTCCCCAAAAAAATACCCGAACCACAATCCCCCAACTGATAGAAAACCAACCAAGACAAAAAAAAAGAAGCCAAAACAAAGACTGAAGAGAGAACAGAGAAGACCGGTATTTGCCTTAACTCCACTTAAAGCCCAGTTTGAGGATCCGTGAGGATTATTTGTGAAGAGCTAGAGAGGTCGTTTCGGAGGTCACACGAGTCAGGTAGCTGAGGAGGTTGCATCGAGTGCAGTCCGTGTCTCTTGGAGAGCGGTGGCAGCAGCGGTGGTCCCAGCCGGGCTCAGCGGGATGCGCTCTCCACCGGAGCCGGGGTGGCCGGTGTGCCAGCGCGGGACGCGGACACCGATCCCGTCTCACTGGGGCTGCTGGCGATGGTGGCCACTCCATCGGGCTGCCCCGGGCCCGGTGGCAGCCCCACACCGGCGCTGGGGGCAGCGGGGGCCGGCAGCCCCTGCAGAGTCTGCCCGCAGACGTGGTGGTGCTTCTCCCAATCCTTGTGCTGGCAGAAGGAGCCGCAGTAGCGGGCGGTGTTGCAGCCGCTGCAGGTCTCGCTTGCTTTGCGCCCGCAGTTCCAGCAGCTCTGCGGGGATGCAGTTAAACCTCAGACCTGGATTGTGCACCCACATCCCAGACCGTGTACCCCATTGTGGATCATGTATCCACATCCCAGACTACGCATCCCCATCTGCGATCATGTATCTGCATCCCAAACAATGCACATCATCGTGGCCTGTGCATCCCTATCCTGGACTACACACCCCATTGTGGACCATGCACCCACATCCCAGACCACACATGCTCATCCCGGATCATATATATCATCCTGGACTATGCATCTACATCCCAGATCATACACGTCATCCTGGACCGTGCACCTCCACCCTGGACCATGCATATCATCCTAGCCTGTGCATCCCCATGCTGGACCATGCATCCCCATCCTAGACCATGCACATCATCCTGGACTACACATCCCCATCCTCAACTGTATACATCATCCTGGGCCATGCATCTGCATCCCAGCTGATGTATATCATCCTGTCCTATGCATCCCCATCCTAGACCGTGCATCTACATCATCCTGGACCATGCATCCTCAGCCTGGACCACACATCCCACCACGTGGTGTTGCTGAAGCCCCTCAGTACCCACGCTTGCGTGCAGAGATGCTGCAAAACCTGACTGCAGAAGGACCACATCCCATATGCCCATGCTGCCACCAACCCTGTCCCCCCGGCTCGCCCCTTACAGCCCCCACCTCGCTGGAGTCCTCCTGCTGATTGATGACGGTGAGGGCATCCTCGGAAGCCTGGCGCTTGGCCTCGGCCAGGGCTCGCTCCATCTTGGCTCGCTCCGTTGTGATCAGCTCGTGGGCTTTCCGCTCGGCATCCGACACGGCCTTCTGCAGCTCCGACATGGCCTGGCGCTTCACCTCGTTCACGGCTTCTTCTGGAAGGAAGGCAGCTGAGCATGGCACGGGGTGTGTGGCCACCCCAGCCCCTGCTCTGCGGTCCTCCTCTGCAGCAGTGCCATGGGGGGGGCTGCAAGCATCTGCTCCCCACCACAAACCCACCTCAAACCCCTCCAGTACCACAGGCACCCAACTGCAGCATGGGGAGGGGATGGGGCAGAGACCCCGCTGGCTTGGCACACTGATGGATGCTGCTGCCTGCCCTGCACTCACCAGCCTTCCTCCAGATCTCCTCCGGCATGTACCCAGAGAGGGGCCGAGGTGTGAACTCCCGGTGAGCATCTGCGAAAGAGAAGAGGCGATGCCATGAGGAGATGCTCTCCTCTGCAAACCCACCCTCCAGCAGCGCCGGACCCCCAAAGGAACAGCGCTGGCACCCCAGAGAGGAGCACAATCCCCCTGAACGCACCCCATGGCCCCAGGGGTCAATACCTAACTGGGGTGCCTCGGAGGCGGAGGAGCTGTTGTGGGGCCGGGCGGAAGGGGGGCTGCCCTTCTTCATGTCCTCGGCATCGCTGTAGCGCCGGATCCAGTGGTTGAGCTCTTCGCGGTCGGCCTCCTGGCACCGCCGCAGCACCGTCAGCGACCGGCGCGTCTTCTCCACCATGTCCATGATGCAGTTCAGCAGCTGGGGGGGAAAGAAACGTCAAGGTGTGGGGGGGTTTCTGCTGCATGCAGCTGGGGGGGGCTGCAGTGCATAGCACAGGAGTGGGGTATTCAGGCTATACCAGGCTGTGCCAGGGCTGGGTACCACTCTGACTGCGGAGAGCAGAGGATGCACAGGAGCAAAGCCCAAGGGGGAATGTGGTGGGGATGGAGGGCAAAGCAGGGGGAGGCAAAGCACACACACGTGGGATGATGTAGGATACGGGGAGGTGCATTACATACATTGTTGAGGTGTTTCCACTCCTCTGCCCATTCCCGGTCAGTTAGCCGGTGGTCGATCACCTCCTCCTGCCGCGCTCCATGCACTGCTGCAAGGCAGACAAGGTCAGACCCCGCAGCACCCATCTGTGCCTGGGGACCATGGGGGTCTCCAGCCCTTTGCCTGCTCCCTCAAGCCCTGGGGGATGCGAGCACTCACCGGCGGGCCGCTGGCGCTCACGGGGGTCAGGGTGCCGGTAGACATCACGGTAGTGATGCGCCATGGCCATGTCCTCCAGGCGGTAGTGCTGGGGCAGCGGGGGAGCGGCCGGGGGGTGCCCCATTCCATTGGGAGGGTGGCTCAGCCCGTTGCTGGGGCTGTAGCGCTGCGCCGGGCTCATGGTGCACGGCCGCTTGCTGAGGTGCTCGGGGTGCAGAGGGTCTCGGTCCAAACCGTTCTCTTTGGTCCTGGGTGGAAAGGAGGAGGTTGGTGCCTGCCGAGCACCGGTGTCCCTGGATAAACACCCGAAGCATCCCCCCGGCTTGTACCTGTCTGGAGTCCTCCTCTTGCCGCTCTCGCCCACCTCCAGGAGCAGCTCGGAGGAGTCAATGGGAGAGGAGGCATTGGCATCCAGCAGCAGCTGCTCGTGCTGCGCCAGGTACTGGGCCGGGGTCTGCTTGGCCATGCGGGCGCAGTGCAGCAGCTCCCGCTGCAGTAGTGGCAGGTTGGCCTGCGAGGGGATGGAGAGTCTTGTCCATGGCCCCATAAATCCCCCCACAGCCCAGCACCCTGCTGCTCAGAGCCCCACACTGCAGTGAATGGGGTCCTGAGCACCTTCCCCAGTTGGGACCCCCACTTGCTGCAGTGTGCCCGGACCAGCTGGGCTGCTGGAGGGGGACGTATGTGGCACCCCACAGGGTTCAGCCATGTGCTGGAATATGGGCACAGCATCGACTGAACCCTCCTGCATCGTGGCAGGGCTGCAGAGCATCATCTCCTACTCTATCCCCACAGCTTTCACCCTGGGGACCTGAGCACCCAGGCTGGGGAGCACCCGGCCCAGCTGGCACCTATGAGACATGAGGACCAGCTATGAACTCCGCATCCACCATGTCCCCCCCCAGCACTGTAACCCTGGGAGCACGCAGAGCAGCAGGAATCCAGCAGCAGGGACCCTTTCTGCCTGGGTGCTCTGGCTGCCAGCTCCGGGCTTCTCTTAGGCAGCGGATCCAGAGCCAAACCCCATCTGTGAGATCTGTTAGCGCCCGAGCCGGAGATGTCCACTGCGGGAAGACCCTCCCCTTCCCTGGCCGGGGCGGGGGGGGAACAGCCCCACACAGAACACAGCCAGCCCCAGTCTGGGAAGCACGCCGAGCCCGGCTGGTTGCAGTTAGGATAATGGGAAACATCTGGAGCCTGCGGTGGGAACAGCTGGGAACAGGGTGCCAGGGCGGCTGCTGCGCGCTTGGCACTGGGACAGCGGGAATGGATCCCAGCCTGCCCCGGGCTATGGGGCCACCAGTGCCCACAGGGACCCTGTGAGCCAGGGATGCACCATTCCCTGCTCCCATAGACCCCTGCTCCCAGGCAGGAGGACAAGGGGGGGGCTTTGCTGCCCCCCTGGCCACTTTTTGGCTCTGCCTTCCCTTGGCAGGAGCAAACTGCTCAGGCAGCGCTGCAGGCAGATTCCTGCGGGATTCATGGACCCCTGCTATAGGGGGTGGGGATGCAGAGGTGGAAAAGGGGCTTTTTGTGCACTTTGTCTTATACTGATGGACAGGACAGTGGGGTTGAACATCTGCCAGCAGCGCCGGTGCTGCCGGGCTGCAGGAGCAAGGTGACAGCGCAGGGTCAGCACGGAATTAAAAAGCAAATACCAAAAAAAGGGGGATTTTTAATGAAATGCAAGTGGTCACCAGCTGGGCTGAGCCCCTTGCTTTATTGCAAACAGCCCCGGCCTCGTGTGACTCCACACGTGCAGAGAGAGGGGTGTACAGGGGATGCCACACGTGTGCCCAGGGGGACAGGGGCACCCCTGGCCCCAAAGCCACCCAGTGAATCCCCTTTGCTGGTGATGCCAACCCCGGCATTCCCGCGTCACCCAGACTTAGTCACCCACCTTGAGGAAGGGGATGACGAAGGGTCTCAGCGGGAAGTTGGTGGCCTCCTGGAGCTTGGCATGAAACTCCTCGATGGTGAGTGTGGAATTCTGCAGGGAGAGCCCCCACGGGGATGCTGTGCTATTTCTCCCTATTTGTGCTCATCTGCCATGCTTCAAGGGAAAACCACCCTTGAAGGAAAACCATTCTCATGGCTTTCAGTGCCAGCAGCTGGGACCCAGCCCTGCCCTCTGCACTGTGCAGATCCCAGGAGATGCTTTGCAGACAAACCCCATTTTTCCATGATTTGGGTCAATCTAGGACCCTCTTTTCCCTTTAGCAGCATCCCCATCCCTAAAGGTGGCTGCAGGATGCCTGCATGGGGCATCCCTCCAGTGCCGGCCCCGTGCGCAGGGGACGTACCACGAGCCCCAGGACGAGGGTGCGCACCCGCTCCCCGATCTCGGGGGAGATGTCGTTGCCGAACTGCTGCAGCGTGGTGAGGAAACGCTTGAGCTTGGAGAGCTGCCGGGCACCGCAGGCTGGAGGGAGCTGGTGCGTGGACAGGGAGGCGGTGGAGGAGGTGGCCGGCCCGTTGCTGAACCCATTTGGGGTGGACGGGGCCCCGTTCATGGCAGTTGGTGAGTGGCTGCTCCCGTTCATCACTGTGGGAGAGAAGGGATGGGAGGTCAGAGAGGATGGCTGTGCCCTGGCATGGGGATAAGGCTGGCATGGGGGGACTGGAGCATCCTGCTGGGTACCATGGGGGTGGCACACCCCTGGAGGCTCCGGGATGCTGCTGCATCCTTGAGGACTCATCCTGGACTGGTTCCTGGTGCTGTGAGGAGCTATAGAAAGGGATATATGCTGTAAGGATGCAGTGCATGCCCTAGCGCGGCGTGGGACTCATCCTACTCCTCAATTCTCAAGGCAGCCAAGAGAAAGGGTGCTCAGCACCCCTCAGGAAGAAGCCACAAGCCATTTCCACAGATCCCAGCCTGTCTTGCAGCACGCTGGCACCTCCATCCCCACTGTCCCAGCCGGGAGGACAGGAGCTGCCATCCCGTGCCAGGGGACGTCCCATTCCATGGCACGCTGCCCCACGCCAAGACACCCAGTGGGGCCACCTGGGGGTGCCCAGCGGCAGCGTGCCCGGCCCCTTTGCTCTGTGCCAGCCCTCCATGCACACCCTTCCGCAGCCAGCACCGGCGCTGGCACGCATCACCCCTCGTCCCGGCCGCGCGCGGCACCCGGGCATGCACCCCGCGGCTCCCGGGATCGCACTCACCTCGCGGTGCCGCGGTGCCCTGCCTGCCCTGGGGGGCTCCCGCGCGCTCTACAGCTCGGGCAGCGTCTGCCGCCCGCTAAAGAGGTGCCGAAAATAACCCCTTGGCCACAACTGCTTCTGTTCCCACGACAGGTGCGTTACTAAGATAGACCCTGCACATGTCCGGGGTTCGCATCCCTGCGCCCTGCCAGGGGCTGCCGGGGGGAGCGCACGCTGCACAAGCCCCCCTGCAGCTCCCCGTGGGGGCCGCGGCTGCGGCTCGGGTCTCTCATGAGAGCGGATGCTTCATTTTACTTACAAAGACAGACCATCGACCATTTCAAGCAACCATGAAAACGGCCGCGAGGCAGAAACGTCGGAGGGCCAGCGTCTCGATCTGCAAGCAAAATAAAACACGCTATGATGAGAGAGCAGAGGGGGCAGCTCTCGGATGGGGTCCCCGCAGGGAATACTCCTCACTAGTGGGTGAATGCATGCCATGGGATGGAGCCGGGTCCCTGCATCCCACCGCAGCCAGAGGGATGCTCGGCTGCCTGATGTCCCCGCACTTCGGGGCCAGCCCTGCACAGCCCCAGCACAGGGGCTTTTCCTTGAGACCAAGAACCAAAGCACCACTGAGCTCCGTGATGACCTACAGCGACAAGGCCACCGGCATCTCTCTCCTTGCATCCTATGCCGAGCCAACCCCAGGATGCCACACTGGCCCCTGGGCTCGGAGTAAACAGCAAAACCCCTCAGAGGACAAGCTGATTACTAACTAGAGAGCATCAGGTTGGGATGGCAGCGGGGTTATCACGGGGAGCACTGGGGTACGGCACTCTGGGGGTTGCTCTAAAGGTGTTTTCTCCCTGCTGGGGCTTTAAGCATGAAGCAGCTACAGCCTGATCTAGTGGGAGGGAATTGGAACCAGACGAGCTTTAAGGTCCTGTCCAACCCAAACCATTCCATGACCCTATGAGCAAAACCCTTGTGTGCGCATGCCCAGAACGAATCCCAGAAGAGTTGGAGCAACTGCTCACCAACGCCACCACCACTCCTACCAGGGGACCAGCCTTGGTCCCTGCCTGCCTGGACCCTGCCCTGTGTGTGCCTTGTGGGGCCATGTGCCAGGACAGTGTCACCAGCACGGAGACCTTTCCTGATGCAAACCCTGTGGGCATCCAGTGAGCCCACTTGCCACGGGTACAGCCAGCTTGTGGGGCTCCCCCAGTTCAATGATGCTACAGAGACTGAGGACTCAGACTTTGAGTCCCCACTGAGGCCCTTGATGTCACCACGCCATTCCTGCCACTGCAGCTGGCCGTGACAGTGCCCTGCCATTGCTGGGTGCCACATGCGGACAGGACTCACGACAGGACCAGCTCCAGCCCACAGCATCCTCAATCCATCTCTCTGCAGCAGAGAGCACCCAAGGCCACGCAATGCTCTGTGACTGGCAGGAGACCAGGATGTACCCCATCCTCAAGCACCTCGCAGGTGATGGGCCATTGTGCTCCCCACAGACACATGCATGAGCGTGGATGTGCAGCCCAAACGCAGTGCAAGGACGGGTCACACCACCCCACAGCATAGCCAGCGCCGTGCAGGTCTGAGGATGCTGCTGGCCCTGGGTGCAGCGTGTGACCTGGAGGCGAAGGGAGGCAAAACCTCCCTGCAGGGCATCACGTCCCCATCCCCGTCCCTGGTACTCACTGGTGTTTGGTGTGAAGGACGGGTGCCGCGTGGCTCCCTGCGTGACAGCTGGCGGCGGCGGAGGCATGCTGGGCGGCGTGGACCTGGACTGCGTCTTCACATCAGCCGGTGAGTCGGGCATGGTGGCGGCCCGCGTCTCCGCGTTATCTGCAGGGACAGGACACAGGGGGTGAGCGGGTGTCCGCCCCCTGGGTTGGGGGCAGAAGGGACCCACGGGGACCCCAGGCTGGCTTGGGGGTGTCTGGTAAACAGTGCAGGATGGCAGCAATCCTTGCCGTGGGCACAGCTCAGGCAAGGTGTGCTGTGTGCCTGCGGGCTGGTGGGGATGGTGATGGACCTCTGGTGCATCCACACAGCGGTGGGGATGGTGGCCACTGTGGTGGGGACGGGGCAGGACGTGGCTCTGCCACTGCAGCACCGGCTCTGCCCCACACACAGGGCACACAAACAGTGTGTGTGTCTGCAAAGCCATCACTGTCAAAGCCATCACTGTCACATCCCGGCATGGTACCACCAGTGATTACCTGCCCACGCCTGAGGAATCCTCACCAACCCCTTGCCATCCCGGGCAGCTGTAATCCCAGGCAGGGCTTATGCACAGACAGTAAACCATGGGCTCCCTATGGGAATGTGCCAGCACCGTGCCCTCCGGATGGCCGGCAATGGCACAAACCCAGTGCAGGGTCTCAGCCCAGGGTGATGGTGATGGGATGGTCACAGGTGTGAGCACTTGTGGCACAGTGATCTGTGTGCCCGAACCAGTGGCACTGCTGCCACCAGCCCCAGCCAAAGAAGGAAGAGGCCACCACGGCTGCCCCCCGGGTTGCCCCGGCACGTTCCCCACCAGGCGAGGCTGATAAACACTAATCTAATATTCAGGCTTAATCCACGGCAACTGTTGTGAGATTAATTGAACCCTGTAAGAGCACATTGTCCTGGCTAAATAAAACCGGGGCCTCATCCCAGGCAAGATGCTATCAGGGCTTGTGCTGCAGCCAATGCCGCACACAGAGGAGTGGGAGATGGGAGAGCTGGGAGCAAGGGCCAAACTCTTGGGTGGTCGGTGTTGTGGTCCTACAGTATCCTCCCAGTATGGGATCATCCCTCCCTGCCCACAGCACACCGGAATCCTGCAGATGCTTGGGTGTTCATGACCCCGTTTCCCTTTCCTTGCTCTCTTCTCCCACTCCAGCCACAGGAGAAACCCCAAGACCAAGCCCCATCCCTCCCTAACAGTTTCTTTACGAGGCCTGCCAAAAGAAATGGTACATTTTGAAAAACACCTTTTATTTCCCTTTTCATGGAAATGCCCATCTCCAAGCAAGGCTCTTCCAAGCCTTCTGGTTTCGGAAGCAGGATCCAGCCCTGAGAACAGAGGATGAGCCATGGTGCAGGGAGGCATTGCAAGATGCTCTCAGCATCTATGAGGCTGCAGCCACTGCTGTGCTCAGCCTGAGGCTCTGGCTCTCCACACAACAGCCATGGGGCATGCGGACAAGCAGCAGCAGCTTGGGGACAGCATGGCAGCTTGCCCAGGTGAGGGCACCTGAAGCAGCTCCAAGCACATGTTTGACTCAGCTGCTGCTTGCAGGGAGGAGGAGGAGGGTCCAGGCTGCAAGATGCTCACCCCTGCCTGTATCCCCATCTCTGCCTTCATCCCTGTCTGCATCCCTGTTCCCATCTGCTTCCCTGGCATTGTCCCTGTCTGCATCCCTGTTCCCATCTGCATCCTTAGCAGCATCCCTGCCTGCATCTCCATTCTTGTCCCCCTTGCTGTCCTGATGCTGTACGCATGCCCACACTGAGAGGAAAACACGGATACACTCATTTTGGCACGCACATGGCTTTTCCACAGCTTCCCTTCAGGACGAAAGTTTCCACAAAGCCTGGCTGTGTTTTTTCTTGTATTTTCCTTAATTTTTCCTCTGAATCCTAAATTTTCCCTGAGGTGTTCGCAGTCCAGACACCACCACGAAGGCACGGGGTGAGGAATGCCCCCAAATCTGATGGATTTTCCCAATGCCCAAAGCAAACAGAACCTGGGATACCCACAGGATCTGGCCACCAACCCATACCCCTTGCAGGATGGGGCGAGCTCTGTGGTAGGTGAGGGGGGGGTTTGGGGGCATGGTGCCACCTCCCAGCAGCACCTCCAAACAATAATTCCCCAACACAACTCAAACCTCACTGGAATTTCTTTTTCCTTCTCCTCTCCTTCCCCCCCCCCATCTTTTTTCTTCTCTTTCTTTGGGGTAATTTGTCCCAGCCGCTCGGGGCTGTGTCTGTTTTCCTCCATCTGGTTTCCATTAAGCCTGTGCAGCCCAGATGAATAAGTAATAATATAAGACTAAAAGGATTAGTATTCTCTCCTTGGCTGGTGGGAGCGGTGTCCCCCACCCTGCCTCCCGGGGCCAGCGGATGCTGGACTCCGCACACCCCCGTGTGACCCCGAGCCCCCCATTTGTCACCCCGGAGGGTTTAACCCCCCGCACACTGGGCTGGGCATGGTCACCGCTGTGGTGGCCAATGGAGTCTTGGCTTGCCCATACTGCCCCAGCAGGGATGGAGGGCTCAGGGTGTGCAACCCCACTGGGCACAGGCAACCCCTGAATCACAGACTCATGGAGTAGTTTGTGTTGAAGGGACCTTAAAGTTCATCCAGTTCCAATCCCATGCCATGGGCAGGGACCCCTTCCACTGGAGCAGCTTGCTCCAAGCCCCTGTGTCCAACCTGGCCTTGAGCACTGCCAGGGATGGGGCAGCCACAGCTTCTCTGGGCACCCTGTGCCAGCGCCTCAGCACCCTCACAGGGAAGAGCTTCCTTAGATCCAACCTAAATCTCCCCTGTTACAGTTTGAACCCATCACCCCTTGTCCTGTCACTCCAGTCTCTGATGAAGAGTCCGTTTCCACCATCTCTGTAGGCCCCTCCAGGTACTGGAAGGCTGTTATAAGGGTGTCTGCTTATCCGCGTGCTCCTCAGTGCTGGATGCTGAAGAGCACCAACACATGGCACTGTGCAGTTATGCACACCAGCAGGCACCAATGCACAGCATCACACAGCTGCAGGCTGTGCAACAGACCAGGATACCAACACAGGACCAGGCTCCCTGTCCTCCCCAGGCAGCCTTGGGCAGGGGACAGGGATGTGCCAGCCCTAGGAGGAGGCTGATGACTGCGGAGCACCCGGGCTGGCTGCTCCCCTCTCCACCTCACAGTGATGGGGATGGAAAGGGCAAGGAACTGCCCTGACTGTGGCCATTGGAAAGCTCTGGCTTCGTGCAGCCCTCCCATGCCAGGCCAGGTGAAGCTTCCCGGGTGAGGAGAGGGTTAAAAGGGAATTAAAAGACCAGCATCCTTCATGCTCTCCAAATGGCCACAAATGAAATCCAGATGCTGGAGGCGACGTCTCCTGAAGCCAGGCTGCCTCTGAAACAAAGGCAGGCAAGCATTCCTGCTCCTCAGCTGCTGCTGCCACGGGGGCCAAGAACAACTCCTTGATAAGATGGTCAGGGACCCAGCTATCCCAGCTGGAGCGTGTTAGGGAAGCGTGCAGTGCTGGCGGACAGGCAGCAGCACCGGCCACGTGCATGAGCCCAGCAGAGTTGGGGACACTGTCATCTCCCTCCTCATCCTGATCCGCTCCCCAGGGTTGCAGTGATGATGGGGGTAGGTGACAGCAGGATCATCCCCATTTACTTGCAGAGGGATTGCGAGCAGACCAGTGCTGTGGGATGCAGGAGGGATGTTCCCACTCTGGTAGCTACCAGAGAACCATCACCAGGGTGTCCCCTATGCATATTTGGGGGAGTCAGGCTAGCAGGGGAAAGCCTCAGCACTTGTCAGCATAAATGCATCTTTTGCAAAGGAAACCCAATTAATTAAACCCTCTGCACAAGATGTAAATGAACTTGGTTTTGGCCAGCTCTAGGCACAGGGAGCTCTTGTTGCTGTGAGGGTGATGGGGCATGGACATGCCCAGCGGTGCCAGGGCCATGCTGGCAGCAGGGCCACACCGTGCTCAGGTACCTCCGCACCCAGCCCTGCCAGGCCGCTGCCTGCACTCCTGCCTGCGGGCGGTGATGCTCACAGGGATGCCCATGCCTCAGGTGGCACAGCTCTTGCAGTGCCCTGCTCCTGCAGCCAGGGGATGGTGACAGCCTGGCCCAGTGCGGGTGACAGTGCCAAGCCAACCACCCCACAAGTCTGGGCATTGTCCCTCTGGTTTAGTCTGGCTGCTCAGCTGAGCAGGACCTGCCACCCCTGCACCACCACAGCAGCCTTCTGCAGTAGGTGGTGAGCCAGCCTTTGTTTCTGCCATCCTCACCATGCTCATGGGCATCCTGGGATGTGTCCCACGTCACTGGCCCAGGCTGGGATGCTCCCCACCCACAGTACTGAGAGTAAAGTGGGTTTCATCATAGAATCATATAATCATGGAATACCAGGGTTCAAGGGACCTCAAGTACCATCTAGTCCAACCATTCATCCTGATTTGGTTTGCTTTCCCTGCAGCCCCACTGGGACAGCATCCCAGGTACGTCCAGAACTGCTGGGGGACGCACCATGGGCAATGCTCCTCACTCAACTCCAGGCCAGCAACGGCCAGCAGGGATCCTGCTGCCTGGTCCCCTTCCATCTCCCCCATTGTGGCAGTGACAGCACAGCTCCATGTGGGACACTGACACAGGACCAGGCTCCCTGATGTGCCTGGAGCCCAACAAACCCCATTTCTCAAGCCACAACAAGCCAACCAAAGACCCAAACCTGCTGCCTTGTTCGGTGCTGGCAGTGCCAGCCAGCTGTCATCCCGTGCTGGCATGGCCAGGGTGGATAGGAATGGCTTTGATGTGCCTCGAAACAACAACAACAACAACAACAAAAGCCAAAAAGCCCTCTCTGTTTTACAAGCCTTCATTTGCTATTGTTTATGTAAACAGGTAAATTGTTTCGTATCTCAATTAAAAACATCTGCCACATAAATGAATACCAATTAACTCATCCTGTTTTTAATTACTCTGTTAATTACACACAGGCAGCAAAAAGGATGGCAGGGGAATAGGGAGAGCATGCTTACAACCCCCCCTTCCCACCTTGCTCTTGGCAAGGATCCGAAATGTGCCCAGATAATGATGGATTAAGGTGGGTGGTGGATACCGTGGCTTGTGGCCAGCTCTGGCGTGGCAGCTTCTTCCTAGCTGGGCCGGGTGCTGCCGGGGCGCCTTTCAGGGGTATTTCCCAGCACCCTCCCAATAGATGCCCTGTTTCGGAAACCCCGGGTCCCATGGGGCACACCAACACCACCTGCATCATCACCCGTGCTGGCAGCAACTGCCACACAACCTGGCTGGTTTTCCCAGCGTCAGACCCGTGTCTGCTCTCAGAACATGTCCCAGGGGAGAGAAACCTCGGGATGCTGCATGGGGAGGGTGGGAGGATGAAGGAGGATCCACACCAGCAGCATCCTCATGGACCAAGCGCATCCTTGAGATGCCCCTGGGAGGGGCCGAGGGTCAGCAGCTCTGCATGGGGACAGCAGTATGGAGTGGATGACACCCTCGAGCCGCAATCGCCGAGGGACCCCGGGCGCCGCCAGCCCCTCGCCCCCCCCCCAGCTGTGGGAAGCTTTCCAAGCGAGCAGATGGGGCAGGGAAGCGGCGGCAGCGAGGGGGAGAGCAGAAAAGGCTATTTTCTCACGCTACATATTTTACAAGTTGAACATTTTGTGCATTTCAGCCTTGCCTGTAAAAGCATCTCGGGCTCAGCACCGGGACTTGACGTCGGAGCCTGTGAGTCAACAGCGGCCGGCGGCAGTGTGGCCTGCCAGCACACAGAGGGGATGGGAAGTGAGGTCCCCCCATGCAAAGGGTCAGGGTTGGTGGCTTCCCCTAACCCACTGGTGCTGCGGGAGCTGCAGGATGGCCAAAGCCCCCCACCAAGCCCCAAGCTGGAGCACAGCATCTGCTGCAAATGCTGCCTGCGATGTCGTGCCCCAGTACCACCGTCTGAGCTGCCCCACCAGCAGCTCCCAGTGCTGCCTGCACACCCTCCCTGCTCCCCAGCAGCCTCATGCTCCTGGATATTAAATAAACACCATGAATAAACAGTGCCCCACAGCCAGCCTGGCACAACTGCAGGCACGTAAGCAGCTCAGGGGTGAGGCTGATCCCACCAGCAACTCCATGAGGAGTTGCCCTCTGCCTGGGAAACATCCATGTCTCACTGCAAACCTAGTGCAAGGGCTATGGATCCATCAATCCACAGCATGGCTGTGCTGGAACAGCAACTGGTCCAGCAACACACTGCCAAAGGGGCACCCCATACCAGACCCATGTCCCTTTGGGTGCTCTTTGAAGGCAGTGATAGGGGCTGAAATGCCCCAAATGGCAAGTTCTGCAGCCACCCCACCACATGCATAGGGATGCTTGTGCCCAAAGGCGGTCCTAAGGGCTGGAGTGGGGACAAGTGGCACACGCAGCCGGGGGACTGGAGGCAGAGAGTGGCTGGGGCAGGGAAAACATCCTCCTGCACATGCCAGTGCCTGCAGGGAGCTCCCTGCGATGTCCCTGTAGTGTGGGAATGCCGAGGGACCCCCGGCTGGATCCTGCCCTGCAGCCGCGAGGTTGGTAACAGCTCCGAGGGGTGCCAAATCCATCCGCGCATCCCCACAGGCTCCGGGCTGCTGCGTTGCTGACTCTTTGTCTGTTTGTTAACCACGGGCTCCATTTCAAGGCGATTTTTACCCATGTGAGATTGAATCAAACATCGCAGGGGAAAAAAAAAAAAATAAAATATCAATGAGAATTTTGTAAAATAAACAGGAAATCCCTTGGATGTTTTCTGGAAACATTGGTCAGCATCTTCCGAAGGGAAGCTGTGTGCTCGTCAAGGTGGGGTTGCCCCAGTGGAGCCTGAGCACGCTGCGAGGGAATGCACAAAACAAGCTTCAGGATGTCTAAAAATAAACCCCAAACTGGGCAATGGCACCAACGCCAGCAGAGCCTGGGCAGGGGGGTGTCCTCTGTGCCACCAGCATGGTATCACCCCCATGCCGGCCATCAGGAAGCTTCCAGCTTGGGGACCCCCTTTGACCTCAGACTGGGGGGGCAGTATAACGCTGCCCATGGTCCAGCTTAGAAAGGGCTACAGCATCCGACCTGCATCCCCTCGACCCCAGCGGCAGCACTGAAGTCCAGCACCCATGGGCTGTCCCTGCTCCCTCGCAGTGCTCAGGAAGCCCCGTTTGGCAGGATCAGGCCCCGATTTGCCCAAATCCATGTCCATACCGCGACTGTGCTGATCTGCCGGGGGCAGAAGCAGTGTGGGTGTTGGTGGCAGGGCTGCTGTGTGTCCCCGGGGGACACTGCCACCACTTTGGCTTCCCTCGGGCAGCCCTGCGATCCCTGCCTGGCTCACCATCAACCCCCTGACCCCTGCCAAGAGAGATAATAACAGGCGTTTAGGGGATGCCTCTCCTCCCCGGCGGTCCCATGGCACCCCACAGCACCCCACATCCCTCCCCTGGGCAGGCGCAGGGCAGGGGATGCTGATCTGCCTCCAGACTGCGCCGGGATTTAAGCCGGCTGCCGGCAGCGAGCGGAGCCGAGAGCCCGTTTCCATTGCAAAGCCGGACACCGCGCAGCCCAGATCCTGCCCGGGGTTTTCCACCCATGCAAACGTGGGTCACAAGCACAAATCCAGGGAAGGAACACAGGGGACATCACCAGCTCTGAGCCCCCGCATCGCACAGTGGCTGCTGGCAGCCCGCCCCCCCCAGCCATACACACAGGCAGAGGCTAGGGGGGGGGCTGCTCGACCCTCCTAACCCAAAGCGGGGCTGAGCACCGGAGTATCTGCACATCCTGCACCCTGGAAGTTTCCAATGTAAGAGGCAAAACCTGCACCCACACGAGGCCTCAAAGCTGCTCCCCAAACCCAGTGCCCACCCCATGCCAGCACCCAGCACCACGGGAGATCAATCTGTCCCCCCCCATCCACCTTGTCTTTTCCTCTCTACAGCCCAACATCTGTAATCACACATTCTCAATCAAAACACTACCAACATCTGGCTGTCCCCAGGTAAAACCTTACCTGCCAGCACAGACAACAGCCGGGAGGCAGCAGGCAGAGAAAAACCCCCTTTGCACAGCCAAGTTCACGTCCGCTTGCCTCCCCAACCACAGCGCAAGCAACGCTCAAGATTCCTCCCTGTGTGGAAACGCTCTGCGTAGGGACCTGCCCTACACACCTCCAGAGCCCTGAGCGCCTGCCCTGCGTGGCAGCTCAGCCCCGTGGGGCTCCCACTCAAGGACCACGGGCAGCGGGGCTGTCAGCATCGTCCCTGGCTGCTGCTCCACGTTCACTGTGGAGTTTTGGGTTTGCTCCCCCCGTATCTCCGTGCCCTGTGGCATAGCAGAGCTCACCCCTCTGCGGTGCCGAGCAGACGGATGCTTGCAGAGAGTCTTCAAGTCGCTCGACAAAGGAGCGGAGAATTAATATTCCTTTTAATTAAAGGCACCAAAATGTCTTTGTTCCTGAACAGAGAGAAAACAACAGAGGGAAGAGCTCAAAAGCTCCTTTTAAGCTAGAGACGAGACCATCTCTAGACTCAAAAGACACTGTCAACGTGCACGTGACCTCAAATTAAAACAACCCAAAATGAAACCCAGCAGCGGTGGCTCCTCTCCGAGAGCGAGGGGAAGTTGCGAAGTTTTCCTTGGCTAATAGGGGAAAAAAGGGGAAAAAAAAAATCCAACAAAAGGTGCGTTCAACCAGAGGAGCGCTCTGCAGGATCCGAAGGCACCATCCAGTGGCAAGGGGAGTGATGGGGATCGCTGGCTGTGCCCCGGCCCAGCATCACGGAGGAGCCCGGTGCCAGCCTTGCTCCATCCCTACACAGACAGCATTCCCTCGGCAAAGCCAGGCTGGAGCGAGCGGCGCAGTGCCAGCCAGCGCTGCTTAATGCAATTCTGATGGGAAAAGCAAGAGCCGGACGGTGATTAATGGCTGCGAGGATCGGAAGCAGAGAGCTGGATCCCTTCCTTCCCAAATCCGCGTCCAACAAGCTGTCCCCTGTCACACAAGAGGACACCGCGAGTGTCCCCAGCACAGACCCGTGTCCTCGCACGTAAGCACAGAATTACTCTGCCGTAGCTGTAACTTCACAAACCAGCCCCGGGTTTCCTCCCACAGACTCTCCCGAGTGGATCAGCTCCTCCTCGCCACGAAACGTGGCTCCATCTCTCCATCGCCGGCGGCCGGAGCGGGATTATGGAGCCGGGGGGTTGGTGCTCCCAGGAGGAGGGATACAGGGATGCAAACCACATCTCCCGCCGGGCAGAACCCGGGACCCACGGCCGGGGGAGGGTTTACTGCAGGGGGACACACGCACACACAGACACGCTTGGGTCCGGCGGTGCTGGCAAAGCCACTGCGGGGTACGGGAAGGGGAGCGGTGACCGCTGCACACACAGCGGGCCGGTGCCCGCTCCCCGCTGCTTGCCCTGCCCCGCGTCCCGGGAGCGGCCGAGCGTGGGGATGGAGAGATCGCGCTGGCTCCTGCACCGGGAGCATCTCCGTGCCCGGCGCACCGGGAGCACCCCTGACACTGTGAGAACCCCCCGGGCACCGTGATCTTCCCCGACTCCTGCGCACCCGCAGCCTCCCCCGGGGCACCGGGAGCATCCCCGACACTGCACCAGGAATCCTCCGGGCAGCGGGAACATTCCCAGCCCCTCTTCCCTGCGAGCATCCCCCCCCGGCACCGGGAGCCTCCGACTCCCCTGCGCACCGCGAGCATTCTCCGGGCACCGGGATCATTCCCAGCCCTTCTTCCCTAGGTGCGTTCCCGGGCCCCGGGCGCACTCCGGTCCCCGCTGCCGGCCGCGGACGGCACTTACCGTCCTGAGGTGTGGCGGAGGCGTGAGGTAAGTCCCAAGGCAGGGGCCGGCAGGACCGGACAGAGCCGGCAGCGGCCCCCGCCGGCGGCGGCCCCGGCCCGGTTAAGGCCGGCGCGGGCGGAGCGCGGCCCCGCGGCGGCGGCTGCCCCCGGCACCTGCCCCCAGCCGCCGCTCGCCGCGCCCGGGGCCGCCGGGGGCCGCCAGCCCGGGGGTCGGGGCGCTTCCACCCTCCCCCGGAGGGGGGGCACCGGAGGAGCGTGCGGAGGAGCCGGTAAATCCGCGGGGCCGGTTCACCCCCTGCGCGCTGCCCGGCGGCGCATCCTCCGGCGCCGCGTCGCGGCCATGGGGCGCCCGCGGCCGCGCTCCGTGCCGGGCCGGGCCCCCGCAGCGCCCGCCGCTGCCGCCGCGCCGCCCGCCCGCCCCGGAGTGAGCGCCGCCCGCCCGCGCCGCTGCCTTAGACGGCGCCGACACCGAGCCCGGCAGGGGGCGCCCCGCCGCCGCCGCCACCGGAGCGGGGCCCCCCCCCTCGGGGGAGGGGGACAGGGATGCGTGGGGCTGAACGGAGAAATGGGGGGTGCATGGAACCGGGGGGCTAAACGGAGACATGGGGAGCTGTAGAGCACCGGAGGGCTAAACGGAGACATGGGGCTGCATGGCACTGGGAGGCTAAATGGAGACATGGGGGCTGCATGGCACCGGGGGGGCTAAACGGAGACACGGGGAGCTGCAGAGCACCGGAGGGCTGCACGGGGTTATGGGGTCCCAAACAGAGACATGGAGGGATGCACTGGGTTATGGGGGCCTGCACGAGGATATGGGGGAGCTGCACAGCACAGCACAGAACCGAGGGGCTACACAGGGAAATGGGAGGCTGCAGGGAGACATGGGGGTTGTGTGGGTCTCCATAGGAACAATGAGGGGCTGCACAGCACCAAGGTCTCCATAGGGATATAGGGGGCTGCCCGGCACAAGAGGGGCTGCACGGGGCTTAGGGATCTGCATAAGGACTGGGAAGAGCAGCCTGAGGACCAGAGGACCATGCTGGGGGTGTACGGGGCATGGGGGGCTACAGGAAGCTGGGAACTGAGAGGGTTCAGGGTTCACAGGGGGTTGTGGGTGCTGTAGAGTGGGGGTCAGAGGGCTGCAAGGGACCGGCAGTTGTTTGCATGGGATGAGGGGTTCTCCGAGGGAATGGGGCCAGGGCTTGTCTGGGGCCGTGGGAACAGTCAGGGGGATGGAGCTGGGACTGTCCCAGGCTGGAGTGAGGTGGGGGGGGGGCTGCAGGCTGTGGCTGCTCTGCTTCTGTCACTGGGATGCAAGCAATAGCAACAACCACATGCACAGCCACAAACCCCACAGCCCTCAACAGCCCCCATGCCTGTCCCTGCCTGGCATCGGGGTGCCCTCCACCCTGCTTGGCCTCACTGGGGCTGCCTGGGGTGGCTGCATGGCATTGGTACCACAGGAATGCCAGTGGAGCCCTTCCTCTACAGCAACACAGGGCAATGGTGCAGGCATCCAGAGCACTGCTGCTTTCACCCGGTCTCAGCGTGCCCTTCCTGCGTGCCCCATGCCAGATGGGGGGAACATGACAAATCCCCCCCCCCCAAGTCCTACTACGATGTTGTCGCTTTCTTGTGCGCCGGGTAACACAAGCCCTGCTAATTTCCCTGTGCTGAAGCCCTGCCTCTTTGCGTAATTACTCTGCTTGGCAGCTGCCTTCCCTCTGCGAGTTGCTGCGCGGAGCCTTTGCCACCCGCATGGTTGGTTCTTGTATTGCTCATCCCTTCCTGCTTCCCAGGGCTGGGCGCTGGGGACCGCGGTGGCTCTGCCAGGCTGCAGCATGGCTGCTTGGTCACGCATTGGCACTGTGTGATCGCTGCATGGCCTCTCCACAGCCAATGCCCCCCTACTGCTGGGGTTGCAGTGGGAGAGTGATGCACCACCCTGACCCAGTGCTCCCAACCCCACTCTGGACCATCTCAACCTCCAGCTCTCTTTTTGCATCCCTCATTCCCAGAGGGAAGCCCATGCTGCTGCAGTGCCTGTGCTGGGGGAGCATGAAGGGTTTGACAGCTCTTCTATCTACACCAGTCAGCACTGTGTGTGTGCACTGGGCAGCATCACATACCCTGCACTTCCCACTGGGGTTCTCCCTGTTCCTGCTTTTCCCTTCTTCCCTATGCCCTCATTCCTTTTGGGACCTCTCTCAAGGAGCCTCTTGCAGGTGAGTTTCATTTGCAGAGGAAATCCACAAAAATTTGTGCAGGAAATTCCACAGTGGAGGAAAATCCACCCCATACACAGCTACACCAGTGCCCCCATACAAATACCCCACAGGGCTCTGCTGGGATAAACTGCAACATCCCCAGCTCCTGGTCAACTTAGGATGCAGTTGAAGGATGCTATCAAATACCTGCTGGCTTGGCACCGTCTTGCCCCATGAGCCCATGAGCAAAGGCAGATGTAGCCAGGCACGGCTGCCCATGCACCCTGCGTTTGGGTGGCAGGGTCTGCTTCATTCCTATTCCACACACGCAGCCTGTAATTTTGGTCTATTGAAGTCATAATTCACTACTGTGAAAATAAACATTTGTGTTAGCTCGCTTTATTCAGCGGGCCTCGTCTGAATGTTAATAATTCCCTGTCGGAGTGCTTGCACGTGGCCATGGCCACTGGGACAAAGCCCCATCACCCGTGGCCATGCCCACGGCCACCTCCTTGCATGCTTTGGGTAGGATCTCACCACCCTTTGGATGCTGAGACGGGGGATTCCAGCAGAGAGATAGGGATAGAAGTACCACCGAGTGCCAAGCTGGGGATAACGAGGGAGTAAGATAACTGTACTATAAAAATGATGTTTAGTGAAGCAGATCTGGACCCTTCCCTGCCCATGCCTGTCCCTGGTTCTGTTTGCTTGCATTGCTTTGTGCGTGCTCCAAACCTGTGCCAGAGCTGAGCCGGGGTCACCCTCCAGCTGGCCCCATGGCAGTCCCCATGGCTGTCCCCGGGCTGTCCCCATGGCTGTCCCCAGGGCTCACTCAGCCACCAGCCAGGGGGCCCAGGGCTCTCCGGGTTTCTCCCCGCTGGGTGCTGGTGCTTCCCCTCCGCATTTGCATCTTCCCAGCCTTTATCTTCCTCCCAGTCTCTGTATTGCTGCAATTACAGACACTTTAAAACACAATGATCTGGCTGTTAGCGTGATGGATGACAGAACCTTTCTGTCTGGTTTAAATCATTGCCGAGAGTGAGAGAACTTCCCCGGGTTAACCCCTTCCTGTCCCCACAACCCAGGTCCCTGCCCAGCCCAGGCTGGTTGGGTGCTGCCATGTGCTCCCACAGCACGGTGGGTCCCTTCGATAGGGATAGAGAGGGGCCTGGCATCCCTGGGGTCAGTGTTGGTGCGGAAACATCCCCCATTCTTCATGTCCCCGGGTGCATGGGGCAGACGTGGTGCAGTGGGGCAGGCAATGGGGCCAGCCCCACTTCTGCACTGGGGTGGGAAGGCAACGGCCACGTTGGGAGATAAGTGCCTGCCAGGGCCCGATAGCCTGCGGCTGGATCTATCCCAGCCCAGGGCCTGGCAAATCTGGAGCGGGGCAGGATGGGGCCCCACCGGGTTCCCACCTGGCAGAGAGGGTGGAAACTCCTGTAATGAGCCGGTGCCGGTCGCGCCCGTGTGTGATTGATGGGGATTAACTGTACACGTTATGGCAATTCACACTCCCTTTGTTTTGAGGAGCCAGCATCTCCCAGCGCCTGCATCCTGCCCTGCGCTCCCTGCTCCCACCACCATTCCCATGGGTGTCTCAGCCCCATGGGATGGTGTTGGTACCACTGCCCATCACTTCTGCTCGCTGGTACTGGTTGACCAGTGGGGAGAAGGGGATGTCCTCTATCCCCACTGGGTGTGTGTGTGGAGAGGCTGCAGTGGGGCAGGATGGGGAGATGCTGAAGACCTGCTCAAAGCAAAGGGACGCCCCACAGCATGGCCTTTGTGCAAGTGGGAACCACTGCGGGCTGGCATAGCAGATAAGGTGCTCACTGAGGGCAGATGAAGGCAACTGGCACCAACCCTTGCAGGAAATGGTCACCACCATGCACCATCTGGGCCCCGTATCTGCCTGTGCACACGACCCCTTACCTGCTATCAGACCCATGCACACAGGCTGGGGGCAACACGCTGGTGCCATTGCTCACACTGCTCCCAGGGCAGCCCCAACCGCATGCTCCACTTGTGCCTTTGCAGTCACCACGGTGTTGAGGTCCCTTTTCACACCTCTTGGGTGCCCAGACATCAGTCCTGACCCATCACTTCTCTCCCTGTAGCTCTCACTCAGCCCCTCAGCCTGCTTCGGGCCAGCACCAACATTATCCCCCTTCTCCTGGGCTCTCCCTTAGGTCTCGCAACCTGGGCTCCTGCTCAGCCCTGCAGGAGCCGATTGATGCTCAGGCTGCATCCCTCCTTTGCAAACATCAGGCTTCTTAGAACAGGGTTTATCCCACGTTCCCCCCCTCTCTCTGCTGACTCCCAGCATGCCGAGCACCTGCACTGTGCTGGGGTTCCTGTACCATGCTGGGGCTCCTGCCATGCCTGGCTCTCACAGAGGCTTGTCTGGAGGCGAAGGCACTGAGCCATGCTGCAGGTTTCCTGTGTCACCCCAGCGGGTCTGTCTGTCCGTCTGGGTTTCTCAGTCTCTACCTGCTCCCTCTTGGGAGCAGAGCATCCCCAGGTGCCCCTTTGTGGTCCTTGCTGGATGTGCGAGGTCCCCAGCACTTGGGGACAGTGTGGGGCTGGACGCTCACAAGCAGATGCAGCAGTGCAAAACCCCACTTCACCCTAGGGTCCCCATTTCCCACAGGGACCTGTTTGCTCAGAGCACCCCTGCGGGAATGCCGTGCTTGGGCTAGGCTGGGCAGGGCCAGTGTGACCACGGATGCTCCCACTGCCCAGCTGCCTGCACAGATGCAGTGGCCTGAATCTCAGTGTCTGAATCCAGAGTGCCAGGAGCCGGGTTGCAGCCCCTGGTGTTTTTCCCTTGGCATTCCTCTTGCAGGAGCCCTGGCTGTGTTTCCCTGTGCGTTAGTTCATCGGGGAATGCGAGGGGGAGATAAGGGGCTGGTGGGGAGCCAGTGGCCGGGGAGACAGCTTGCCTGCCCGCTGACTATCGCCCGCTGCAGCTGCATCCGCTGCGGTCACATCTGCTCGGCAGGAAGTGCTGCTCGCCAGCCTCTGATGAAAGGGGGATCCTTTGTGCCTGCCTTCCCCCTGTGCCCACTCGTGGGGGTCCCCGGAATCAGGGCCACCTCCCCTGCAGCAGCCCTGGACCCTCACTCCCTCAGCTGAAAGGAGCATCCCCTTGGCTGCCGCCACCAGGAAGCAGATCCAGGGGCTTTGTGGCTTTCCCACAACTTCCATGAAGAAAAGAGGAAAAAAAATGCATCTTCCATTAAAAGAAAAAAAAAACCCAAATCCTGTTTTCCTTGCTGACAGATTCGTTCCTGCTTCACGGCATTCAAAGGGAAACCAGCCCCTACTGCTTATCATCCCCGCTCGCCTTGCGCCACAGGCTCAGGAAAATCACTGGCTTGGCTTAAACACCAGAAGACTTTGGGAAACGACACCATTCCTATGGGTGTTCCTAAGGTTTTGAGACTGCTGGGGGCCAAGTTTACATCTTTTCCTTTGCCACAGAGGGTCTGGAAAGTGTTTTAATTGCAAAGCAGATGCGGCCATGTGCTGCCCTGCCTCCGGGAACTGATGCTTTGGGGTGCACAGAGACGCTGCTGGTACCCCTGTGGCAGCACTGTTGGCTTCATCCTTTGGCCAACGGGAATTCACTGTGAGATGCTGAGCAAGACTCCCTGAGCATCCCCAGCAAGCACAGTGTGATGGAGAGCCACGCACCTTGCTGCACTGCAGAAGGTCCCTCCAGCTCCTTCTGTTCCTCCCCATGGTCCTTTCTCCCTTTGGAAGGCCAGGATCGGGCATAGTGCTGCTGAGCCTCCATGAGAGTCATGGACCTGACTCCTAATACTGCTTGGTACATGTGAGACCTCCATGCAATGTCAAGGGCTGGGGAGATGAGAGCATCTCTCAGACCTGCCACTGCATCACAGCTCCTCTCTGCCCCTTGCCTGGTGGGCAGCCCTGATAGGGTTAACAGTGGGTTCACATTCCCCTTCTCCCCCACAAACACGGGGTACCTGCCAGCCCTCCCCATCCCACTGCTTGCACAGGGCTCTTTAGGGATGGGAATTTAATTAGCTTGCATTGCACTTCCAACACCTCGCATCCCTGAGAAAATCGATGGGAGCTAGTGGGAGGTGGTGCAGCACAGCCTGCCTTCGCTCCAGCACACGGCTTTGCCCCAGGGCTGATTTCAGAGCTCCCCCCAGGGCTCAGATGTCCCATCATTGGTCTGTGACTGCACAGAGGTCAGCGCTGATCCATGCCATGCCATGGGGAGCCAAAGCCTCACAAGCAGAGAGGTCTGGGATCCGTTACCAGGTCCAGATGCACCACAGCAGCAGGGGACGTTGCGGCTGTCTCTGGCCACCTGCATCGCTTCCAAGTTCCCAGGCTAAAAGCAGGGCTTGTTATCAAGAGCAAAAAACGTGCCACCTCTGTTGTATTTCATTTCCCTTTCTCCACCTCTTCCCTGCCCACTGTGCATCGCAGATAACAGCTCTCCGAGCCAAAGCCAGAGCATGGGGCAGGCAACGGCCCTGCCAGCCCTATCGCTGCCTCGCCGGCCGCAAGGAAATCAGGAAGTTTGCAGAGATATTTGGCCAACAAAATAAACATTTCTCTTGCCAACAGCGTAACGGGCAGCTCAGCGAGCCTGCAGCAATCTGCACGGCTCCCATCCCTGCAGCCCTGGGGACAACGGTGCCCGTGCTGCATCCGCATGGTTCCCAGGGGGTGCCCATCGCCTGGGTTGCACCCGATATTGCTGCAGGAGGCAGATGTGGGGACAAGGACCCCAGCGCAGCTCCTACCTGCATGACATGGTACAATGGGTGCAGCACCCAGAGTGCACCCAAACCCCTGTCTATCCCATGTCCCCTACCTGGGGGTGGTGGCAGGGGGCTATGAGCAGAGCACGGTGCCGGTGGGGATAGGGTGTGA
The DNA here is from genome assembly GCF_033783945.1 of Neopsephotus bourkii. NCBI lineage: Eukaryota > Metazoa > Chordata > Aves > Psittaciformes > Psittacidae > Neopsephotus > Neopsephotus bourkii. The sequence continues at coordinate 330,407 of NW_026901498.1, forward strand.
GGGGAAGCAAGGCAGAGGGCCAGTATTGTTCACTCAGGGCAGACAAACGCTGATGACTCAGCCAGCAGCCGCTTTCCTGCCCAGGCATGGGCCCAGTAGGAGCCCCCCCAGTGTTAATACAGCCCCTTGGCCAAAGCCAGGCTGTGGGGTGCCCATTGCCTTGTATCTGGGCATGTTGGTTCCAGGGGGATGCTCCAGCACAGGGCAGCAGGATGCCCTGGGCCCATAGAGCCTCAACATTGCCATGCTGTAAGAGAGCAGCTCCCGAGCAGCATGTGAGCTGCTGGCTCAAGAATGCATGAAAACACCCAGTAAACAGAGGATTGAAACCTTGTAAATAAACTGATTACTCATTATGGAAAGGTTAATTGCAGAGCAGGATGCACATGGGTCCCTGTGGTAGCAAACCTGCGGTGCCCTGCTGTATTGGTGCCATGGGGTCAGCCATGCCCCGGCTCACCACTCCTGCTGGTTCATCCCCACTGGGGATGCATTGATAGGCACTGGCCATATGCTACCCTTGGGGAGCACGAGCCCACCCAATGCAAATCCCAGTGTCCAATGTAAGGCTGCATTGGACACTGGGGAGAGTCACCTCCACCATGGCACATGGCATGGACACAGCCCCCTGCCGCCTTCCCCCCATCACTGCCATGGCCTTACCTTGTCCAGTCCTCCCCGCTGCCCTGGAGGGGTGGCTGTCCAGCCTGGGGGGTCCTGTGAGCATGGCAGGGGATGGGTGTCAGCACCCTGGCACAGCCTGCTCCAGGGTGGGTGCTGGAGCCGTGCCGGGCAGGGGGATGCTGAGCACCAGTGGGGAGCAAGGTCCTGCCCGCTCGGTGCCGTGAGGACCGCTCATGTGCCGGCCGGGGCTGCGGTGGCAGCGGAGCCGTGTCCCATGGCAAGGGGAAGGTGAACAGCTGCCAGGCAGCGATAATGCAGCGGGTGGGGGGGCCGGGCAGCTGCGCCCATGTCCTTCCCCAACAGGAACCATCTGCGACCAAGCCCAGCTCTGCCTTCCCTATCAGCCATTCCGGTCTGACTTTCCAACAACTTCCCCTTCGCGCCGGCTTCACTTCCTCACTGCGAGGCACCCGTGCGGGTTCAGGTCAGCATGGGCAGTGCCGTGCAGCACGGCAAGGCGGGAGCACCACGGTGCATGGTGCACCTTGGCATGGGCAGCATAGTGCAGCAGGGCACTGTATCACCAGCATAATGTGGCATGGTACAGTGTGGCATGGCACAGCACTGCATGGCTATTGAGTTGCAGCATTGCACTGGCAAGCTATCATGGCACAGCCAGCACGACGCAGCCTAGCATTGCATGGCTGGCACAATGCAGCACAGGATGGTGCAAGACGGAGTGCGAAGTGCAGTGCAGGATGGTACCACCAGCACAGCATGGCACAGGGATAGATGCAGCACAGTGTGGCACACGTAGCTCAGCACAACATGGTACAGCATCATTGCTGCAGTTTATAGCACACCATGGCCGCCTCAGTGTAGCCTGGCACAACCACCATGCTGCCACACCAAGGGCTTACCTCCCTGCATCCCACTGCCCCCTTTGCCTGCGGACAGCCATGGGCATGAGGATGTCCTCTGGCTGCAGCATCAGCGCTCTGCAGGAGCTCTGCTCCGGGCAGCAGCCTGGCTACAGCATCACTTTGGCCTGCTCAGCACTTGGGATAACCCCACACTGAGTACAGAGCCCCCCAGTGCAACCCATCCCTGCACCCCCAGACCAGGCACCCCCCCATCACCAGGGCCCGGGCTCTGCAACAGCCACCAGTGAGAGGAAAAACTTGTTAGAAACCCGAAAGGCGGCTCCGGGCTGCAGGTGGGAGGGAGGAAACGTGTCCTAAAAATACAGCAGCGCTGCACGGTCCCCGAAGGTGGCTGAGCAGATGGCGCGTCTCGGTGGCCACCTGCGCTCCCGCAGATGGCTCCCGGGGCTCCCCGCTTTGTGCTCCCAGCACGGGGCTCTCAGGGGGCGAATGGGGAAGGGGCACTGGGGTGTAAGTGGGGAGGAGGGTCCCAGAGCATGGGGGTGCTGTGCTGTGGGGCACGGGCTGCGGGATGGAGATGGGTAAAGCAGGGTGTCATCAGCAGGTCTGCTGCATCGCTGACCTCTGTGTGCACCCTGGGGCCCCAGGGGATGGTGAGCATGGTCTGGGTGCTGCAGGGAGACAAGGGGAAGCCCCAATATGGGGCCAATGTGCAGGGGGAAAGGGCAACACTGCTACAAACCATAGCCCCAACCCACTCAGGGCTGTGTACCTGAAGGGAGATGCTGCAGCTGCCCGCACCAAGACTCTGCCCCAGACCTGCATCCCACATCCCAGTGATGCTGGGGGGTCCCAGCTCCATCCTACCTGCAGTGGAGATGCCTGTGCCCCACCGGTGTGGGCAGAGCAGCCTGGCTGTGCGGACTGAGGACTGGCAGAGGTTTCAGCAGGGTTTCCAGTCGTGTTTCACGTTCTTGCCTCTTCTCCTTTTATTTCTTGTGGGATGGGTGGCTGCAGGCCTAGGTGGGCTCAGCCCGTGGTTTTGTTAAGCCTCCTTGGATGGGGGCCAAGGTCACCTGCAATGGGAGATGGAAGGTGTATGGAGATTAAAGGCGGCAGCTGCTCCTGGGGATTGTCCCTGGGCAGCAAGTCAAAACCTGAGGTTTCAGGTCTGGCCAGGAAAATCCCCCCCAGCTGCAGCCCCATGTCCCCAGTGTCACCTGAGGCCCCATGTCCCCAATGTCACCTGCAGCTGGAGGGTTTGCTCTGCAGACAAAGAGGAGAGCATCTGCCTGGGCAGCTGCAAGAGCCATGCAGCAGTGGCACTAGGATGCTGGGGACCAGAGATTGCCCCCCGTGGGGTCCTAGGGTCTGGGTTGGTGTCGGGGGGAGCCCCTGGGGTGCTGGGGTCTGGGTCAGCATAAAGGGAACCCCTGGGGTCTGTGTTGACACAGAGGGAACCCTTGAGGTCCCAAGTCTGGCTCAGTCTGTGGAGAACTCCTGGGGGCACAAGGGGCTGCGGGGGGAACCCCTGAGGTTCTGGAGCCTGGGTTGGCACAGAAGGGATGCCTGGGACCCCAGGGTCTGGCTCAGCATGGGGGGAACCCCTGGGGGCACAGGGTCCACCCAGGGAACCCCTGGGGATGTGGGGTCTGCCCCGGCACAGCTGAGCCCCCCCGGGGGAAGCTGCCTGCACCCGCGGACGGTTTCCCTCTGAGTCAGAGCCGCGGGCACGCTGCGGGGCAGGAACTTCCCCGGGCAAAGGAGAAGCGGGACGGGCTCGCACCGGCCCTGCCCTCAGGGCGCAGGAAGGCAGAACCCCCCCGGGGGCAGCCGCGGCCCCGCCGTGGCACTCGCTGCCCGCCCTCGCACTGCGCCAGCCCCGCGCTGGGCTCCGTACGGTTCCCTTGGGAATGCGCCAGCGGCCACCAGCGCGACCCCGTGCCCACGCACCCACTGCCTGCAGCACCCACTGCCTGCAGCACCCCGCAACCTGCAGCACCCATTGCCTGCAGCACCTACTGCCTGCAGCACCCACCGACTGCAGCACCTACTGCCTGCAGCACCCACCGACTGCAGCACCTACTGCCTGCAGCACCCCACAACCTGCAGCACCCACTGCCTGCAGCACCTACTGCCTGCAGCACCCACCGACTGCAGCACCTACTGCCTGCAGCACCCCACAACCTGCAGCACCCACTGCCTGCAGCACCTACTGCCTGCAGCACCCACTGCCTGCAGCACCCACTGCCTGCAGCACCTACTGCCTGCAGCACCCCACAACCTGCAGCACCTACTGCCTGCAGCACCCACCGCCTGCAGCACCTACTGTCTGCAGCACCCCACAACCTGCAGCACCCACTGCCTGCAACACCCCACAACCTGCAGCACCCACCGACTGCAGCACCCACTGCCTGCAGCACCCACTGCCTGCAGCACCCCACAACCTTCAGCACCCACCGACTGCAGCACCCACTGCCTGCAGCACCCACTGCCTGCAGCACCCCCTCGCCGGCAGCACCGACTGCTTGCAGTACCCCATAGCCTGCAGCACCCACCGACTGCAGCACCCACTGCCGGCAGCACCCCCCCGCAGGCAGCACCCACTGCTTGCAGTACCCCATAGCCTGCAGCACCCACCGACTGCAGCACCCACTGCTTGCAGCACCCCCCCGCCGGCAGCACCCACTGCCTGCAGCACCCACTGCCTGCAGCACCCCACCTCCTTCCCCTTTCCATCTGAGAGCGATGCAGCGCGGGGAAACCCGAGGTGAAAGGAAGTGGCAGCAATAACCCGTGAGCAAAACACCACCGGCAGCTGCCGAACCAAGACCAGACCGTTGCCTTCCAAAGCGGGGCTTTTTGGGCTGCAGGGAAGGTACGGCCCTGGGTGCTGCAAGTGTGAGGCTGGGATGGGGCTTTTCTATGTGGATGCCCAAGTCTGCCAGGATATGTGGATGCGGGAGCAAAGGCAGGAGATGGGGATGGGAAGGAGAGCGGTGGCCAGGATGTGGGGGGACGGAAACCGCCGAGAGTTCGTGAAACACAAAGGCACATTCTATAAGGGAAAAAAAAAAGAGAAATCAAAGGGATGTGGAGAGGGAGATAACGGGGAAGACAGAGCAGGGAGACGGAGGGAGCGGAGAGGACGTGGGCAGAGGGAGGCAGGAGCGCGGGCCGGGAGCCGGGGGAGCTGTCTGGCGCGGTCCCTATCGGCTCTCTCCATCGCGGTAGCCTAACCTCAAGTAGTTTTTCACTGAGATTGGAGTGATCAGGTAGGGCTACCCTCGCAGGCAGCTGCAGGGCTGTGAATAAGCACCTGCTTATCTCTGCCCAACGGCTGTGCGAGGCTGCAGATTGCGGGGAGGACGGGGAGCTGCTTGCCGGCTGCGATTTCCATATCAGCGCCCTGCAGCCGCCTGCACCAAATAAACACAACAGCCCCATGGACAAAAGGTTAATTATCAATTTTCAGAAAGGGAGAGAGAGGGAAGGGGAGAGAGCAGCAAAACGGCCATTGCCAGCCATGGGGTGTGCAGCCCTCTCCGAACGGGTGCTGGGGTCTGTGCCACGGGTGCAGTGCTCCTGAGCATCCCTGCGGATGTGCCGGCACCTCGGGGGGCTTCGGAGCAGGAGACAAGGGATGGGAACTAGGGACGGGTTGGGGATGGGCATGGGGATGGGATGGGTATCAGGATGGAGATGGGGATGGGAACAGGAAGGGTATGGAACAGAGATGGGCATAGGGATGGGGATTAGGATGGGGATGGGCACAGGGATGCGGATTAGGATGGGAATGGAGGTGGGGATAGGGATGAGGATGGGGATGTCGATGGAGATGCTGACAGCAGTGGGGATGGAGATGGAGATTGGGACAGCAATAGGGATGGGGATGGAGATGTAGGTGGAGACGGCAATAGGGATGAAGATGGGGATAGGGATGGAGAAGGGCACAGGATGGAGTTGGGTCTGTGCATGCACAGTAACAGTGGGATTAGGGGTAAATGTAGGCAGCAAGGGCCTTTCATAGCCCTCCAGCTGAGCCCTGTCTGGGCAAAGGCAGGGCTGGAAGAAGCCACATTCTCCTCCTAATGGGCATGCAAGTCCCTGCCAGATCTGCTTCCCGCAGCCACGTTTCTGCATTCAGCAGCTTCCTCCTCTTATCAGAACGGTTGCAGGCTCCCAGCTCTGCCAGGCCACAGGGCTCATGGAGAGATGGGGAGAGAAGAGGTGCCCTGATCACCCCAGCCCTGTGGGAAGGGAGAGGTGGGCAGTGGCATCCCCCTGCTTGTAGGTTAGATGGGGTGAAGCCATTGGGAATCCTCACGGGCTCGTAATCCTGGTGCTTGGGGTCAGGGCTTGCCCCTCACTTCTGCCACTCAGAAGAAAGCTGTTACAAGGGGCAGGAGTCAGTGCCAAGGGGCTTGGGAAACTCCAATCCTACTGCAGCTATCCCTGAGCCGGGATGGTTTTCCCATCAAGCAGTGTGGTCCTACACTGAGTACACCCCATTCAAGGGGCACAGCAGTGCTCCCAGCACACATGGGGAGACATGGAGCTCCAAAGTGCTGTACAGGGGAGCAGTTAACCTGCTGCCACGAAGCCTTGAGCCTACATGGGGCCAGATTTAGCCACTGACATCCTAAAAGTAGCTGGGAGCAAGGAGGCTGGTGAGCTGCATCTGCTGCCACTGGAGCGGACAGGGCTGGGGTGCATGGGACTTGGGATGCACAGGACTGGGGTGCACAGAGCTGGCCCCAGAACAGTTCAGCTGCAGAACTGTTTGGAGCCACCCACATGGAAGAATGCAGCCATCCCTGTACCAGCCCACTGTCAGGGACACTGGGATGGAGATGAGATGCTCTTGGGATTGGGACAGTCCTAATCCACCAGTGAACTAGATGTGTGGCAATGACTAAAATTATTGGGGGTTGATGGTATTTAGCCCTTAGGTAGGGCTTGTGTGCACTTAAGGCTTTGCAGCTCTGGCTTGATTGATGCTTGCAGGACCCTGGAAGGCAAGGAGCTGGGTTTCATCAGAGGACTTGGGGTGAGAAGCTGTGGGCAGAGCTTGGAGAACCACAGTGCCTGTCAGGGATTGCTGTGGTCTCTGGTGTAGCTGCATACCCCAAGAGGGATCTGGCCTCCAGCTGGAAAAACACACTAAAAATACCAGGCTAAGTATAACAGGAGTGCAGGCGGGGTGTGAGCATCCCGAGCGGGCTGGAGCAGCCAGCCCTCCCCAGCTCCATCCCAGCCCCCCCCCAGCCAACCCCAGCCCAAAACACTAACCCTGGTCCCATCTGGTGTCCAACTGATGAGCACAGATGTGTTTGGGATTTCCGAGCCGGCTGGCAGCCGTTCAGACCTGTCGCAAACTGCACCTGCTCCAGGATATTTTCCCAACTGGATTTAATCCCATCAGCCCCCAACAGCAGCCCCGGGCACCCCCTGAGGGTGGATGGGCAGCAAGAGACACCCCCGTTCCAAGTGACCACCCTCCTTCCTTGTTCCCATCCTGCCATAAATATGGACGTGGAAGCAGGAGAGGGGAGAATTAAACACATAAAGGGGGTGGCTGGCATGGGGGAAAGGGGCTGTGAGGACCCCAAATCTCAGCTTCCCACAAGGAAATGCCTGGGTACGTCTCAAAGAGCACCCTCAGCCACCATAGACCCAAGCCTTCCATTGCATGTAATGACCCCAAACGATGCCTTAGAACCTCACCAGTGCTTTACCCAGCCCCTCATCTCCCCCCCCCCCCCAATTCCCTAAATTAATGTGCCATTATGATATTTTAACAAGGCTCTCCCAGATCAGATGTTGACCCTGCAATGATCGCGCAGCCCGCGGAGGGAATAAACAGCAAATCCCCTTTTAAATGAAGGCCTCGCAGAGGGATTAGGAGCAAAGAGGTGGCCTCTCCCCCCCCATCCGGGGGCTGCCTGTGCAGATATGCAGGGCAGGAGGAGGCTCGCCTGTCCGTCTGGCCAGTCTGAAGTGGTCCTGTGCGATAGGGAGTGATTAGGATTAGACACATCCAGGATGAGAGTTTTTTCACCAGATAGAGATGATAATGGGACCCATGGGGAGGATTATGGTCCCCGTCTCTCCAAGAGAGCTGCCATCTGCGTATCCATCTCTTGATGTGTCTGTTCCCCCGACGCGACCAGCTAGATTCTTCCTCATCCATATCAGGTCCTGAGATTGGCAGCTCTGACCTGTGTGGGGCTGGACTTCATCCTCCACTCCCATGAGGGCCATGTAGGAGCAAGGCTTTGTGGCCATCTGGGATGGGAGACGTGCTGTTCTGCATATGAGCACAGCACCCAGCATATCTGCATGTTCCAGGGGTGCTCAGTCACCTCCCTGCATCCCTGGGGCACCCAGCATCCCTGCACCCCCAAGGAATCCATCATCCCTGTATCACTCAGACGCTCAAGCATCCCTCTATATCTCCAGGGCATGCAGCATCCTCCTGCATATCCCTGTGGCATCCAGCATCCCTGGGGTACTCAGGCATCTCCCGGACCACCCAGCATCCCTCTATCTCCCTGGGGCTATCAGCACCCTGCTGCAGCTCAGGGAAAGCAGCTGAAAATAGCTCCTCAGGTTATTTCTAGCACTGAGCTGTGGCTATTGCCTTCTGCTGAGGATCAGGGAAAGGTTCCCAGCTCCGGCCCTAAGAACATCCCAGGGTCCTGAGGTCTGCAAATCAAAGCTGGTGGCAGTACTGGGGGACTGGGAGAATGACATCTCACAGCCTCAGGGTAGCAAAGGGTGACATGTGGGAAAGCCAGTCTGGGAACTGGGAAGAAGACAGGGTGAAAACATAGCCAGTGTCTTATTGGGTCAATAGAAAGGGAAAAGAGGTCTACAAAAGTTGTGGTTTGTGTTTATGTAAGCACTAAACCATGGAGTCACTATTTTCCTTTCTAAAATGAACGTCTCTGTTATCTCTGCTTGGAGGCATGAGGACAGGCTGTTCTGTGCAGACGGGAGGGTTCCCCTGCCCACAGAGCAGCACCAGGGGCTGCGCCTGGGAACACCATCCCTATGGCCATGCCAATGCCGGTGGCACGGTGCTGGGCAGGGTGGCAGAGGTTTGCTGCCCACAGCATCCTCCCTTGGGCACTGGGGCAAGCTCGGGATGCTCATCCAACGCTGCCACCCTCCCTCAGTGTGACATCGGGGTCACCTCCTGTTTCAGGGCCACCTCCGTGCCCCCGGGGTGCTGGTGGGGGGACAGGGTGACATACCCCTGCGACAGCACGGCGCGACGCTCGCCAGCCCCTGGCCTTTCCCATCCATCCCAGCTGCATGGGATGGGGAGAGGGTGGTGAGAACTGGCCCGTTCCCATCGCTCGGCACCGCTGCTCCCCGCCAGCAGCATATTTCCCTGCTGAAGTCAGAGCTACCCAGCAAAACACCCTGCTCCTGCCAAGCACCATTCCACAAACATTTCCTATTTGGGATGTACGAGCCCACCGCGCGCTGCATCCTCGGCTGTGATGCTGTCCCTGGGGTGGCACAGGCTGAGCGCGCACACATGTGCGTGGTCGGTGGGGTGGGTGAAGGCACACGTGTGTGCGTGGCTGGGGAAGCCCCGTTGAAGGTTGTAGCTTCTGTGCCCCTTGTAATTGCAGAGAGAAAGAGTGGCATTTTGAAGTTTGGAGAAAACCTTAATTGAAGCCTTGGCTGCGTTAATTATATCAAAGGCAGAGTGAGCGATGGGCTTTTTATTAGTTAATGAGGATTTTCATTTTCCAGTGCAGGAGCCCTTTGATGTTCCCAGGACTAATGGCTGTTCAATTCAACTTGTTTGCTTTGCTGGTGATGGAGGGCGATGGGGAGCAGGAGCCACTCCAGCCACAGCGCCCATGGTGGTGAGCAAATGATGCCCATGGAGCCACTGACCACCACGGTGAGACAGCAAGGATGCACAGAGCAGGACCCAAAGCTCATCCTGCTCCCGACATGGGGGTTTTATTTATGGACTATCTTTAAAACCTGTGGCAGGCTGCACCCCTCCTCCTGCAATTAGCATTTATTACAATTATTCCGCATTCATTACCGCGTGCCCCCATCCGAAAGCATTTGCAAATCTCTTTGCATCGTTTTCCCCCGACTCTTGGAGGGGAAAGGGCTGCACAAACAGTTTGCTGTGAATATTCAGAGCCCTGGATCAGGGAGGCGATGCCATCCGTGCCCGTCCCGCGCCCCAGCCACGTGGCTGCGCGGCTGCTCCCCAGCTGGATGATTTGTAGCACTAATCAAGACAGAGCGTACTTTGAATTTCAAATGCTGGCAGGGAAGAGCCGAGCGGGAATCTGGGCTTTGGGGAATATTCAGGAAGAAAATGGGTTTGTCCTCAGCTCCCATCACCAACCGAGCATCCCGCGTTGGGTACCAGTGTGGGACCCCTTACCCCGTGGTACTCAAGTGGGGTCACCCCATGTGGCACAGCCCCAGGAAACACAGCAGCTATGGAAGCGTTCTTGGGGTGCCGATGTGCCTGGTGCTGCCCCACAGCATGGCTGGGGCTGTGCCAATGGGACTTGACGGGGGGGTTGGTCCTGGCTGCTTGGGACATCAGTGGAAGCAGGGATGGGACCCTCTGCAGCAGCAGTGAGAGATGCTCATAGAGCTGGGGGGCAGCAGGTGCTGGGGGGGAACCCCACAGCTCAGCTGGACCTTGGGGTCCCCCACAAATGGCAGCTTGTCCTTCCTGGGGGGCCACACTGAGTGTGGCCACCATGGGGAGGCTGGGGGGGGGGGGCACTTCGCTGGTAATTACCCCTTGTCCTTCCCCATCACGCTGCATGGGGGGAGCTGAGGGGGGACAGCTTAAGCTATCAATGGTCCTGCCTTGATGGGAATAAAATATGCACTGAAAGACATGAAAATGGAGTAAATAAAAGAGATAAAAATGGAACGATCAAGCCAGCAACTTCTCCTCTGATTAAAAAGAGGGAGCGGGGGGGAGAAGGGATGCGCTGAGCCCTTGAAGAGGCAGCTGCTGCCGCAGCCGCAGCCCTGATAAAGGGGCTGAGGCAGCCTGTTTGGGAGAGATAAAGTGAAGTCCCAGCGTTTACTGTCCTCAATCCAAGCCTTACCATCAATATTAATACAGCCTGACAAACTGGCGTTTAAGATAGAATAAATATAGACTGGTTCTGCTATTACCTAGACCTTATTAATCTGCTTGGAGGCATTTAAATGCCGTTAAAAATATGGAGTTTACTCGCCGGCACTTCAATAGCTTTACAATCCATCAGCGTTTTGTTTTCCACCCTCCTCCTCTCCTTACCGAGGTGCTGGCTGCGGGTACCCACTGTGCTGCTCCGGGCAGGGATCAGGAGCCAAGGGGAGAACCAAGGAGGGAGCTTTGATTCAGGATGATGCTGATGGCCGGGAGGACATTGGGCAGGGGCATAAGGGCACGGAGGCACAAATCCCTCTGAGCTGGGGAGTGGAGCATCCTGAGAGCCAGGATGATGGAGAATTCGGCTGCGTGCTCCTGTCTAGGACAAACCCAGGGCTCCCATACCCGGAGTGATGCTGGTTTCCCGCACAGAGTCATAGCATCAGCCAGGTTGGGAAAGATCTGTAAGATCAAGTCCAACCACACACAGCAGCCAAAGCCCCAAAACAGGGGAGCAGCCCTCCCCAAAGCCTTCATCAGGTGGTGCCTCATCAGTGATGTCTTGAGCAGTGCTTTGGCAGCTGAACAGCATCCTGCCTCCTCTGCTCCTGGTCCTATGGCACGGGTGCTGGCTGCCATGGCACCCATGTACTCCTCCCCTCCCAGCAGGACCCCTGGGTGCCACGTGCATGGGAGGGGCACCTTGGTATGGGGCAGGATCCATGGGCACCAAGCACATGGCTGAGTCATCATTGTATGGGGCAGGACCCATTGGTGACAGGGTCATGGCGGGGTCATCATGGTATGGGACAGAACCTGTGGGTGCCAGGCTTGTGGCATAGTGTACTCTGGTATGGGGCAGGACCCATGTGCATCATGGACACCCTGGTGTTGGGATAGATCCATGGATGCAAGATGCATGTCAAGGCACCCCCTGCTGTGGATCCATGGGTGCCATGCACATGTGAAGGGCACCACGGTGTGGTGCAGAACCTATGGGTGCCATGTGTATGGCGTGAACACCCAGGTATGAGGCAGCACCCATGGGTGCCATGCGCATGACAGCATCATCATGGTATGGGGTAGCATCCACGGGTGTCAGGCGCATAGCAGATTCATCCTGGTATGGGACAAGAGCCATGGGTGCCATGTGCATGTTGTGAACACCCTGGCATGGGGCAGGACCCATGGGTGCCATGCACTTGGCAGAGTTATCATCATATGGGACAACATCCCTGGGTGCCAGGCACACGACAGCATCATCATGATATGGGGCAGGAGCCATGGGTGCTGGGCACTTGGCAGTCATCACTGTATGGGGCAGTGTCCCTGGGTGCCAGGCACTTGGCAGCATCACCATGGTGTGGTGCAGGACCCATGGGTACCATGCACATGAGAGCATCATCATGATACGGGGCAGGACCCATGGGTACTATGCACATGAGAGCATCATCATGATACGGAGCAGGAGCCATGGGTGCTGGACACTTGGCAGAGTCATCACTGTATAGGGCAGCGTCCCTGGGTGCCAGGCACTTGGCAGCATCACCATGGTGTGGTGCAGGACCCATGGGCACTATGCACATGAGAGCATCATCATGATACAGGGCAGGACCCATGGGTACTATGCACATGAGAGCATCATCATGATACGGGGCAGGAGCCATGGGTACCATGCACATGAGAGCATCACCATGATACAGGGCAGCGTCCCTGGGTGCCAGGCACTTGGCAGCATCACCATGGTGTGGTGCAGGACCCATGGGTACCAGGCACATATCAGGGGCACGCTGGCACGGGGCTGGTGCGAGCGGCAGGCCATGTGGGGCGGGCAGCGCGGGGACCGGCGCTCATTACACGTGTATTATTCATCGGCAGCTTCTGTCGCCTGCCATCTGTTCCCGGCGGCGCGGCGGGCGGGCGGCAGCAGCACAACGGGGCTCGCACAGCCCCGCTCCTGCTGTCACACCTGGGCTGCCACCGCACTGCGGCCGGACAGGGTGCGCGGTGTCCCCGCTGCACCCCGCGGTGATGCTCCATGGGGTGTTGGGTGCCTGGGACCGTGCCATGGCCCCCGAAGAGAGTTTGTACCCCTTTGGTTGCACCATAGGAGCCGTGGCCTATGGTGAGCAGCTCTGGGCAGGACTGGGGCTCTTCCCACCAGCTCCCAGATGCTGCTTGGTGCTGGGCCGTGCACCCATGCCTGAAGGCTTTTCCTCCTTGGAGTGCATCAGCCGAGCTCACCTTACACCCCAAGAAGCACCTTCACCCCCCCACCTTTTAATTAAAACACTTGATGAACTATCCGATGAGAACACAGCGTCCAAGTGGGGTCTCCAGTGAGCTGCCTGTGAGGAAGATGAGGCCCCAGCATGGGGACACGCATTGTGCTCCCATCCCCTCCTCGGCGCTTTCCCTGTTTCTGCCCCTTGACTGCATCCCGCAGCGCACACAGGAGGACTGGAGCACCCATTAGGCCAGAGCTTGCTGCTCTAAATTGATAATTGCCAGGTTTTAATTACTCGGCAGCCAAATGACCTTTTGCATCTGCCATTGAGGCCATGAAACATCTCCCTGAGTGGGAGCAAACACACAGCGGAGGACAGGAGGGGGCTGCCACGCTTCCAGCTTCACCAGAACCCATGGGTGATAGGGACAAGTCCAGGAAATGGTGCACTGGAAGGTGAGCATGGGGACCCCCAGGCCTCACACATTCCCAGCACTTCCCTCCAGTTGCAGGCAGGATACTGAGGAGCAAAGAGCTGTGCTCAGAGCCTGTTGTGCAGTGCAGGGGTGTGCAGCTGGAGGTACCAGGATGAAAGCAGGACCAGAGTGTTCACAGGCAGGGGGCTTTCACCATCACCAAAGTGGGATGGGTACCTCTAGCCATGGCCTTGGGGGAGAGCTGGTACCATGAGCACTGGCATGGTGCAGCATCCCTGGGGCAGAGGTGGTACCTTGAGCCCTGGTGTGGTGCAGCATCCCTGGGGCAGAGCTGGTACCCTGAGCCCTGGAATGGTGCAGCATCCCTGGAGCACAGCTGGTACCCTGAGCACTGGCATGGTGCAGCATCCCTGGGGCAGAGCTGGTACCCTGAGCCCTGGCATGGTGCAGCATCCCTGGGGCAGAGCTGGTACCCTGAGCCCTGGTAAGGTGCAGCATCCCTGGAGCAGAGGTGGTACCCTGAGCCCTGGCATGGTGCAGCATCCCTGGAGCAGAGCTGGTACCATGAGCCCTGGCATGGTGCAGCATCCCTAGGGCAGAGCTGGTACCCTCAGCCCTGGTAAGGTGCAGCATCCCTGGAGCAGAGCTGGTACCATGAGCAATGGCGTGGTGCAGCATCCCTGGAGCAGAGCTGGTACCCTGAGCCCTGGCATGGTACAGCATCCCTGGGGCAGAGCCATCCTTCTGGGCTCCAGCCCAGCACAGGCTGCAATGGGTTGCCTTGCATATGTAGGGTCTCTTCTGCCCTTTTGCTCTCCTGGATCAGCCTCATCCTTCCCATTTCCCCTTTCTCCTGGACACAAATCCAGCCTTTATTGTGACAAGTCCTCCGCTGGGGCCTGCAGCTCCCGTGCAAGCACCCCATGAACCAGGCAGGGCCCCTGCCTGCCCCACGCTGCCTGCACCTCTCTCCACGTGCCGCCATCCCTCGCCTCTCGCTCCTGCGGAAAGGAGCCCTTCTCCTGGCGATAATTACTGCAAAGTTCAGTGCCGAGAGACGGGGGGAGGGCTGTATTAAAATGCATGTGCACAGCTTGGGCCTCGCAGCAGATGTTGGCATAATTAGAGAGGAAAAAATTATGAAATTAATTTGTGGTTCAATGTAAATTTCGGCGTTGGGGGGAAAGCGCGATCCCCCCTCGCCCCCCGCGCGCTGCTGCCGGCACACGCTTCCTCACCGGCTGCCATTGGGGCCCTGCTGTGGAGGGTCTGGGGGAGCACTGAGGCTGGTGAGGGTGGCATGGTGATGGGTGATACCCACCCTTAGAGGTGCTGGTGGATAGCGGTGCTGCCTCCTGGCTCCATTGCTTTGGGGCATAGAGGTGTGGGCCAACAGCCCAGGGAGGTGGGACCCCAGAACAGGGAGATGGGCCACCAAACTAAAGAGATGGACAACCAGCACAGGGAGATGGGTCACTATTCCAGCAGATGGAAAACACGCCAAGGAAGATGGGCACCAGCCCAGGGAGGTGGATCACCAGTTCCTGTAAATGAGGATGCTAAAAGAGGAGATTTGGGGAGAAACGTCAAAAGTGAAGTCTAGTGATGGTCATGGGTTGGTATTTCTGTTGGATTCTCACAAATACACATCTGCTGATCTGCTGACACTGATAAGCTCAGTGTCCCAACCACCTTGGGGGGCCCTTCCCCTTAAGGGGGACAGAGTTCATCCATGCAAGGGCCATTCTTGTACATGTGTTGGTGGCATTCCCAGACTGCACTACAGCAGTGCATCAGGAGCAGCCAGACAAAGCTTTTCCCATCTCCTGTTCTTTGGGAGCTGGAGAGGAATTAATATCTGCCACCTCCCCCCATCCAACCCCAGCCCCTGGGGAGGGGGCACAGGCTCAGGTTAATGCTCCCATTGATCGGCAGCATCCTCCGGTTATGGTTGCTCTGTGCCGCGATGCACCGTGGCCTATTTTGCCATTGCCAGCGTGTGATGGATGGTCTGTGTCTGGGTGAGCATGACCCCACCACCACCATCACCACAGGGAAATCGGGGTCAGCCCCGGGGTCTGTGCTCAGCTGGGGCAATGTGGGGAGACAGGGGCTTTGTGCTGGACCTTGCATCCCACCACTGGTTGTTTGCACTGGGGGGGGTCCCTGAATTAGTGCTTCGGATGGAGCTGCAGGAGGCTGCTCCTCAAGGTGCGGATGAACTCAGGGGAGATGTTGCCCAACCAAGAACCCCCCAAAGTTGAATGTGTCCCCAAAGCATAGCCCCAAATGCTGGAGCAGAAAGCAGGGGCAAGCCACAGCCCCCCAGCACTTGCATCCTCCTGCCCTCCCCAGCTCCATGGTGCTGGTTCTCTTGTGTAGCCGAAAGCACTGTGGCCTTAGAGAGGGATGCAGGCAGCCCTTGTGGATGCTAGACCCTGACTGTGGCCACCATATCCCCTCCTCTCCCTCAGCTGCTTTGCTAGGGTTGTCCCTGTGGCCTGGGAATCATTCCCATATCCCAGTTAATCAGTGCAACGAGTGGAGATGCATCCCTGCAGTTTAACCAAGCAATACTGCTGGTGTTAGCAGGCTAGGCACTGTGGGGATGAACAAAAGGGGGCTCTCCATGGCTCCCACACTGGGAGTGCTGGGATCCTTTGGGCATCACTGGTGGGGAAAGAGGGATGAGGAGAGCCCAGCAGCGACCCCCCTGCATCCCCTTGTCCTTGTCCCCAGCACTGCGCAGAGCAGGCTCAACAGTCAGGCACCGGCGCCCGTGTGCTTCCTGGTGTGGCTCCATCTGGCTCCATCTGCTTCCACCCGGTCTCGGCTGGACCAAATGTGGGTCGAGGCGAGCGTGGGTGACACACCGTGGTGCGGCCGGAGAGCAGCTGATCCCCCCGGGCTGCGCCGGGATTAACAAGCTGCCGCCGAGCTGGCGCGGGGATCGTCTCCTGCGAAAGGTTCCCTTGCAGGGGATTACGGATAATGCATCTGGAGCCGCACTCGCTCATCCAGGTCTGTGATTTATCTCAAAATCAAATTCTGGTAATCTCCCCTGCCATCTGGCCCCCGCGGACGCGGGGATATAGAGATCCATCCCCCCCCGAGCATCGTCCCTGACCTGCCATGAGGAGGGCAGAATGGGCTGCGGGGTCTCTGAGGGTGGCACAGGGCACCCTGGGCAGAAGATACCCCAAGGAGCCTTTTTGGGTGCTTATGTGCCAGGATGCGGGCAGGACCCAAAGAGCTCAGCCCCTGGCAGGGATGCTCCATGTCCCTGTGTCCCCACACATCCATAGGTGTCAGGATGCGGGAAGGACCCAAAGAGCTCAGCCCCTTGCAGGGATGCTCCATGTCCCTGTGTCCCCACACATCCATAGGTGCCAGGATATGGGCAGGACGCAGAGAGGTCACCCCCTTGCAGGGATGCTCCATGTCCCTGTGTCCCCACACATCCATAGGTGCCAGGATGCAGGCAGGACGCAGAGAGGTCACCCCCTTGCAGGGATGCTCCATGTCCCTGTGTCCCCACACATCCATAGGTGCCAGGATGCGGGCAGGACCCAAACAGCTCAGCCCCTGGCAGGGATGCTCCATGTCCCTGTGTCCCTACACATCCATAGGTGCCAGGATGCGGGAAGGACCCAAAGAGCTCAGCCCCTTGCAGGGATGCTCCATGTCCCTGTGTCCCCACACATCCATAGGTGCCAGGATGCAGGCAGGACGCAGAGAGCTCAGCTCCTTGCAGGGATGCTCCATGTCCCTGTGTCCCTACACATCCATAGGTGCCAGGATGCAGGCAGGACGCAGAGAGCTCAGCTCCTTGCAGGGATGCTCCATGTCCCTGTGTCCCCACACATCCATAGGTGCCAGGATGCGGGCAGGACCCAAACAGCTCAGCCCCTGGCAGGGATGCTCCATGTCCCTGTGTCCCCACACATACATAGGTGCCAGGATGCGGGCAGGACCCAAAGAGCTCAGCCCCTTGCAGGGATGCTCCATGTCCCTGTGTCCCCACACATCCATAGGTGCCAGGATATGGGCAGGACGCAGAGAGCTCAGCCCCTGTCAGGGATGCTCCGTGTCCCTGTGTCCCCACACATCCATAGGTGCCAGGATGCAGGCAGGACCCAAAGAGCTCAGCCCCTTGCAGGGATGCTCCATGTCCCTGTGTCCCCACACACCCATAGGTGCCAGGATGCAGGCAGGACGCAGAGAGCTCAGGCCCTTGCAGGGATGCTCCATGTCCCTGTGTCCCCACACATCCATAGGTGCCAGGATGCGGGAAGGACCCAAAGAGCTCAGCCCCTGGCAGGGATGCTCCGTGTCCCTGTGTCCCCACACATCCATAGGTGCTAGGATAGAGGCAAGACGCAGAGAGCTCAGCCCCTTGCAGGGATGCTCCGTGTCCCTGTGTCCCCACACATCCATAGGTGCCAGGATGCGGGAAGGACCCAAAGAGCTCAGCCCCTTGCAGGGATGCTCCATGTCCCTGTGTCCCCACACATCCATAGGTGCCAGGATATGGGCAGGACCAGCGAGCTCAGCCCCTTGCAGGGATGCTCCGTGTCCCTGTGTCCCCACACATCCATAGGTGCCAGGATATGGGCAGGACGCAGAGAGCTCAGCCCTTGAAGGGATGCTCCGTGTCCCTGTGTCCCCACACATCCATAGGTGCCAGGATGCGGGCAGGACGCAGAGAGCTCAGGCCCTTGCAGGGATGCTCCATGTCCCTGTGTCCCCACACATCCATAGGTGCTAGGATAGAGGCAAGACGCAGAGAGCTCAGCCCCTTGGAGGGATGCTCCGTGTCCCTATGTCCCCACACATCCATAGGTGCCAGGATGCGATCAGGATGCAGAGAGCTCAGCCCCTTGCAGGGATGCTCCATGTCCCTGTGTCCCCACACATCCATAGGTGCTAGGATGCAGGCAGGACGCAGAGAGCTCAGCCCCTTGCAGGGATGCTCTGTGTCCCTGTGTCCCCACACATCCATAGGTGCCAGGATATGGTCAGGACCAGCGGGCTCAGCCCCTTGCAGGGATGCTCCATGTCCCTGTGTCCCCACACATCCATAGGTGCGAGGATATGGGCAGGACCAGCGAGCTCAGCCCCTTGCAGGGATGCTCCGTGTTCCTGTGTCCCCACACATCCATAGGTGCCAGGATGCAGGCAGGATGCAGAGAGCTCAGCCCCTGTCAGGGATGCTCCGTGTCCCTGTGTCCCCACACATCCATAGGTGCCAGGATATGGGCAGGACCAGCGAGCTCAGCCCCTTGAGGAACACAGGCAGTAGGGCGGTGATGGGGAGGAAGAGGTGACCCTGGCGGTGCCCAGAGGACATGCCGGAGGCAGGGATGCCCCAGCCCCAGCGGGGAAGGCAGGAGGAGGCAGGATGCATCCCTTCCCTTGGCAGGGAGGCTGGAGGGTGGCCCGGGGGGGCCGGGTCCCCCTGAGCTCCCCTCCCCGCCCTTCATTCCCAGCTCATTAAGGCTCTCCCATTATTCTGACATTTGTGCGCGTCACGTACCGGGAAGAAGTAATTTACTTAGAAGAAATTAAAAGTTCATTTTAATTGAGCGCACACTGCAGTATGCAAATGCGGGGCGCATTATGTACACTGATGCAGAGACAAAGGCTGTAATCAACTGTTAACCCTCTGCAAGCCAGCCCCACGCCTCGCAGCAGCACCCGCACAGCTCCAGCCACGACAGAGACCCCATGCACACATGTGGGGTGTCCCCCAGCCATGTGGCTCCATGACCTGGTGTAGGTGCAGGGTAAACCCCTTGTGCATCTCTGTGTGCCAGCTCGGATGCAGGAGCCAGAATGGGATGCCAGTGATGGATGCTGTTCCCCAAATCGCTGTGATGTGCTGGGATGGCTCCAAGCCAGTGAGACAGGGTGCATGGTTGGGGCAGGGACTCTCTAAGGGTGATTAAGCCTTTTTGGGGAGCCCAGATAAGATGGGCATGGAGATTCAAAGCCGAGCTGGGTTGGAGATGCATGTCCAAAGGCCAAAATATGGCTCGTGGGTTTGGATTTGAGGGTGGTTGCAGATGTGACCAGCCCATGATATTTGCAGCATCCTGTTGCCCAGGAGTTCCTCAGCTGCTTTTTATTTTTCTTTTAGGCTTTTCTCCCTTTTATTTTGGTTTACTTTTTTTTTTTACTACCTGTCAGACCTGAGATTTTTTAATAGCAGTGCAAATAGAACTGGTTCACAGATGTGAGATGACAGCCCGCTGCAGGAGACAGACAAATTACCTCCATCCTCGCCTCAAGATGCCCGCAGACTCCCAAACAAAGAGAGATGGTGGGGAGGGAGGGATGTGTAGCGAGTTGTCAGTGCTCAGCGAGGCTGCCCACATTACTCCATGGGTGCTTTGAAGGTGTGCATCGTGTCTGTGGGCATCCCGTGCACACCAGTGCCATCGCAAAAGGCCTGTTGTGGGGATGGCATGTGTGAACATCCGACATTGTGTTATGGGTGGGTGATGCTAAAAAGCAAGGAGGGGTTTGGGGACAGAGCTTTTCCCTTGGAGGTGGCACACTGAGGTCGGGATGCTCTTGGCATAGACCCAGCCACCCGTTTGCAGGAGGGGTGATGCTGTCAAGGCACCCAAGGGTGTCAGAGACAGACCCAGGATGGACCCTGACACCTTGGGGTATGGGTGATGATAGCACTTTTGACCCCAGGGCCGCATGGGAGAGCTGCACCTTGGAGCTGGTATCTTCACCTTGGCCACCCTTTGCCTATGTGGTGCTCCCAGTAGGAAAGGCAACCAGGGTGGTCTGGTCGGAGGGAGGATTTAATTGGTGCCGTTGTAACCTTTGCATCCCATCCCATGTGCCAGCTGAGCGCCCGGCTCCGCAGCTCCAGATGGCACCCGGGAAAGAGTTAAGTCCGCTGTGATCAACAGCAAGAAGCAAGTGGTAAACAGTTTTTCTCTCCCTCTACTAAATTAATATGCAAATTCCCCCTCCCCAACTCTCTCCTCTCCCCCCCCCCCTTTGCTTCGAAATTAGCGAGGTAGAATGCTTGGGCTAATTATGCATTCAAACGAGCAGGCTTCGTTAATGTGGCACTAAGAGGAGCCTGAAAATGATTGTGAGACGATGAAATTGAAATTGGAGCACGGCACTTCTAATGCATCTGGAGTCACTCTTGCGTGCCCCAGCAGATGTAACCTGGCAGTGACCGGCAGCACCAATCACCCTGCCTGTGCCCGGGCACCTACATCACCCACGGCACCTTCCTCCTGCTTCTTGCCTCCTGCTCTGAAACCAACTGGTTATAAGGTTTCCCAGCCACATTCCCAACCCAAGGATGGAGGGGTGCAATGGGGCTGAGGACTGTGTACCCAGAGCTCCCAACTTGGGGACCTCGGTGGGTTCATGCAGGTCCTGGCTGGAGATGCCACTGTCATCCTCCGTTCTCCCGTGGCCTGTAGCATTCTCCTCCCCAGGTTGAATGCTGGCCCCTGAGGCAGCCATCCAGGCCTCAGTGTGTTTGGTAAAGCTCCATGTGTACTGGTGTTTGAATGGATAAGCCTCCCGATGGATAAACCTCCTCCTTTGCCTGGACATGCTCTTGGCAATGCTGAAACCCAGTGGCTACAGAGGCTTTGTAGTGGGGTTCCCATCCTTGTCGCCACATCCCAGCAGGTCAGCGGGTTGGGTGCATGGCAGTTGTTGGTGCATCCCAGCAAGTACCATACTGGTGGCACATCCACATCCACCACATTGTACAGCCCAAATCATGAACTCCCATCCTAGGACTGTTCCATGCATGAGAGGGCTGGGCGGCACAGTGGCATCAGGGACCAGGTAGGGGTGTCTCCATTCAGCAGCCTTCTCCCATGGGACTGGGGATCTGCAGAGGCAAAAGCAGGACACAAGTCTGAGGGTGACAAGACAAGTCAGGGAGATGTTTTGTGCTGGGGATAAGCAGCTGTGGGCTGCAACAAACACGTGGGATGATGAGGGATTTATGGGTATCACCAGCTCAGGATGCCACCATCCTCAATCTCCCCTGGGCTAACTGCTCACTGCTGTCTGCACAGGCTTGGGTTCAGCCACAATAAGCCCAGTTTCTCATGAGACCCAGCAGCAGCCTTGACCCAGCAGCTGCAGTGGGACCAAAACCAACCCTCCCTCCCCGCAGGTAGTAGAGATGGATCTTGGTGTTAAATATTCATCAGAGGTGTGGATTTTACTGGAATCATGCATTAAGCAAGCTTTGCAGCATGGT
This sequence comes from Neopsephotus bourkii, assembly GCF_033783945.1. NCBI lineage: Eukaryota > Metazoa > Chordata > Aves > Psittaciformes > Psittacidae > Neopsephotus > Neopsephotus bourkii. The sequence goes on from NW_026901498.1 coordinate 351,984, forward strand.
CCCAGTAGCTGTGGCATGCTGTGGTGGGCGGAAGGTGGTGAGGAAGGAAGACGGATGCTCTGGAGGAGGCTGCAGAGCCATAAGCCAGCTGCACTGTTAGTAATCAGTGAGGATCTACAGACTTTAGGCACTCAACCACTAGGAATAAATAGAAGAAATAACTAGACAAGGAGATGAATAGTCCCCCACAAAGGAGGGGAAGGAAGCAGGGATGCAGACCCTGGAGTGGGGTACAGTTTGGTTCAGAAGGATGCTGAGCACCCTGGAGGGAAGTTGAGCATCCCAAAGGGATGCTGGGCACCCTGTAGTGATGTCAAGCACCCCAGAGGGATGCTGAGCGCTCCCGAGCTCACACCTTCACAGAGGAGGCCATTAGGCTCAGAGCAAGCAGCCTTCCCCATCGTGTGCATGGGCAAGGGCTGGGTGAGGGCAGCCCATGGGCTGTGCTCTGCAGCGTGTCCCAGGGCTGGGGCTGGCTTGTGGAGGGGGTTGTTTTCCCCCTCTCTCCGGTAATTTTTCCCTCTGACTATGATGCATAGCGGTGCTAATTCGGCACGTTGCCATTAATTCCAGCACAGCTGCTGCTCTCTCCCTCAAGGCATTTCGCTAATACTCAGCTTCAGAGCCTCTCAGCAAATTAACATCATTTGTTCTGCAGAACATGTTTTATTTCTACACTACATGCATAGCTTATTACTCCACCAGAAATTTGGGGTGTGCAGGAAGCAGTGCCAGCGGGCATGGCCCTCCAGAGCAAGCCCTGCTCCCCACCTTGCCATGCTGGTCCCCAGGCAGGCGCAGGGACATCGTGGCACAATCCCCCATGTGCCACCTCGCACTGCCATGGCTGACCCGAGATGGAGCTGCAGGTATTTCCCCCCCAGTACCAGGATGCTCCAGTGCTGCCAGTGCAGCCCAGGCTGGGGATATGATGTGGGATGGTGGCAATGTGCTGGATCAGTCGCTGGCTGGCATCTCCTGTATCCTCTTGGCCTGACACAACACCCTGGTGCAGAGGGATGCTCCCATGTTTATGGACAGTGGTGACAAGAGGTCCAAGTGGGCCAGGGCTGGAGCATCAGGCACTCAGCACCTAGAGCAGGGAGCCCCAGAGGTGGCTGTGGCAGAGATGTGTTCCCCCATTCCTAGCCAGCACAGCAGACCTGTACCCCAACATCGTCCTGCTGCCCCCATGGCCACCCTGTGACCACTCTTCCCTCCTGGGGTTATCAATCAGATCCTGGAGCTGCCAGTGTGGTGCCACAGGGTGTCCTGAGCTGGGTAGGGTGTCCTGCCCACCACCAGACAAACCACACCACCCGCTGGTGGTAATTTCAGGTCTTCCGCTTTGATTAAGGTTATTTAAGCTTTTTACCGAAACATAAAACCTGATTGTTTGCATAAACAACCTAATTGGATTATAGTGCACAGCATCGCTAATGCTGTGGGCTGGCTGGGTGCCGGCGGCAGCACCAGGGCCGTGCTGGCAAAGAGGGCCTCCACCTCTGCCCTTCCTGGTGTGGTTTTGGCAAGGGATGGGTGAGACACCTCAGTGCCCCATGGTGGGATGTGCATTCACTCACCTCCCCTCCCACCATCCACAGACCCTGCCTTGGGGTGGGTGATGGCGAGGGGACACCAGCATCCCCAGCACATGGGTCTGGATGTGCCCTTGGCAATGTAAGGAGAGAGGGGATGAAGCCCCTGCTCCAGCACTGCCTGCGGGAGAAGGAAGAGGAAGGAGGAACAGCGGAAAGGTGCTGAGCGGGAAGCGGGGGCCGGGACCCCGGGGGGATGGCTTTGCAGGAATGCTGCCTGCGCAGCGTTTCCATGGCTGGGAGCTGCAGAAGGCTTTCATGGCAAAAGGCGGAGAGGCTCCATGAATATTTCATTAGGAAAGCAATGTGGTGTGCTGCAGAGAACATCTGGCTGAAGTCCCTGGAGACCCCTGCCTTGTGCAGGAAGCAGGAACTGTGAAATATGGAGGAAAACGGGGGAGAGCAAGAGATGGGGGGAGCGTTCTGTAACACAGACAGCATTCCTGCCCCAGCCCTGCAATGGGAAGTATGGGGCAGGCAAAGGGCTTTGTCCTCCCATGAATAGCGGCCCCAGGAGGTTTGAATGAGGTGGAGAGGCTGCGGTGGTGCCATTCAGCTGCTGGAGGCCCTTTTCCAATCCTTCTCCATGGGATGCTTGTGGACCAGGCTGCAGCACGGTCTGTCCATCACAAGCAGGGTGCTGTGTTTAATCCCAGTATCTGATGCAGGAATGGGCAGAGCTACTCCTCCAGCTTGGATTCGTGATGCATGGGCTGGCTGTGAGGCATCCAGGCATGGACCAGTCTGGCTAGTGATGCTTGAGCATGGGATGGGATGTGATGGGACAGGCCAGCTCCTCTTGCCTTACTCCCAGGAAAACGCTGATGGCCTCAAAGTTGGACGCTGGGATCCCTGCCATGGCAGGCAATGGGTGCTGGGGTCAGGTACCCTGAGGGAGGTTTGTCATGGTGCTGGTGCAGCAAGCACGTCCCTGGGAACAGGCCGGGTCCTCCAGTGGTGCAGAGCAGCAGGGAAGAGCTGGGTGATGCCGGGGCTCAGCATTGCCAACATCTCTCTTTCCCTGAGTTCAACGCCAGCTCCTTCCCCCGGTGCCAGCCAGGTTTGATGCCTGGGGTCCTGGCCAGAGTCCTTTGCCTTCATATGGGTTCCAGCAAGGCTGTGAAGCCACGGTGCTCCCGGCACACTGGTGTCCACCGCTGGCTCCAGCGTTGCTCCTGCACCCACCTGGACCAGCATGCGGCCGCATCAGTGCTGCTAGACTGAGGCTCTGCCCTGCACCCCTCATCCCCATCCCCAAGGCTCCCAACACACACCCTCACCCCCAACAACCCATTGCCATGTGCCCTGCGTTGTGTGGCTCATGGCCACAGGACCATGAGCTTCCCGGTGCCCCGCAACCCTCCCCACCACGGTGATGGGTGCGGAGGGCTCTTTGTCCACCCTCCCTTTCTCCCTTCTCTCCCAGCCACCCCTCGCCCCAGGTTTGGCTCTGTGGCAGCCCTGGTGTGGGAGCAGGGGATGGCTCCCATGTGCCAGCCCTGCCGTCAGCAGGACTCTGGCTCACGCCGCCCCTGCCTGTGCCCTGCACAGCTCCCGGCACCGCCGCCGCCGGCAGACAAAGCCCAACCAGACAAAGCTGCGACCTCCCTCGCGGCCCCTGCGTGTGCGGCCAGGCGACGGCAAATCCCCCTTTGCAGCCATTATCCGAGCCCAGCCGGCAACCAGAGCCTGTCCCTGCCCATGGCAGGCAGCGGGTGCAGGCAGCCGAGGGCAGGCCACAGGCAGGAGCACAGCGGGACGGCCGCAGAGGCCGCAGGCAGCCTGCACCGGACTGAGGCGGCCGGGATGCGCAGCCCCGGCAGCGGACGCATGCATGCACACGCAGGCTTTAGAACGAAGGCAAATACCTCTCTCCGCTCTGGCTCCAACGTCTGCCACCCGTCCTGCCTTGGCCATGCCGTGCCGCTGCCACGCTGCCCGTCCTCCATGTGTCTCGCGCCAGGACAGGCTGCCAGACCCTCCTCTCTTCGCCATGGCGGGTTTTGGCCCCTCGCTGCCTGCTGGCGCCTTGGCAGCGGCAGCCTTGCCGCTCCCGCGATGGCATGTGTCCATTAGTTGTTTTTTTTCCTCTCTCCCTTTCACAATCCGTCCTCCCCAGCCTTCTCCGCCGGTGCCTCCGGAGCCGCTCACGGTGCCAGCTCGCAGGGAAATTGGCAGCGAGCGCGGCGCAGGGATCCTCCCGCAGCTGACGGAGCCCCACCAGGCGCAGGCAGCCCTTCTGCCAGCCACCAGCCTTGGCACAGGGGGCCGGGGGGCTGCTGGCGCTTGGCAGCCCTTCCCCGGCACTGCGCGCCCCAGCCACCACCGTGGCTCTGCTGCCAAAAGCCAAACAAGGGGGAGGAAAAGGGGAAAACGGCAGGGGAATGAGCTGGCTTCGCCGTGCCCGGTGGCGGGGAACCTGCCAGGGGCTGGCTGCGGGCAGCTGGGTGATGTCCTCGTCCCGCAGTGAGGGCTCGGGAGCCTGGACACCGTGCTGGCATCGCATGGAGAGGCTCAGCTCCGTCCGTGCCCACTCGTGCCCCCATCCCAGCCAGGAGAGCCCATGCCAGGGATGGCAAGCGCCGATGCAGATCGGCTCAGGGATGCTGCGTGGCAAGCACGGCTCCGGCAGACACACCTCTTACCCAGCATCCGTCTGCCGCGTAGGGAGGCCCGGGAAATTGGGAAGGGGAGAGCGGAGGAGGGACTTCTGTCGATGGGTGGGTGGTTTTGGGGTGCCCCCCGGCCGTTTGTCACTGCACGGCCGTGCACTCAGCCTTGTGCGACACAGCGTGCCCGCCCCATGCCAAAACCCTGGCGCCAGCGGTGCAGTCGTGCCATGGCTCCATCCTGGCCAGCCATTGGCATTGCAGCCATTCCTGCCTTTCCTGGTTTTCTTCCCCAGATTCCTGGTCTTGGTGATTTTCTGAAGGAAGAAGCTGGAATGTGGCTTGAGCACCCATTGTAGTGAAGGTTCTCCCAGCAGTGATGCTGTAGGAGGGTCCCCAAGGCCAAGGAACACTGGTGGGGACAGCCAGGCATGAGGCAGGAACAGGCTGCCAGCCCAGCACCCTGCTCAACTTCACCCAAAGTAAGCAATATAGACCTACTGAGAGCTGCAGGGGTGCTGGGGCTGCCCCACTGCCCTCTCCCCAGCCCCGTGGCACAGCCTGGTGGGGCAGAGCACCAGGAGCACCAGTCAAGGAGCCGGCACACAGAGACCTGCCTGCCATCACCGTTTAACAGGTTTACCCACTAATCAGGGATACCTTTAATGGGGTTGGCAGAAGAAACCAGAAGCCTTGCATGGGGCAGGATGGGGCTGTGCACGGGTCACACTGGCTCCATCCCAGACTCCAGCCATGCTCCGGCTGTGCAATGGAACTTCCCAACCTGAGAGCTGGGATGCAGCAGCTCCTGGGGTGATGCTGACAATCTGCACCACAGGAAGAGCCTGGAGTGCCCCTCTGCCCGTGCCCCCGTGCCCCGGCCTGCCTGTGTCACACGTGTGCCTGCCATTTCCTCAAATAAGCAGCTAATCTCCATCAATCATAATTTTGTGCAATTATCATAATAGGGCCATTTTGCACTTATCCTCGCCACGTGACGCAGGAGGCACTTACAGCTCTACTTCACGCCGAGTGTCTCCGAGCTGCTCCCATCCTCGGGGAGTCCCGATGGCAATTGCATCCCCTGCAAGCCCCCAAGGACAGATTTGTCCCTCGCTTCCTGCAGTGTGGGCAGTGGCTCCAGGGGGAGATGCTCATGCGGGCAGGATGCAGGCATAGGGGGCAGTAGCAGGACCCTGTCCCCTTGATTGTGCCTTCTAATCACTGCAGCAGCCAGCACAGGGGTTAAACCCCGAAACGGGGACAGTTAATCCGGTTTCTCCCACCATATGGAACTGGCAGTCTCCCAGTTGTGCTGATGCCATGCGTGTGGCGGGGGGCATGGCCAGCAGCCCAAGCTCTGACCCCCGAACAGCCAATGGGGAGCAGATTAAGGGGGGCTGGGAGGCCCAAGGGCTGTGGGTAGGAGATTAAGTACTGGCAGATGGATGGAGATCAAATGTTTCACTCCACCTTGTTTACTATTCCCTCTTTAGCAGCAGCCAGGGACCCTGGCACAGGATCTGGTTCTGTCCCCCCCCCCCCTTGGGTTGGGTCAGGACAAGGCTGGCGACATGGTACTCACATCCATGGGGTGTCCCAGCAGGAATGGATGGGATCTTCTCTCACTGCTCTCCATCCTCACCCCAAGCAGTGCCATGGAAGCAGCTCCTGGTACCCCCATCCCATCCTACCACAGAACAGGGACTTGTAGCAAGCACCAGCCATGGTGCTCACCCCGAGCATCAAGCTCCCCATAACCCAGCGGTGTTTGTGGTGTTTACACCACGGTCGTAATTACTTTCTTCTTCTTTTTTTTCTTTTTAACAAACGTGGATGTTGCCACAAGTAAGAGTCCCAGCAGCAGCTTTCCCTCCTGGCTCTTCGGCTGCAGGATAAACTGTAATGTAATAAAAGCTTTCTGCTGGATCCATAATTAATCACTGAGCTGTGTAAAGCGGGGGGGGGGGGGAGGTGGGGGGGCAAGCAGAAAACCCTCCCGCTGGCATCATCTGTGGGGCTCATACCTAGCTGGGAGGGAGGCATCAGCTGGGGACACCCCAGTATCCTGGGGACCACTGTATCATCCCCGTGAGCCCAGCAGGAGTCCATGGGCAGGCAAGACTGCGGTGTGCCCAGCTCTGCTTTTGTGGTGTCCAGCAGCCACAGGCACTGTGTGTGATGGCACATCTGGACTGACCCCTCTCTGATGCAGCATCCCCACCACCCTGGTATGGAGAGCAGGGCTGGGCACTGAGCAGCCACAAACCTGCTGCATAAACCATACCCTGGCCATGCTCGGCACTGCCAGCGCAGCTCCCTCCCTTCCATCCCCCGGGATGGGTGGCGGTGGCCGGGTGCTGCTTGCAGCCAGGACTGAGCATCATCTCCGGGGACGTGGCCGACTCCAGATGGCCACTGGGCACCAGGTGCCGGCGCGGCAGAGGGTGGCTCGGGGTGGACATCTGCTGTTCACACAGCCAGCTGGCCCGGCAGCCTGCAGGGCCAGGGGGGAGCAGGGCCCGTCACACCCCCCCCCCCCAACCCCGGGCCGGGTCCCTGCACAGCCTGCAGGGGCTGCAGGCACAGAGGAGCATCCTGCCTGGTGCACGCACCGGTGGCTGACACATCCTGCGCACCCTGTCCCCACCAGTGCCTGGACCACCGCAGGGATGATGTCCCTGTCTGCGGCACCCCCCAGCTGGGGTTAATCCCTGCAGCCTGCAGGGGCAGCGGATGCGGGTGGCAGATGGCAAGAGCAAAAAGGAGAATGGAAAGAGGCTGGGGCGGGTGGTGGTGATGGGAGCCGGGCACATCTGCGCTGCAGCACATGGGCACAGACTGAGCTGGGAGATGGGTGCTCGCTGATGTCAGGGGCTGGCCCAGAGCTGCTGGGTGTGCTAGGACCCTCTTGCAGCAGCTCTGACTGGAGAAGCTGTGCAACGGGGAAGCATTCAAGAGGAGGGAGCTGTGCAACAGGGAGAGAGATGGGCAGTGGGGAGCCATGCAATAGCCGTACAACGGGGAGGGAGCTGTACAACAGTCATACAATGGGGAACTGAGCAATGGCTATGGTGCTGTACAACACAGAATGAGCCACGCAGTGGGAAGCAGCGTCACGGGGGTGAGACTGTGCAACAGCAAGGTAGCCTTGGGCAGCCATGCAATGGGGAAGGTAGCTGTGCAAAAGGGAGCCATGCAGTGGGAAGAGAGAAATGGGGATCTGTGCATTGGGAAGATGTGTGATGGGAGGGAGCTGTGGAATGGGGATGCCATGGGGAGCCAGGACAGAAAGCTGCTGTGGGGCCTGTTCTCCACGTGGTGAGCTCTGCACCACATTGCTCTTGCTCCTCGCTTTCCCACCTAGAAGAGCAATTGTGTGCACCCCCTGCGGCACCCGCTCCCAGTGCTCCTGCAGCACAGCGCACACAGCACGAGCGTACGGCTGAGCCGCATCCCAGCACAGCACGGGACATCCCTGCAGCCAGGATGGGGAGGCTGGGATGCGGCTGGGATGGGAAGGGAAGGGAGCACAGTGCTGCTGGGGACATCCAGCTGAGCTGCAGTGTGCCACCATGGTGGCTTCAGGATGTCTGTGCCCCACAGTGTCTGTGCCCCACAGTGTTTGTGTCCCACAGCGTCTGTGCCCCACAGTGTCTGTGTCCCTCAGTGTCTGTGCCCCACAGTGTCTGGGTCCCACAGTGTCTGTGCCCCACAGTGTCTGTGTCCCTCAGTGTCTGTGCCCCACAGTGTCTGGGTCCCACAGTGTCTGTGCCCCACAGTGTTTGTGTCCCACAGCGTCTGTGCCCCACAGTGTCTATGTCCCTCAACGTCTGTGCCCCACAATGTCTGTGTCCCTCAATGTCTGTGCCCCACAGTGTCTGTGTCCCTCAATGTCTGTGTCCCCCAGTGTCTGTGTGTCCCCGGGTATCTGTCCCCCCCAGGAGGTGCCATAGATCCAGGCCACGGACAGGTCCATCCCTCCCCTGTACCAAATGCATCGTTCGCGCCTCGCGACCGGCCCCGCCCCTGGTGTTCGGTTTGGGGCCGAATCCCCATAAAACGGGTGAGGGGCAGAGCAGCGAAACGTTGTTGCTCGGAACGCGGGGGCTGCCGGGCTTCGTTTCCGCCGGAGCGCGTTCGCTGCCGGACCGGTCCCCCGGTGCGTGGGGCCGCTGCCGCCAGGTGAGGCCCCGGCGGGGCTGCGGGAGGCAGCAGCGGGGCGCGGGGTCCGGAGGCCCGGGGCCGGGGCGAGCCGCGGCCGCTGCCTTTGGGCCCGGGGCTCCGTGTCTGCGGGCCTGCGATGGGTGCGCGGCCGGAGGGGGTGGCTCTTCGGGGGTTGCCGCCCGGTGCCTTCATTAGGCTCTAATTAAAAGGGAATAAACGAATCCTCCCGCTCGGGTGTGCAGGACCGGGGCTCGGCCGCTGGCTCCCGGTGTGTGCGGAGCCTCGGCTCCGGCTCGCTGCCGCCTTCTGTGGGTTGGGAACCATGGGAGGGGGGATTCCGTGCTGGAACTGTGAGGGGGGAGCGGGAGGGCGGCAGCGCGGTCGGGGATGGAAGGAGAATGCGGGGTGTCCTCGGGGGGGGGGATGAGGTGTGGAAGCCTCGCGGCTTCCATCTCTACTGCGTTATGGTGCTGGGAGCTGGTGTGAGCTCCTCGGCTTCCCTCTTCAGCCATGGGAGCCTTCTCTTTAAAGACTCATCTGTGCGGCCAGCACCTTCTGCCCAAGGGTCCTCTATGGCAAGCCTTATATTCAAGGGTGCTCTGGCAGAGTTTGTGCTGACGGTTATCCCTGAGCAGCAGGCAGGGAAGTGCAAACAGCCCCTGGTGCTGCCCTGTTCTGGGTGTCTAATCTGCACACATGCTGTCCACAGTAGTTCTCTGAAGTCCATAAATGCGCAGGCCTGGCTGAAGGTGCCGCTGTTTATTGCTCCATTAAATCCGGACTGGTGCTGTGGGGAAAAGGGGATGATGTGATTTTTGGAAGGCGCTGCTCTGAAGCAGCAGCTAACACCTGCTCTGGAGCCATATGGGGAGCAGGGAGTACGCCAAGTGCACTTAGCCACGCTGGCCCGGAGCATGGCGTGATCCTGGCAAGCGACTGCTTCCAATTAATGCCCCTCTTAATGCCTGGGACATTAACATCCCACCAGTGGGCTGGCCTTGGGCAAGGGTTGGAGGTTTGGTTTGGTGTAGGTTGTATACGGTGTTGGCTTTTCATGTTTTAGTCTCTACAGAGAAATGGAAAGATGTCACGTGAGCTTTGAGCTTTGTCGTGACCTGCTTTGTTTTTTTCCATCCTGATGGCGTATGTCATGAGTTCACATGGTTACCACGCTCCGGGTTTAAAACCTCTCTGTCCCCACAGATGTTTCCGCACGAAATAACAAGTTTCTTTTGCAGAAGCAGAAATTGAGGTCGATATGCAAAAGAAAATACATGCAAAGCCAGCGTCTGGCTGGAGAAATGGTGTGAATCATAGAATCAGCCAGGTTGGAAAAGACCTTTAAGATCGTCAGGTCCAACCGTTACCCCAGGACCAGGTGGATGGGAGAGCCTGTGGGGCTTGCAGCTACCTCTGTGCAGGAAAAAACAGTTGCTGCTGTGTGTGAAGCCTGAGCTGGGTTAAGCCATGTTCATCTCTTCCCTGCGTAGCTGCCAGTTGTCTATATTCTTTTGGTTCAGCTCCTCCCCATGGTGGGAAGCTGAGCTGGGAGGATGTTGGAGTTGAGCTGCTCCACTGATAGGCACTTATAAAAAGTTCTGTAAAAAGAAATATCAAGTCATTTGTGCCAGTGTCAAGGAAGCATCACGTACGCTCTTGCGGTGTGAAGTTGTCATCCTTGGGCTGTCTCCTCTTGTCATAGCGTCTCTCTGGGGATACTTCAGTGTTTAATAGCAGCCATTAGAAAGGCCGTGCTGTAAATCTCTTCCTCTCCTGCCTCAGTCCTGTGCTTTCCTCACTGCTCGCCCGTTGGTGTTGATGGCAGCCTCTGTATGCAGAGGGTGATTGTTCTTGCTGAGCTTCCAGCCAGAGCTCCACGCTCTGTGCAGAAGGGGTTGGGATTTTTCTGAGGCATCTCCTCAGTTCTCTTATTTATCAGTTCTTCCTCTCGTCTTTGGCATACCGGTGGTCTCCCCTGCAAAGTGTTCTTCTAGTCCCTGAGGCTCCTATCTGCCTGTTACATTCTTATGGGTTTTGTGCTCTGAGAGCTTTTTCCCTGATGTTGCCGTGAGATGATCCAGGTGGTGTCCAATATGATGACATGAAACTTTCCCTTTGAAAGGAGAGGGATAACGAAAAGACGGTTAAAGCACAAACGGCTGGTACTTCTCACCAATTATAACAAAAGCTTTTTGTCTAGCTTCTCCCATGAGCAGATGGGTTGATGTCATTGTGCTGTCTAAGCACACAGAATGGGTGACGTTTGTGCCAGCCGATGATCTTCCTGTAAAGGCTTTACTGGTGCTGGTACTCCTCAGCATTCCACTTTGGAGATTTAAATGCCCCTATGCATCATGTCACTGATCTCGCTCCATCCAGGTTGGGGTGATGGTTGGGCTGGGCTCAGACCAAGCTCTGGCTGCCCAAGTGGAGCCTGGTGCCATGGCTGAACTTGTCCTCATGTTCTTCCCAGCTCCAGGCACTGTTGGTACTTCCACAAGTGGTGTGCCAAGCCCTGAAGTCAGCGTTTGTGTGGCTGTGCTTTCCTGCTGCTGTTTGCTAGGAGAAACAGCTGCTCCTTGTGGACAGGGCTCCTGCTGCCTGTGCCTGATCATGAGCTGTTAACCACTTGGTCTGTCACATAAGAAAGCTTCTGAGCTGAAGCAGTGTTTGTGATGGATGACCTGTCAGGTGGGAGGCGTTGCATGCTTTCCTGTACTTAGATGTGCTATTGCTTGAAGGAAAGCTCGTGCGGGAAACAATCCTCCGCTGGGCTAAACCTCAGAGGCTTGGATTTTTGCTGTTTAACTCGAACCACAGAGCAAGGCTGCAGTTAACCAGAGTGGTGGAAAACACAAACTGAGAGCTAGGTACCATTGTAGTTATTTCACTTCTTTAAATGCTTGTCCCACTGTGTTAGAATGGCACCTCAGGTAGCCTGTACTTAGTGTCCTAGTATTACTGATTGATGAAAACTGTTTTATAATGGAAGTAAGACTGCTTTTTAGGGACAGGGAGGCTTCACAGGGAAGGGACCCTTGCCTCCTGTTCCATCTGGGTAGGGCCTAGTGCACTGGGAATGCAGCAGTCTGAAGCATAAACATTAATAATACAGTGGGTATTATTCAAATGAAGGCTGCCACTTTTCCTTTGTTGGAATAACACCCTGGGTAATTGCTGCACATACTTATCTGTTCCTATAATTGCTTTCTGCAGAATCACTTCAAAACAGGCAGTGCTGGCAGGATGCTGGTCTCCCTGCTCTTCCCCTTTCGCTGCCTCATCCGGGACTTGCCCCGTTGCAGATGGGGGCTGCATGGGCAGAAGAGGTCTGGCTGTCCCCACAGGGGTCTGCAAACTGCACGGGCATCCTGCAGCCATGACGTTACCCCTGTCTTCACTAGGGCTTTGGCTTTTGGTGATAAAACTGCCATCATTGACCAAAACGGTGAGCACACTTACAGGGACCTTCTCAGCCAGAGTCTGCGCTTGTCCCAGGAGATCTGTAGAGCTCTGGAGTGCTCCAGCAGGGACTTGAAGGAAGAGAGGATCTCATTTTTGTGTCCCAATGATGCCTCGTATGTGGTGGCCCAGTGGGCTTCCTGGATAAGTGGGGGGATAGCAGTGCCCCTTTACAAGAAGCACCCTGCACGGGAACTGGAGTATGTGATTCAGGACTCGCAAAGTGCTCTAGTCATCGCAGCAGAGGAGTATGTGGGGAAAATAGCCCCCAGTGCTGAGAAGCTAGGGGTCCCTGTTCTGCCACTTCTCAAGTCTCGTAGTGGTGGATCAGCAACTCATGCACCATTGGAGGAGGGTCTCTTGACAGCCTGCTCCTCGTGGAAAGACAGAGGAGCCATGATCATCTACACTAGTGGGACAACAGGAAGACCAAAAGGCGTCCTCAGCACCCATGAGAACGTGCAAGCTGTGGTGAGTGCTACTTTCCTTCTGCAGAGCTCGTGGTACATTACAGAGGTCTTGGCCTTCAGAGGTGTTTTGTTGGTTGGAAACCCCAGAGCACAAGACATTTTAGCACAGCTGAATTTCTACACAGGGCTGTGGGACTGTATCTTGAAGGTCCTCAACACGTCTTAAGGCGAACACGGAAAACTGAGGACCTAAATCTTGTCCTTCTGCTATTGCTGATGTGCAGCTGTAGCAGGGGCAGAGGGGCTCTCTCACTGCTTTCCTGGAAAGCACAAGGAGTGAGACCAGTTTTAGAAAGACTGCTTTCTTTGCAGATTGCTTTTCTTCACTGTGACTAGGAAAGAATCTTTGCCCCTGTTTGGAATATATTAGCCCAGTACAGTACTGTGTGAAATCTGTGCATTATTCAGCTATATATCCCCAAGGCAAAAAATCCATTAGCTCTCTGAGCCAAAAGGAATTAAAAGTTTGAATGAGCCTGCTGACTACCTCACCGGTTAGTTATCACTGCCTGCAACGGATAGACTCATGCCATTAGGGAAAAAGGGCAGGGAATACAGCATGCCTTACAGATACCTCCCAAGAGCTTACGTTGTTCTGGGTGCTCAGATACTGCAGTGTTGGGAGTGGAATGAAAGCTTTGATGGATAGAGCCAGGGCTTTGCTATATTGGGCAAAGAATCTCTTCCCTTACAAATATGCTGATCATTTGGGAGGTGGCCTGAGCAGTCACCATCTTTTGTGCTGTCTTGCAGAAAGCCTAAAACCTGCTCCCTGCATGTGAATGGCATGACTAAATTCCACTGTTCAAATGCTTTATTATATTTAGATGCCTGGAAATAAGCTTTTCAGTTGCTAATGCTGGGCTCTGAAAGCCGTTATTTACCCGGAATCCTGAAGTTTAACATTTTAGATAATCATCCCTTCATAGCAGAGTGTTTTAGAATATATACTCTATGTAGTATTAGTATATTGATAGTCCAATATTTTGTATACGGACGTGAAGCTTACTTTGTTTATCAGACAGTGATTTTCTGCTCCTCTAAAAGCCCAGTGTCATCAGTGTCCAAATTATGTCAACACAGGTCTGAGAAAATTAGGGTGTTTATTATAATTTCTGCCAACCCTGCAGGTGCAGCAGCAGGCTAGGAATTCTGTAGGCCCTGCTTAAAATCACTGTTGACTATTTCTCATCAATGAGGAAGGATTTTGATATACATGAAGACGTGTACTGACAAGAAGCAGAAGATGTTATGATGGGAATTTTGCTCGTGCTGACTCTAAAGGAAAGATGTTTGCGCCCAGGCATCATTCCAGGGGGTCTGGGATTTCTGCTGCCAGCTGTGGCCAGGGGATGTGGGGTCTGGATACCTCGGGTTTTTCAAAGCAGTGAGGGTCTTTCCTCCTGCCTTAACACTGGGTTGTGTGTTTTTTTCCTGCAGACCACAGGGCTGGTTGAGAAATGGGAGTGGAGGAAGGAGGATGTTATTCTGCACGTGCTGCCTTTACATCATGTCCACGGGGTGATCAATAAGCTCCTCTGTCCTCTCTGGGTGGGAGCGACATGCATCATGTTACCCGAATTCAGCGCACAGATGGTAAGCCTGCAGGAATGGCATGTTGTCTTTGAAATTCAGCAGCAAGACCCCATGCATTGTAATTAGAGCAACTTTGGAAATAAGTTCTTAAAGAATTCCAGCTTCTTTAGCCACTGGCTGCATGCGGGCCACAAACTGCCTGTTAAAAAGTGGTTTTAGTTGGACACAGTCCGGGATAAACGCGCTCTTCTGGAGGCTGCAACTTGTTTAAACGTGACATACGTAATCATAATGCTACATTGTCCTTTCTAATGATGCTGAGGGTCTCTGACTGAAGGTGGGCCCTTCTACGTACATACCAAGAGTATCTGCACCTAGAATAAGGGTTGTTAATTCTCTAGTACCAGGAAAGGTGGAAATAACTGGATTTTTTTCTTTCTTGTTAGCGGTGTGCTGCTTGAAGATGTGCTGATTGTTGCCATCTTTAGTAGCTTGTGTTTTTCCCTTCCAATCATTTGTCTTTGGTGTTTTGTGTTATGTTACATGACAGAACATAGTCTTTGCAGTTTATTGCAGCCCAAGTAAGAGAAGTGCATTTACTCATCACTTGCATGGAAATATTGCCCTTTCTCTGCAGAAAGCAAGTGTTAACAGGGAGAGTTTGCAAATTGAGAGCTTCTTCCAGCCTCACAGGAAAGGTGGCAAGAGGGAAGCCTTACTTGAATGCAATAGAGACACACTTATAATGGTGTTTTCTGGCTGAGCCGGTCCCAGTGCTCTGCTTCTCGCCTTGCTGGCTGTGGTGGCAGGGAGCTGACCTGAAGAGAAGAATAAGAGGGGCTAGAATGAGGGCAACCAAAACCAAAGTAGAACAGTTTCAGCAGTTACCAGTCCCTGTGGTCCAGTCCTGCTCATCTACATCTTCCAGTGTCATGTGTTGTGTGGGAGACATTGAAGTCTGCACCGTCACTGTTAAGAGAGCAATTGGCATTTTGGGTGCTGCTGCCACCTCATAGTGGAAAAGAAATGTGTGCTTTTGGCACAGAACTGCCTGGGAAGGGGAAAAGAGTCTGTCAGGCCTGTGCTTTGTAACTAAACGGGCTGCTTTACCTGTTTATATTTATCCGTGTGCTGAGAGGCCTTGTCACACTGAAAGGACAAAGTGCAAAGGTGTGAGTTGCACCCAGAAGACTGACTGCTGCTGTTGGGTGAGGGTGAGTTTGTGCTCCTATGTGAGTGACTGCAGGACTGTGTGATTCTTCATTGCTTATTTCTGTTGCTTAGAGAAGCAACCACAGAAAATGCATGCTTCCTTTCTTGTTTCAAGATGGCCCTGACACCTCAACACCCACTTGCTACTGAGCACTGATCCTTCAGGGAGGAAACAGCCCCATAACCCTGGAGGGGCAGCTCTGCAGTTGCATTTCCAGAGTAAATAGATAGGATGCTGCAGTAGAAATAAGTCAGGAATGTCCCCTGGCAGCTGTAGCCAGTGCTCTCTCTTTGATGCTCAGTGCCAGATTGTCTTTCCCCATCTTTAGTTTGTCACCCCAAAAGCTCCAGGTGCAGCAAGGGATGTGTGCCCCACCAAATATGGAGTTTGGTGATGCTGGTGATGGTGCTGGTAGCCTGGAAGCAAATCCAAGCCCTCTGGAGGGCGCGTTTCTCCACATCCTGTGCCACCGGTGATTGATTGTCCCTTACACCCTTGTGTTTTTCTCTGCTCTCTCCTCGACATCTGCAAATCAATGAGCTGATGTTGAAGGATGGGTTCAGGTGCCGGGGAGCGGGACACCCTGCCTGCCTCCTCTGATCAAAGCTCTCCCCCGGACTTGACAATCAAGGGCAGGCGGGGACAGTGCTGGAGGCGTCTGGTTGACCCTGGAGGTTGAACTTGGGCAGGGAGGTCAGGATGGCAAGTGTGCCAGCCGCGGCGAGCGCTGTGCTGAGGGCTCTCAGGTGCACATGGGCTCTGAAGGATGTCATTTGCCTTTCTATTTTTTTTTATCCCTTATTCCCTTTATTTTTCCAAGGGCTTCCCCTGGGAGCTGAAAGTGGTTTGATCGACACTACAAAGAAAGCACATGAGGGTAAATAAGGCTTTCTTGCGGAGTTTAATGCAAGCTGCCTTTCAGTTCCAGTCTATTTTCACCAGCTGTTTACAAAATGCCCTTTGCTACTGAAATCAGCTTTCAGAAAAGCAGCGGAGTTTCGGTGGAGGATTTTTGCAGAAGGAGCCCGAGTCTTGCTGCATGCTGCTTTTCTTTTCCCTTCGCTGCACCTTGAGAAAGCAGCCAATTATAGTGTGATATAAAGAAACTCGAATGGCAGCTAAAACACTTGACAGGCTGATCAAAACAAGGCTAGGAACTTACTCTCAACCTGCTGCAGACATATTTAGCCTTGAGTGATACTGGCAAAGGTTCAAGAGAAACCGCAGCAGCATGCCCAATGTGTGTTTGGTTTCTAATCACTAACACTTCATTATACAAAATAAATACTTTATTATTACAGTGTTTATTAAATTACATAATTTGCGGCATGCCTTATAGTCATGGATGCAGACGCTGGTCTGGTTTCAGTGGTAATAATGTTCATTTTTTCCTTAGTTAAAGACATTTCGAGCCCCGGACCAAGGTTTGCTTGTTGCTCCCTGCAGTGCAGTGTTAGGAGGAGGCATCTTTCAGGCCCTTCCACCTGCTTTTGGTAGCTGTCCAAGGAAAGGTTAAAAATCAAGACTGTGGAGTAACCCCGGTGTCCTGACCAACATCCACTTTCTTACTAAAACAGCATCTGATGTCTGCAGCTGCATGCAAGCTACTGCTGAGGCCACAAGGGCTCATTAAAGTGTATTGGGATGCCTCAAGCATGAAAGTTGCTGCATAAAATCAGGCTCTTTTTATTAAATGAGGACATCCATTACTTTGCACTAGCTACTGTACATGTTATAATTCACTTTATAGCACCATCTGTTAAGACTGTCTTGCTTAAGCTTTTCGTGGCATCATTTTATTATAAGTTATTAAAAAATATGGCTGCATCTATTAATCATTTATTAATAAAGGGTTTATAAATGGGCCCTTAATTTCCAGTGTTACAGTCTACTTGCATGTGACATGTTAATTTCTCTGGTGTGTGTACTCCTCGGGGTGCAGTGTGTCTTCCCAGGGAGCCCTTACTGGGCTGCTGCCTGCAATCCTGCCTGGAGACAATGGGAGCAGCACCCAGCATTCCTGCCTGTCCTTCTGGTGCTTCGGAATGCTTGGGAATGCCAATGCTGATCGGGGGGGAGACATTTCAGCACTGTTGTGGGCATGTGGACTTGGAACAGGCATGAGAACAGCAGTGAGCCTGAAAGTGTGTTCCTCCCGGCAGCTGTGTGGGGCAGGGGTGGCTCTGATGTTGGTTTTGGGTGTTTTTAATTCAAGAGTGAGAACTGAGAGGGCAGAAACTTCCTTCAGAGCCAGAGCAGGCTCTGCAGCATAAGTGTCCTTAATCCTCCCATCGTTTCTTCCAAGCTGAGTTTTTACTTCTCCAGCTGCACTGTCCCTGTTTGCAGGCAGCCAGCATTTCCCAGCTGCTTCTGAACCTGTTTAAAATGCCTGCTTTTTTGCTTATGCAAGAACAGAAAAATTTAAAGATGCTGCATTTGTACATTTTTTTGTGCAAATTGGCGGCCTGAGGAGAAGACAGTAATGCCTCTGCTTAAGGAAGGAGTGCAAGGTGAGCCGTTTCCTCCTGGCCTTTTGAAGGCCCCTGTGAGCACTGGGGTTTGCACCGAGCAGGCACTACAGTTTCCATTCACTAGTGACTCCCTCTTTCCATCTCCCTTCCCTTCATCAGTTCAGTGATGGCCACTAAGACTGAGCACACCCTGCGGTGTGACTGTTAGTCGATGGGAACGTCAGTGAGGTTGGAGAGTTTGACCCAGGGGAAGCCAGGCATCCCCTGTGCCCATGCTCTTGCTGTGACAATCACACATTGATGGTCCCATTCCAGATGGACACCCTGTGAACAGGACCCTTTCAGAGTGAGTCATGAGGTCAGTGTCTGCTTTGCAGGATCCTCTGCTGAAGGCTTTTGGCTGAAGTGGATCCACTCTGAGTGGGAACAGCTTCTCTTTGTCTTGGACCACCTCTGATCTTGCCTCAAGATGTTCTAATAGCAAAAGGCTCCTTGTCAGCATTTCGTATTGATAAACATGAGATCAGATCCCAGGAGGTCTTTTAGTCTTAAGTGTGGAGTAGGAAATAGAAGTGTTCAGAAACATGAAGGAAAAAACCTTGCTCTGATGAGTGTTGGGGGAAGCATATAGAAATCTCAGCTCTGTGTGACCTAATTGTGGCGTGTTCTGCCTGCTTGGCTCTGCTGGGCAGGTTTTGAGCTGTGGTGAGCTGCCTGCAGAATGACAACACAGTCTGTGCCCTGCAACGGATTCCACGATAAATATGCCAAGATGCAGATTTACTGCCCTGAAGTTCCAAAAGGAGCTGTTGTTTTGGTGCCAGCGTTACTGCATGTCTGACTTAAGGTGCCTCCGAGGATCAAGCCCTTTAAAAATCATACCCGGTTTTATAATGTCACGCACAAACCCATCAAAATTGTTAAGCTTATTTGGATCCTGCTTCTAGGGAGATGGGAATGATGGGTGCCCAAAGCTAGCATGTGATTTGGGACTATCTGTGAGTGTGCTGTCACCTGTGGCAGCTTTTCCCCATGGTGGGAGCGTGCCCCAGACCTGATGCTCACCAAGGATGTGTATGAGGTGTTGCTCCAGGGTTGCTGCTGTGTCGTATACCCCTGACTTTCTCGTGAACACCAGCAGCTTGTGCTACATCTGGGAGCAAACTGTTTGTCCTTGCTGCTGCTGTTGTCTGTGTGAACCAGGCTGGGTGCTGATGCTTTATACCTTTGCTGGTCTGTGCAGGGAGATCTGTGGCTCAGCAGTCACTGTTGCCTCCGGGAAGGAGAAGCATGCAGCGCAGTGAGCCTGTCCTCTGTATCTGTCACTTATGCAAACATCACTCTGGGCAGCTCTTTTGGTTTATTTTTAAAAGAAAAGCAAATGCAAGCAGGGGAGTCTGATCTCCATCAACCAAGCACTGCTAAGATGCTGCTGGTAGCATGCTGGGGATTGTGTCTCCCATCCGGTTTCAGCTGGAGAAAGGCAATTGTCTTTTCATCCGTTAATGGGAGGCTTCAGGGGAGTAATTTTATTTCAGACTCAAAGACGAGTCGGTGGAGGGAGGAGGAGGTCACTAGTGAATGGATTATGTTTGATCACTTCTTGCAGACCTGGCTTTGAAAAGTTAGAGATTTTCCTTCCCGTCTCCCCAGATCTGCCGTCTGTCCTCAGCATCTGTTATGGAGTAATGTCTTTTGATGTGTGTGGGGAAATATAAAAAATGGAACCAGAGCTTGTCATATTTACTTATATTACCAGGTCCCAGGGAAAGCACTTGCTCCTTTCAGTATGCCTACAGCATAGGAAGGGTTTAAAAGCTTCAGCCTGGAATGCAGAGGGGCCATCAAACTGCACTGATGAATAAATGATTAAAATCAGAGTCATGCAGAGCACAAACAGTTTGGGGTTATAACAGACATGAGACAAAGCCACCAAGGGCCCAATTTCCCTTTGAAGAGGAGAATGATTCTCTATGTATTGCTCACCAAACATCCGTGGCTCAGTCCTTAGGAGAGAGAGGAGCTCTCCCCTTGGTGCTCTCCCATCTCATATCGTGCCCATCTGCCTTTGTTGGGGATAAACTGGCATCCCTTTGGTGCTCCTGTAGAGTTACAGGAGCTTTCTGACCTCGGTGTTAGGCCTAGGGCCTCACCAAGCAAGGAGCTGGTTTGATTGCAGCTGTGTTACTGCCTGTTGCTCTCACAGACACTAAAAATTGCAGGCAGCCCTTTTCCTCACTTGTGGTGCCACCCACATGGCAGTGATCAATGTAAAACACAAACCCATCTCCTGATCAAAAGGGAAGTAAAGGGATGATTTAACCTTGCATTAGGGGTATTGTTAGTTTTGAAAAGGCTTTAAAAAATTCAATAACAACTGAGAATGATACAATAATTTTATAGAAGAGAGGAGCTGTTGTAGCTGTCAATAGAGGTAGCAGCACGGGTTGTCTATTATCGGCTTGGGGTCTGATGGGAAAATCTATGCTGGACTTTCACTTCCTTTTTAGCTTTTGTCTGCATCTCTTCTGGCTGCTTCTGGGAGTCCTGTATCAGGCAAAGTCTTGCAGGTTTTAATGTACAGATGGTTGTTGCCATCTTCTCTTCTTTGCGTTAGAAGATGGCCAGGTGTTGGTAGATTTGGTGTTTTCTGTCTAGTTCATAACATTGTGCATCTCCCTTTTCTCCTCTGCACTTGCATCTCTTGCTTCAGGCCACCTCAGCAGATTTGGAAGCTGGTTGGGAAGGTTGCTGTATGTAGTGATCATCTTTCGGAACAGCTGCCATGTTCCTGTGTCCTTGTTCACCATCATGCTATTTGTGTGCTGGAAGGAATACGTGGGAAAAATCATAAGCCGTGTCTCACTGGGGTTGTTTTGTACCTACTGGTGTAATCTTCTCCTTTTTTTTTCATTTACTGATGACAAAAAACCCACTGGCCAGTCCTTGGAATTGCCCAGATACGCTTTTGTGCAGTGGGAGGGGAAGAAAATCAGGAATGTTGGGATGATGGGAAGGCTCTTGGGAACAGAAAGTCTCCCACTTCTTTTGCTGGCTCAGGCAGCCCTGTCCTGTAAGCCTGCCCTGGCCTTTTGCTGCTGTTAATTGCTGGTGGGAAGCTGTTCCTATTCTTGCTTTCTTCCAATTAGAAACTTTTTGTTCCTAACCCTTAAAAGGAATCTTGGTCCATCTCCTGAACATTCCATTGGAATACTGGGGCTTCCCTTGTGTCCGGTGAGTGCTTGGTGCAAAGTCTGGCAGCCCTGGCATGCAGTGCTGTGTTTGCTTCCAGAATCCATAGGTTTTTAAAAGCACTTGGAGCACTGAGGTATGAGGTGAGCAAAATAAAATGAAATGATGGGCTGCCAATACCACATGTAATTGATGTGGTGACAGTGACACATGGGATAACAGAAGGGGGAGATTGATTGTGTTGTTCTAAGCCTGACAGTGTCAGAGGATGCTGTGTGCTAGAAGGGCAAAGCTGGCCTCTTGCTATGAGCCTGTCCAAGCCCCAGGATTGATTGATTAGTCCCAAGTAACGAGACTTTCCCAGATCCTTCTCTCAAACCGTGAAGTTATAGTTATAAAACAGAAATAGCTGTCACAGCTGGCCAGGCAGTTACAAGCCCTCCGGACAGCTCAGGGGCTGCGGAGAGCCTGGGGCTGCCAGCTTTGTACCACAGCTCGGTGCTTAACACTTTTAAAACACATGGGTAAGATCCAGATTTGGCTGAGCAGGAGCGGAGCAGGTGGAGATGTTTGGCTGTCAGCACATCACCCCGGCAGCTGGTGGCACAAATCCAAAGGCAGCTGCTTATCTTCAGGAAGAGGCTGTTGCTGGGGTGAGTTGGGCTGACACAGAAAAAGCTGCTCCTGTGTTTGGAGTGGTGGTAGTGAGGGTTTTATCTAGAGCAGGAGTTGATCAGGCGTGTGAGGACGGGGCTCTGGGGTGCAAGAGAGATCCGCTGTGTTTTGGAGTGATTGGTTTGGCATTTTTCAGATCCAAATCCATGTGAAAATAACTGCTGCATGGACAGACTGGAAGTCTGCCTGTGCTCCCAACAGCTGCTCTGGACTTGTGAAGGCCAAAACAAAAAGCACGCAGCCGGGGTCAAACAGCCCTGAGCATCTGTCTCCCTTCAATTCTTCCAGCACAGTCCTGCTCCCTGCTTGCTGTCATGCATCTCTGCATGCCCAAGGCAATGGCTCTCAGGAGCTTCAGGCTGAGGAGAGTAGATCCATGTATATCGCCACTGGCACTGGAAAAGGTCCTTGTCCGTTCTGCTGCCTCAAATGGGAAAGATACTGGGGTACTGAAGAGAAAAGGATGCTTGGGGAACTGTGTCTGAAGAGTGATGGTCCCTATGTAATCCCCTAGGAATAGCTTCGCTGGAGCCTTAATCATGGATCACACATGGTTTAGTGGTGGAGCTGGCAGTGTGGGGTTAATGGGTGGACTTGATGATTTTAAGGTCTTTTCCAGCCTAAAAGATTCTATGATTCTATAAAGAGGCTGGGAAAAGTATGGTAGGGTTAGGTCCTTCTTAAATGCAGTTATGCCTATTCCAGCTTGTTTTATCATTCTGGTAGGTGAGGTTTCTGCAACGGGGTGTGATATTCCCTCTCTAGGCATCTCACCCATTGGTCTAGGCAAATCATGTTCCTCCTCTGTTTTCCCTGATGCTAAGGGGATCTCGTAGCACTCATGTGCTAGCTCCCAGCATCTCCGGGTGGTTTCCACCTTATGTATTTGTCTCACCCCATTGAGGACCATCTCCGGGCTGGGTGGTAGCATCAACTCCCTTCTGTTTGGTCGGCTGGTGCCTTTGTTGGATGTGTCCTGATCTATTAAGAATAACAACATGGTGGTGGTGGTGTTTTTTAGGAGCTGATTGTTCTGAAGCGGTGGAGTGAGGGACGCAGGAGGAGGCGGCACTGGCGCAACCAAGTAGAAAGTAATGAAATGGAGCCTGAGTGAGAAGGACGGAGGGAAAAGGGGCAGAATGACAGCATGAAGGAGAATCACTTGTTCACCTTCAATCAGTTCCTGCCTTTTCTCGTGGTCACACGTGCCTGTGTGCAGCTGAGCGTGCACGGGCAGGGAGGGGAGAGGCGGCACGTTGTCAGGAGCTGTTAGGAAATACATTTGTCAACACCAGGGCATGGACCAGAGTGAAAGGAAGGAGGTGGCTGTCACTGTAGCCTTTTATGTATTGATGGTTTTGTTTTGCTCCTGTCTTGGGAAGAGCTCACCTAGGGGGCAGAGTGGGGAGGTGTGGAAGGAATGGGCCCAATTGCAGTATTTATGGCTCTCACCCATTGCTGACTGCTCCCAGGTGGGGATGCTTGGCCAGGGCAGCAGCCAGGGTCACTTTGTCTTCAGCCTTCCGCCAGCAGAGCCTGCTCCTGGAATTTGCCTCCATTTGTAGTTCCAACAGATTAGCAGGAGTTACAGCTGGAAAACATCTGTCCCATAGGGACCACTCCTCTTGGGAAGAGTGCGGTTGGTGTGGTGGCCCTCCTGGCTAACTGCTGTCTCCTTCCTGTAGCTGCTTTACCTGCAGTTTCTGATGGATGATCTGAGCTTGCCGAGAGCATGTCTGTCTGCACCAGCTCATCAGAAGATGACCGTTTTCACTGCAGTGGAGTCTCACTCCCAGTTCCAGTGCATGATCTCTCTCTTCCCAGCCCTGCCATTTGTCTTAAAAGCATTTCTCCCTTAAATGTTTGAGTCTGTGGGATCCTAACTGTCTTGTGTTCTTCATATGTGGCTTAGTGTCTTTCCAAATAATAGCTGCGTGCTTGGATAAGCTAGTGGCTTTGTGTAGCCTTTCGAAGAGCTGTGCATATTAAGGGAATTAACTGATTCTGCCACAAGTTTAAGTCTTTGTGAGCAAATTCTTGGTTGTACAAAAAAATGCCATTTCCATCATCTAGTGCTCATTGTGCGTGAAAGCAGATGGGTGATCTGCTGGTGGGATGAGAGAGTTGAATATTGTGCTTTGGGCAATAAGGGCATGATGAAGGTTGGGAGTCATTATTCTGGGCATGGACCAGGTGCACACAATGGGCTTCCTGTTGTTTGTGCTTTCTAGAAGTCTCAGACAGCAGAGGTTTGGCTGTGACCAGCCTGGGGTGGCTTTGTTTTGGACAAGCCTGTTGTGTTCCTTTACCTCAGCATCCCCTTGCAGCCTATGAAGGAGCAGTGGTGGAGCTCACTGCCCTGTGAAGCATTTGCAGAGTCCTCATTTATGAACCTCTTCAGAGGTGCTGAGGAGTCACTGACAGCGCTGACGGTCACTTCCCTCTAATGTCTACATTGAGGTGTATTTTTATACATGTATGTTCCCTTCCTTTCTAGGTTTGGAAGAAGCTTCTAAGCTCCCAAGCTCCCCGAATCAGTGTCTTCATGGCAGTGCCCTCTATCTATGTCAAGCTGATAGAGTACTATGACAACCATTTCTCTCAGCCACAAGTCCAAGATTTCGTGCGTGCCTTTTGCCAGGAGAACATCAGGTAGGTGGTCAGTGCAGGGGCTGGGCTGGGGCTGCTGGTGGCTGGCTGGCTCCGTGGTGGATCTGACATGTCTGCTTTTCAGCATCACCTCTCTGCAGTGCTTGGCTGTTGTGCTTTAGTGTCTCTTTGACAAGGACAAGGGTGACATTATTTAATTATAAGCCACTCTTGCATGGTAAAGCCAGAAGGGGTCTGCGTGCTTGTTGTATGTGTCACCCTACATAACACAAGACTGAGGACTTTGTGCTGCAACCCAAGCTTGCACTACAGTATCTCTTTTAGGAGGCTGTCCTATCTTAACATAAAACCCATATCAGACAGAGAATCTTCTGTATGTGAGGAACATCTTTGCTACTGGTTAAAAGGTTTCGAGGGCTTCTGTCTTAAGATCTTACGCAGGAGCAGGCTATATGTAACTCTGTGTTAGACTACAATTCCCCAGAGCACAGGTAATCTTGAATACTCTCTTACATGGGGTTTCCTTGCTCAGGTTAATGGTGTCAGGCTCGGCAGCCCTGCCTGTGCCTGTCCTGGAGAAGTGGAAGAGCATCACTGGGCACACATTGCTGGAGAGGTATGGGATGACTGAGATTGGGATGGCGCTTTCTAACCCTTTGCATGGAGTCCGTGTCCCAGGTACGAGTCTCTAGAGAGTGCACATTGTTTGGAGGCATTTGGCTGTGAAGTATTCTTGTCTTTTTTCATCACAGAGAATAAACACCTAATCACCATTTGTCATGTTTGAGGAGCAGGCTACAGTAGGAATGACGATGGTAGGGGAATTGGCCTTGGGAAGCCAGGTAGGGGATAGGGGTGCATGGGTAGTGGCTGATGGGTTTCCCTGGGATCACTGATCATGGTGGATTGGCAAAGCTGTGTGTGCAAAGCTTGCCGTGGTGCATGCTGACCTGAGCAGCCAGCCTGGTTCTATCCAGGAGGCAGAGGCCATATTGATGCTTTATTATTCCCAAAGTCTTAGCAAGCTCAAGCACTGTGATGGGACTGCATCATCGGCTCCTGCTCTCTGGGGTTGTATTTATGTGTGGTGTTGACGCAGGGTTCTCCACAAAGCAGTTCTTGTCCAACTGATCAGTACTGAATACTTAAAATAGGATGTCTGCTCACTCTTATTTTAGTGCATGTTTCTTGGCTCTTCAGGAATTAGAACTTGTCACACCTCGTTGTACACTGTGGTTCTGTTCTCTCCTTGTCTTCCCTCACTTCTCTTAGCTACACTTCATGCCTCCTCTCAATATCTGTACTTTATGTAACCTACCCAGAAATTGATCTGAAACATTCAAAATATGAAATGCCCCCACCCTCCCTTTGGTTAAAAACGTGGCCATCTGTCTGCCAAGCAACCCAGCCCACCACTATGCCACCTTCTCCCCACACAATGTCTGCATATGCGTGGCACCATATGCATCATCTTGGTTTCCAGTGTCTTGGGGGATCAGTGCTACCCAGGGGGCTGTCCAGGGCATTGTGGCTTCCCACAGCACCCCATGGGATGCAGAGGCTGTGCCCCTGCAGAGATTGCACAGGGTGAGAAGCTATAGCTTCCCCACACTGGCTTCTCAGGTTGAGAACAGGTCAGGGCTAGTGTGAAACACAATCTGTAGTTTACTTTTGCAGAGTAACTGTCATTCCCCTATCCCAGCTCAGCCAGTCTTCCTTCAGAAGCCTCAGTCCTGCAGGCAGGAGAGAGAAGCAGACAGGGAAACAAAATTCCCACCTGCATGAGCTTGAGCTCTCCGTAAGCCCCATGCACTGGCTGATGGTGCAGAGATCATTTGAATGTCTATATGCCATGGTTATACTTGCTTTTCATTCGTCTTCAGGAGGAGAAATGAGTGGAGGCTCTAGAAATTTCCCAGGAGACAAGAGGAGAAAAGAAGTAAGACTGAAAGTAACATAGTCAAGACAGATGCTGACACTCAGAAAGGCAGCTTCTATTTCAGAGCTGGGTGGCAGAGGTGAGCAGAGCTGGGGAAGAATCCCTGAGGGCACCAGGGTCTGCAGAGGAGGTGGGAACAAATCCTCTCATGCAGCTACAAGCAGAGGGTCTGTGGGTAATGACTGTCTGACTGTCATTCCAGCCACTGTCTAGGGGCTGCTGCAGCCCTGAGGGGGGGAGAGGAGCATCTCACAAAGGTGTGAATCAGTGAGAGACCTTCCAGAAAGAAGTCTATAATTGAATAGGCTTGATTAATTTATTTCAGGAAGTGTCAGCTGGGAAGCAGATGGGTGAAGCTGAGGCGTTATTTACTGGAGCCTTGAAAAAGCTTTTGATATACTACCCCATTAGAGGCTGGGATGTAAGGTCACCAGGTAGCACAGAGTGCCCAGTGCAAGAGAGTCAACAGAGTTAAATGCAATGATGGGCTGGGAACAGAGAATAGGTAGGAGGAGGAGTTAAGTGTCTGGAGAAAAGACCTCAAATAGCACTGATAGGTGCTAGGCAGAGGTGACCTCAGACCTGCAGCCTGACCAAAGCAATTACTAGCTGTATTTTGCAAAAGGAGCACCACAGGCATGGCATTTTACCTTGCAGGTAACTCCAGGGATCCTCACACTTGCCAGGGGATTTCTCCTGCAGTGGAAGCAGCACACATCCTTCTCTACTGCTTCGTGAGCCTCTGAGGAGAGATCCTGAGGCTTCCCTTGCCTTCTTCCACCCACTTGGTGTGGCTGGGGAAGAGTTGAGTCCTTGGAGCCTGCCCATGTCACCACTGGTGTCTGGCAGTGTGACATCATTCTCCACCCACAGCATAGGTCTGAAGGGTCGTGGGCTTTAATTTCCAGAAGAAGAAAAGATGAAAGATTTGAAAGATAAATGTTTGCTTGTATATGGTTAAAACCCTGTTTAAAATGCCTCTGTTTTCACCAGCTCTCATTCTAATCCCCCTGGTGCTGTTACTGTGAAGGGAGATGAATAATTCATGGATGGAGAATGCCTCACTGGGCCTAATCACCACTTTAATTGGAGGTTTAGATCAGAGGCAGCTAATAGCTCCTACAGCGGGGACTCCGTGTATTGTTGACAGTGAGATCGTTGAGTGCCTTATCGTTGGCCTGTTTCAATTCTCTCAGGACACCACTGCACATAACAGCATCGAGGTAACCAGATACCGAAGGACACAGACTGCAGGGCCAATTAAATTTATCTGGGAAGAGCTGACAACTTTTTTTAAACAGAGGAGAACTGGTGAAAGAATAATAGTGTCACTCCTTCCTGACTGCAGCCTGGCTGGTGTCGGCTGAGCTGACACCACAGGCATGCTGCCAGCATTTCTTAACATTCAAATTGGAGATAGCTGGGAGGGAGAGAGAGGGGAAAGAGCAGGGATTTCTTCCCAGTTTCCCCTTGGGATCATGGCTGGGGCACTAAAGGAAGTGAGTGCTGAGTGTAGACCCCCTCTGATCCCCCGTGGACTGCTAGGTGAAGCTAGGACTTCCAGTGTTGTTCCTTAGGGAACAGGCTCAACCTTCTGGTGACTTGTTGAAGTCTGCATGGCATGTATCTTGATATAGTGGATGGGCCTGAGAAGCTCTAGTCATTGTTTTTGCATGAATTTTATTAATGCTCTCGGGTTCATGTAGCTCTAATCAATGTTGTGAGCATTTTCAGCCTTTGCAGATGTTGATTTCCAGGTTTGTCATTTTTCCTAAATACCAGAAAGCCTTTTCCAGACTGAATACAAGGAGACAGCTCTCTGCGAGTGACTTACTCCATGTGTTAGTTTTGCATTAGCCAAGTAGAAAATAAGTTGATGGAGCTGTATTTGTAATTGTGATCTGAAACACTGTGAGGGGGACATGTTGCCTTGTCTATGTCTTCAGCTTTGGCAGCACTGGGCTAATCTTTGATATTTCATTCTCCAAGACTGAGACTGGAAGTGGGCACTAGTCATTGAGTCCTATTGCCTGGGAA
Organism: Neopsephotus bourkii; assembly: GCF_033783945.1. NCBI lineage: Eukaryota > Metazoa > Chordata > Aves > Psittaciformes > Psittacidae > Neopsephotus > Neopsephotus bourkii. Next base: position 379,963 of record NW_026901498.1, read on the forward strand.
TCAGTCACGTTCCTTCACTGAGGTCAGTAGCTTCCATACAGGGAAGGAGCATCTTCCAGGAAAGCATCCATCTGATCTTGATTTGAAAGCTTGCAGGGATGGCAAGTCTGTGAGAGCCCGTGTTGGTTCGTTGCACTGATTACTGCTCGCTCCATGAGCGTTATGAGACTGACTTTGCAGAATCTCCCTGCTATCCCTTGCCACGTGTCACAGGCAGGTTGGAGGCTGTTCACACAAGGCATTTTTTGCACTGGAGAAAATATTCCCATAGAAATCTAGAAGGTGGCTTCATAAGCTTGGCGTGTAAACATTTAGGGTTTTTCTGTGCATTGTTACATGCTTTGAGTCCTCCTGGAGCTTACCATGGCAGGTACCAGACTGTTTTAGAATACATAAAGACCTTGGCAGGGTACCTCAAGGCATTTCTTCTGGCTCATGCTTCTTCCTCACCCTCCTGTAGTCCTCTGTCTCTGACTCCTGGCAGAGTCTGCCCATGGAATGAGAGCAGCCCAAGTGATGCTTGTCGTAAGAGAAGGACCTGGATGCATGTTGGGTGACCTGAATGCCAAAGCCAATTTCAAGCTGAACAGACACGCATCGCAGAACTGCCACGTCGCTTTCTGTTTATTTCTTGCCAGATTTGCTAATTGTTCGGGTAGTTTCACTGCAATAAAATCTCACTCCCTCATAGCCCATCTGCTCTTAGCTGATCCTGCAGGGATGCCATAAATCTGGGCTACGATGACATATCTATTTCCATGGCAACTGACCAATGTAGCAAACAAAATCATGATGTCACAGATACCACATCTCCAGGGCCTGAGCAGGAGAATGAGACCAGGATAGGGAAAATGCCACGTGAACCCAAATGCCTCAGATACAGATGACAAGGGGAAGAGAGTACTGAGCTCCAGGTCCTGCACACTTTGCTCTAAGGACTTTGCAATGTCAAGCCTAGCAGACCTAGAAAGTATCATCAGCTTGAGGCTCTCCGGGGGGGGGGGGGGAATTGATCATCTCTTAAAATAGAGAGAACTCTTACTGATTCAAGCTCAGATTTATGCAGTCCTCCGAGCCCTGGGTAGCTCTGTGCCCATGTCTCTTTTCCCAGTCACAGGGGATGAAAATCACAGGTCTCATCTTGCATTGAGAGTGGTCTCATGCTGTTGAGATGCAGAGGGAAACGTGCTGAGCCAGCAGATGCCCACAGCTCCTGTTTGATGCTGGGCCTCGAGCCTCTCATCGGACAAAAGTTGCAAGAACAAAACTGTCCTGTCCTCTGTGTTTTCAGATGCTCATCAAGAAAAGCATGCACTAAACCAAAGGGTGGGAATGCTGCACGCTGCAGGTTGGGGAGCTCTAGGTCAGCAGAACCAGCTTGGAGCGTAAAAGCAGTTGTTCATGACACTGTGTCAGATTCCCTGGCTTTGAAAATTGAAACCTGTGAAAGAATGATGTGGTTTTGATCTCTGCTTTTCTCCTGTGATGTTTTATATACAGTGTATTGATGTCTCATAAAACTGAGATAATCCCTTGCAATTCTCACACTGTTAAGCCTTTGCCTTTTCTGTCAAATCCAGGCTTTAGAGAAGCAGTGAGCCACTGTAGTAATCATTGTGCTCTTTCTTTTCACATCTTTGTGTAGGTTTCATGGTGCCTTTTTTTTTTTTTCTTTACAAAAAGACAGCTTCATTATTGGGCTACGAAGCTGTGCTGATGTCTTCAAAGACTGGCCAAGAGAGACTGCTCAGAGCTGGAGAAGCATTTGTTTTCCTAGGCATTTCCAACACTGCCTGCTCAGCGAACAACGGCGTATTGCACTGCAGTGACATTTGCATGCAGACATATGATGTGATCGAAGCCTTCCTGAAGGATAACCCCCTGCTAGGAAGTTCTTTAGTGCCAGCACAGTCTGCAGATGCCATTGACAGACGAGCAGCTGCTCTTTTGCATCCTTGATTTTGTTGTTTCCCAGAGGCTGTCCACTGTTTCACTGCTGTTTTCCTTCATAGGTTCTGTGGGCACCCCACTGCCAGGGGTAGAAGTGCGCATTGTCACTGAGACCTTGAAGAGTGGTGCTCGTTCCTATGCCATCCATGCTCAGGGAGATGAAGATAGCACACAGGTAGTGCTCAGCCATGTTCTCTACTGCTTCACTTATCTCATGAGTTCTCTCCTCCCCAGCTCTTTGAAGCCTCAAGGACTGAGGCTTGCACTGCTGTTACTCCCAGGAACTCGGTGATGCTTTTAGAATGTCTCTTTTTTTGTGTTCTTTTTTGGGTTACTATAGCCATGCTACCTTGCAGACTGCACAAGTGTGGTCCTTGCTGCATAGTTGAACAACATCTGGAAGAATAACACCCTCTGCATGGGAGTGGGAGGTGAAGGCTGTGGTATAAGGGCTATGGGATAAGATGATATTGTATCTGCTGAGGCTGTTGATGCCCTGGAGGAAGGTGATGAGTTAATCAGTGTCTGGCCTTTGAAAGGCAGGACAAAAAGTTTAAATCTACTGCAGAAGGTAAAAACAAGGCATAGAAGGGAATTCAGGTGAACCCTACTCTGCTCCAAAGAGTCACTAAATATCTGCAGTGTAAAGGAGAGGATGAGTGATTTCTAACCCTGTGTTTGGGTTTGGTCAGGGGCTTAGCAGTGAGAATTGGAAGGGCAGGACTGGTGGCCTTGGAGTTGCATTCATTTCAAAACAGATCAGGGGGAACTCATCAGGTTTCCATGAAAGTCCAGCTGCATACCGAGCTCCAACAGCCACGTGATATCTGCACCAGCAGTTCTGCTGTCCCAGAAGTCAGCTGTCCATGATGATGAAGCAGTTGAGCCCTTTTCCCTATGAACTGCCCCTGTGTTGGGGTGCTCTCTGTTCCCTGCTGCAGAAGCAGCCCCCAGCCCAACGTCCAGAGTGTCCTGCTGCCTCAGCCCCTTTCTCTCCCCACAGAAATGGCTGAGCAAGGTCTGCATTCCTGCCACATCTCCTTTGCACCCTCATTGCGGTGCAGGTCATGTTGCCTCTGGCAGATCAATAGCCAGGTGATGTACAGGCTCAGCTGAGTAGATGGATGTTGTATGCGTGAGAGAAATTGCTCCAGCAGTTGTGTGCACCGTGTGGGTGGGAGACAGACAGGCGTGAGATTCAACCTGAAATACGTGGCTTCACTCATTCCTCTGGGGAAATAGCTTCATCATCTAGCAACGGACATGCCAAGGGTTCAAAGGAGCTTCCTGGTCTGCAGCAGGGAATACCAGAGACGCTACTGATGTAAGTCCTGGTGAAAGGCTCAAGAAAGCCGTTTTTTCCTCTAGGTTATCTGTGCTGGCAGCTGGAGGAGCCAGTGGGACCACAAGCAGCCCCATGTGCATTGTGGTCAGGCTGCAGCAGGTTGCCTTTTGTGTCCTGATGCCAAAACAGAGCACTGCATCCCACCCCAGACATACAAAATGAGCCCAGGGGAGAGCTGAGAGGGACCACTCTGGCCAGGGACTGTGGTGTAGCTGAACAGTGAGCAAAGCAGGAGACCTGGGGTAGCTGCCATGGTGCAGCACTCAACACATAGGAAGCTGCTTCCTGTTTATCTCACTTCAGTGGATGAGTGTTATGTCTCATGGTTTTGTCCCCTCATCCTGGAGTTAGCTTTTGGCCTTTTTTTTTTTCACTCGTGTGGAGCTGAGACATGAAATAGAATGTGTCCATTTTAATAATGATCCTATAATGCTTTTTTTACCCTAAGGGATCCCTGGGCTCTTTACGAATTAGGTCTTAAACACAAGAATCCCCATAGTGCAGCTACTTCCAGGGTGAAATGTGGATGTTTGTTATTATTCTGAATTCTAAGAGGAAAAAAAACCCTAATGGCTTTTTTTTTCTGCTCAGTACTCCCTCCCCTTCCTTCTGTTTATATTGAGTCACCAAAGAAGAAGGGGAGCCCAGATGACCTGTGTCTGGTGCTGGAAGCCCACCACTCTCTGAGGTTTCTGATGGCTGAGACCTACATAACTACTTCCTCTGGCTTCAGGCTGGTTGAGTTCATATTTGGGATAGAGGAATCGCCCTTTTATCCCATCCATTTGTCACATACACTCTTCAGCCCCCAGTGCGGACCGCTGAGGTCCATACCAATGTCTCATGGTGCTCCCAGGAGCTCCCATCAGCACTGGTGTGTTGGCTCCTTGCCCCTGGCTGATGACTGACTTTCCGTCAGGCTATCCCTTGGGTGTTTTATGAGTGTTCTGGTGAATTCTCAAGATATCACCCAGGGAGGGTGTGGGAGTGGTAGAGTTTGCCTCTGGTTGTTGGCTGAGGGGTTGGTCCCTCTCTGAACCCATCTTGCCCCTTGTCCCAGCTTAACTGAGAGTTTCTGTAGGCTGAGGGAGAGAAATGGTCCCATCTGCTCTGAGTGACAGTAAGTGACATTGGTTCCTGTGTTGCTCCAGGACATCCAGGAGCAGAGTGGATCTGCTGCCTCTGTCCCTGGGACTGTCAAAAGGGCTGTGACAAAGTGGGAAAAACGGTCCCTGCTCTTAGTGTGTCTTGGCACAGATGGATGCATGGGGATGCCGGGAGTTTGGCTTCTGTCTGGTCTGTGTATGGAGTGTGACTTTCCATTTCATGGGCAGGTGGCATCCGTGGTGGCACACCTCTTGTCCCAGTGACAGTGTCATTTCACTGCTTCACACCTGTGGTTGCAGGCAGAAAGCCTCACCTGCTGCCTGTTCCTGCCCTGAGATGCTGCTGCTGGCACACTCTGTGCATCATGCTTGGTTAATAATTTATGTCAGAAGAGAGTACGTCAGTGGAATTTATTTAAAACAAGGAGGATCTGACAGGCCAAATGCTCATCATGCTCCACCAGGCAAGGAAGGGTCTGGCTCTGTTTCAGATCAGCTCCTCCATGGTGAAGGGGCTGTCCCCAGGATGAGAATACCTTGTCAGTGATCCCTTCCTCAGTCGTGCCACTGGACATGGCCTTTTCCTTGCCTCTTGTGAGGAGAAAGAAACGCATTTGGCTTCACCTCCCTTGCAAGAGGGCTCTGAGGCTTACAGCGTGTAAGTAGGTCTGTGGTGTGGTCCTGGCAAAGGCAGTGGGATCCGGGTGGAAGGACAGCAGTGGTGAGGCTGGTGCAGAAAGCACACAGCCCACTCAGTGCCCTCTCTGATTGTGTTTGATACAAGCATCTGCAGCCTCATCGCTGCTTTGGGCATTTCTCTCTGTTCTGGCATTGATACTGTGAAAAAGTCCCAAATGTCACGTAATGGATTGCTGGAAATAAACACCTCCCGGCAGCAGGGCCGGCACAGGCAGCGCCTGCCGTCTGCTTCGGTTACACAACTTTCAGGGCAGGGATCTCTCTCTGTACAGAGAAAGCGCGGCACACATCTGTGCCACTGCACAGATAATAATGAAACTGCCACCCCAGAGCTGGTCCTGGCCACAGTGGGGACATGGGGCTGTGCCTGGCAGCATGTAGGACATGGTGTGGCAGATCTGGTGGGATGCTGAGCACCCCAATAGGAGCTGGGCTCCAAGCCATCTCCTCTCACCAGCATCTCAGCTCCTGCTTGCAGGTGATCTCCATGCCGGGGGGTTAGGCGCATTGTCAGGGCAATCTGTGAGGCATTCACACCTCGACTCCACTGTACAGAAACCCTCGTGGCTGTGAGCAGAAAGAGCACCTGCCTTTGCCAAGGAAATCATTTGCTGTACGGAGCCTTGCAAGGTCACTGCCTTCCCCGTTCGCGTTGGGCTGAGGTTTCTGCCTTCTGCTCCATCCTGACAGCAGCAAACAACAGACTTTCCCCGAGCTGTTTCTTCCCCACTAACACTGTCTCTCCCATTAGATGCTGGGGCATTGCTCCGTTTCCTTTCACACCGTCACCCTTTAGACACATTTTGCACCTCCTGCTGCAGTGAGATGCAAACAGGAGCTCGGCAGCATTGTGGTGGTGGCAGAGGAAGGCTGTGGGTGGTGGGAGCGGGGTGGTAGGAAGCGTTTCTGCTTTGCCATCCGGTAACTGCCTGAGCTTGCAGCAGGGGACTGCTGTAATTTGCAAAGCTGGTTTCTGGCACACCCTGAAGATCAATAATCTACTTAGCTGAAAGTTTGCTGGATCTCTGTTCTTCCCTTCATTTTCTCCCACCCCTTGATTAGAGTGCTGGATTCCTTTCATGCGTGTGCTCCAGCCCTTCGATCTTGCAGCTCTCATGAGCCTTGTGCTCCATTGCATCCAGTTTGCACACATTTTCTAGCTGGCTCTTGTGCTGCTTGTGGTAGTTATTGCTGCACCCTGGGCCGTGAGCTGGTTTCCTGAGCTGACACAGACCCATAAGTCATAAGCTGTCAGCTGTGCCCTGCTTGAAGCTGCACCATCACTGCCAACACCAAAAGGTGCTCCAGCCTGATGAGATCCCCTCACTGCACGGTCTGTTCCCAGCCAAGGATGCTCTGCAACACGCTGTGGGACAGGGCCACCTGTGGTGGGGCAGAAGGTGTCAATCCCCATTGGAGTTGCAGTGCTTGCACCCTGACACAGCATCCTTCACCTCTCCCTCTGCAGGAGTGTGTGGTGACACAGAATGTGGTCCCCTGAAGAGATGCTGTCCTCTGAGTGTTTGGAGAAGTGCTTCTCCTCCCATACATCCCTGGGGAGCAGAGGTGTGGAAGTGGATGTCAGGGGACAGCAGCAGCTTTGTCTGCTCCTGTAGCCGCTCATGTCCAAAGCAGCCCCTAAACTTCTAACCAGCCTTAAGCAGCTGCCTGTTGAGTCCATCTGACCGTACAGGCAGGCTCAGTAACCCTCACCCACAGCCCTGGATGCTTTTTTCTCCTGGTCTTTTTTTTCTCCTTAACTTTTTGGCAGCCCAGAATCTCACTCTCCCATGCCTGACTCCGGCGCACAGGAAAGGGTTACAGCTCTCCAGCGCTGAACGTTTCAGTTCGCTTTGTTCAGTGCAATGCATATTTCATACGCTTAGCTTCCCAGCTGGCAGAGGCCTGGAAACCCTGCAAGCTGTCGGGTATTGTCTCTCTCCTTCTTTATTTGTTTGTTTGTTGGTTGGTAGGGGTTTTTTTGGGTTGTCATTTTTGTTGGATTTTATTTTTTTCTTCTGGTTTTTTTTTTTTTTCCAAATTGCTCGCTCGCACGAAAGCCAAACCCCAGTCCTTGACAATAGGGGTCTATCAATAGATAAATGGTTTCACAGCTGTATCTAATGCAGTGCTCTAGCCAGGGCTTTTATGGTGAGTAATTTTCTCGTGCTGAGGCTGCAAAGGGAGCCGTGTGGGACGTATGGGTTGCAGGAGCTGGCAGCAGGAGGACGCTGCAGCCATGGGTTTTTCTCTCCCCCACCCTCCAAAGGTTGTAATTAGCTCGTTGTTTATCCATATGCAAGCTGTTGTCCTGGATGGGAACCGGCTCGGCTGCGGCCATCCCCTCCCAAAGCCACCAGCATCTCCTGGCCCCTCCTCCCCATGTCCCCTGTGTCCCTGCCATCTGCTAGCAGCTCACTGCTGGTTGCCAGCACCTCCACAGGGCTGCGGGCATTGGGGGCAGCTGCCACCATCACCCTTTGTTATGACCAGAGGCCTTGGCCATTGATGCCCCTGTGGAGGTGCCCAGAATGGCTCCACCTCACTCATATTCATCCCAGATCCCCAGAGAACCAGTGGGGAGCTCATCACTGAGCTGCCAGGGTTGTCTTGGAGGCTTCCTGGGTGCTTCCTTGCTGCTGCCCATGGGTGCTGTGGACTTGGGTCCACCTCTCTGGATAGATGCTGCATGGAGGTGCTGTTGCACATGTACCTCTTACATATGGTTGTCTCCTCATCCATCCAGGTATTTCGAAACAGCTGGTGCTAATGTACCATGATGCCATGTGTATCTCCTGAGGCTAGAGACGGGCACATGCCAGACATTCCTGGAAATGGACAAGTATGGATGCTGGTGGGGATATGAGCACCAGGGCCAGGGCATCCTGCCTCTGGCTGTCTCAAGCAGCCCGTTTGAGAAACCCCGGTTTCTTCCTTTTCTATCCTGATCAGACCTCAACTGAAAGCAGTTTGTCCTTAATGCTTCTATACTTCTCGAACGCCTCCTCCCAGTGATGCAATTTCTCATCTGTTTTCTTGTTTTTCATCTGTATTTTTGTCCCTGCTGAGTCACAACCTCATGTACTGCTGCTTCCCATGGGTCTCTGGATGGTAAACCTTACTCCAGTGTCTCAGTTCCATCTCCCATCAGCAGCTTGCTGCTGTAGGTGCAGGATGTGCTGTGTGGTGCTGGAGCCTCATAGGATGCCTTCCTTAGGACAGCGGGTCAGTGATTCTGGGTCAGACTGTTACTTGGAACCTAGGGTGAAATTCAAGTTGAGTGATGGAGAGCTGCTGGCTGGCTGACAAGGCTGGCTGGCTACCACAGGGGTTCATTGGGGTGCTTTGGGCTTCATCACCTCTACCTGGATCTTTGCCCACGTCAGGAATCTTGCCCCTCAGCCACACAATCTCTCCCATCAGCAGCCACCTCCCAGGCAGGCATCATAGGGAATATGTTGTTGAAGGGAGCCTGGATTATATCTGCTACTTTTCTTCTATGTGGAACATCAGCGCTCAGGTTTTCTGGCACAATCCATCTTTGGTAAATTCATGCTGCATTTTTTCCTATTTTCCATTTGCCTCAGCTTCTTCCAGAAACTCTTCCAAAGCACTCACAGTGCTGGACACTGCAATCATATATATTCCAGTTATGATATCTGTTTCGCTGTGTTCCTCTCATCTCCTCAGTGACCTGCCCAAATAATTCAAGTTTCTCCACTTTGTTGCCCAGGCTGCTTTCATTATTGTATAAACATTTTAACTGCTTCTCATTGATCACATCCAGTTCCTTATTCAACTCAGTATATCTCATTCTCATAAGTATTTATATCTCCTTCCTTCTTTCTGTCCTCTGATTTAGGGATTTTTTTTTGGCCATAGGTGTATTTTATTTCTTCCTGGTAGAAAAGAGGAGGAGGAGATCATGGTAGCATCATGTTCCCTTGTTTCTCAGCTGAAAACTTTTCTTACCACAGGAGCAGCCTTGATCCCAGAAGACTTACTTCCTTGCACATTGAGTTTGAATTTATCTGTCAAGAAGAACCTCCTATCCACAAGTGTTTCCTTTGTCATAGCACCCTCAAGATCTCTGTTCATCTCTTTATTGTTTCATGCTTTAATTCCTCCTTGTAGCAGGGGGAAGATTTAGGATATGTGACCTTACTACATCCTTCACCACGCTGGCAGTCTTGGTTCTCTCAGCACGAGGGACAAGGGGTGGGTAGATTCCTCCCTCTCTGTTCCTATCATGCTGCTTGTGGTCTTCAACCTTTTTCTGTATCCTTGGTTGTGCCAAGAGGGCCTGAGAGACCGAGGTGTTTATGTTTGCTATGGTGAGACATGGGATGAAAGCAGCTTTCCTGACGGCCCAGTCACTGGTTCTTGTTTCTACTTGATTTTTGCACACCTGAGTCCTTCTGAGCTGACATGCTTACAACCTCCCTCCTCCCATGATACGCTTGCTGGACCTCTGCTGGGTCACAGAGGCTGTTCCTGCTGTAGCACATCTTGGGGATGTTTGCCAAAGAGGCCTGGACACGTTGGGGAGATGCTAAAGCACAGAGGCCAGAAGAAGAAGGTACAGTCACTGCCCTAGCATGCTTCCAGCCAAAGGGAGGAGGCACTGGTCGCCGCAGGATGGCTTAGCACAAGGAAGCAATTAGAGCTTCTCGGGCAGTGTGATCATCTGTAGTCACAGCACATCACAGCCTTGCTGACCTGAACTTTTGAGTGAGGCTTATGAAAAACGAACTGAAGGTGGGCCACTAATTGAATCCTTGCCTGGTCCTCTGCCTGCCCCCGAGCACCAAATCAGAGCAGGCGTTGTGAGGGCACGTCAGGAGCCTCTCTCTAATGAAGAGAGCTGAGGGAGTGGGAAGATGTGCTGACATCTCGCCTTGTTTATTATCTTCTGAAGCCTGCAAACAAGAGGGATGAGAGCAGCAGCATAGAGAGTTGTTGGTGTTTCTGGAACAGTGTTACACATCTAATTTATGGTGTTAATATAGATCAAGAAGTTCTCTGTCTGTAGAACAATAGCAGAGAGGACTGACCTTTCCCAAACTTGGGATTTTGTTTCTGTGGTTCTTTTGAGATCATCTGGAGTTAATCAGTCTGTTAACTTTCAGAACTCAGTACTGACTAAAAAGATATACACTCACTTTTGTTTTCAGTGGAGCAGCATTTACTGTAAGTAGAGGGTTAGGTTTTTTGAAACTGAGTTTCAGTGTTCCAGCTCCACTGTGCACCAGCCTTGCTTTTGAATTTATAACCCTCCAAAATGAAAAGTAAATTGATTGTGTTATTCCCAGCCCTTTTATAAAAGTTAACATTGCAAAAACAGATGTGAAATGTGGCCTCATAGATTACAGCCTGGGCTTGGGGTTTGTTTGGTTGGGGCTTTTTTTTTCACTCTCTCTATGCTGTGTCCCTGAGGAACAGAAATCTGCCTTTTTCCAGCAGGAGGAAAATTGTTCTGTTGCTAAATTGCCTCCTGCTACCCTTCTGCAGGATGCTGCAGGACACGGAGCTCAGAGGAACTATAATGCTTTTACAAAACCCTGCAACTTAGCAGGGAATTTTTAATTATGAATGTGCATGAGAGTTCAGATTGCCTGGGAATTTGGTAATGCTCTATCAAGCCTCGCACCTCTAGGACATCCACTCAAATATGGCCCAGGGAGGCAGTGATTAAAAGGCACTGCCAAGTGGATTATTGATCTCCAGCTTCCTTTTAGGAAGCAGGTGAGCGTATCCTTACATCCCTCATCAACCCACCACACCAGTCCTGGATGCAGCATGATTGCCTGGTCTGGAAGCAGAGTCTGAGCACAGCCTCAAGCTCCCATGCTTTCTCCATACCAGGGACACTGAGCTTTTGGATGCTGTGTTGGAGCAAAGCTTTGCTGTATTGCAGCGCTCTCTTGGCCACCAAAATCCTGAAGGGGTGAATTTGTGATCTTTTGAGAGAGAAGGAGTGTGTCTGGAGATGGCAGGTGAGCTTTAGCAGCAGTGGGGTTGTGAGTGTGGAAGAGCATTCCGGCTCCATAGCTCGACCGTGGGGTGCAGAGTGGGATGTGGAGCTATTCTTCAGGGTTTGTTGTATAATGATATGTTTAAAGCAGACCAAAAAAAGTTATTACTCTGTGAGAACTGCTAAGATGGTTCCATCACTTCCATAAACCTCGCACATATAAATTATTGTCTTCTATTATTCACTTAAAAGGCTAGGTTGCTTAATTATTTTGATCACAGTAATCACTTATTTACAAGGTGGGGAAGAATGCCAAGCATTTCCAAGCTGTGGTAGAGGAGGCAGGGCTGCAGAAGCATTTCCTTCCTCCACACAGATGCTTTTGCATTTCTTGGTTGCACAAGTGATGGTGCCCACCCCATGTATGCCCCCGGCTGTTTTCTCCTGCTCTGGCAGCAGTGGTGTGATGGAAGCTGGGCTGCTCAGAGCCTGGGGTGATGGGAGCTGCAGGAGCAGGTTTGGCTGCAGGGAACAAGGCTTCATAGAGCAACGACTGTGGAGGAGTCAGGTTGTGGCTGGCTAGGAGGGTGGAATAGGGAGTGGGGTCCCAGGGACAGAAATGTAAGTAGGGAAGAGTCGAAGGAAAATGGTACAAGACCTGCAGGGCCAGAAGATGCCCCTTGCACTGTCCTGCTCCGCTTCACCCCATCCAGGCAAACTGCTCTTCTGTAGATGTGCTGCCTCACGTTTCTGGGGTGCAAGAGTGGCAGGGTTCCTTTTATGGTCCCCCCTGATAGGAGGTGCGCTGATTCACAGCCTTTGCTTACCCAGGAGAGAGGTTAGATGATAATTTGGGGAAGGGGGGGCGGGGGACCGGAGGAAGAGGAGGTGTGGTAGAAGTTAAATGTGTCCCTGTTTGCCACCTGAGGAAGGTGTTTGGTTTTTTTCTGAAGAGCTTGTCTGTTGTCCTCCCAATCCTATCAGCCCAGTAACAAGGTATTACCCCCCTTCACAGCCTCATCTTCCAGCTTTCACCCTGTGTCTTCCACATGCTTAGGAATCCACCGTGCCTCCCCTGCTTCCCAGCGAAAGACACGCCGCTGAGCGCCTACCTCCATAAAAGCCCCTAATTCCATTAAAGTCCATTACAAGTTCCTCTCCTGCTGTTCCCGGAGGCACGGGGCACCATCCATCAGAGACCACAAGAAAACAAATGGCCACTTTGAACAGATCCCAGGGCCGCTTGCCAAGCGGGGATTCCCAGCTATTTACAAACCACCCTCGCTTCCCCCTAATAGAGGTAAAATGGAAGCAGGGAAAATACACATTTTAGAATCACCCAGCTTTAGTCCTTCAAAGGATTTATTACAACCTTTTATTTTCATGCGTGGAAAATGGAATCTTATCTGGTATGCTGGCTGGTCCAGCAGAAAGCTATCAGGCAGCAACCTTCAGGGGCACACTATGCCTGGGTGTTAAAAGTTGCTCAAATGCATTAAAGCAGTTGAAAAGTGCATTAAAATATGGAGCTAGGAGAGGAGATATCTGGGCAATTAACAATCTGATGCTTTCAGCAGCTGCTTGCAACGTCAATCCAGTGCATCAACAACGGGTGCCACTGAGATTTGATGCAGAAAGGAAACACACACGTTGGCCGTGCTGCTGCCGCCCAAATCGCGCTCTCAAAGCGGGTATCAGACAGGTAGCTTGGTGTATTTGGGAGTTTAGCAGGGATCAGATGCAAGGGGTTGTAGGAGATGAATGCCTCGAACCCTGAGTTTTCATTTATGTTGTTTGCAAGCAAGCAGCAGAAGCTGCTGGCGCTGGGGTGGTTTGTGTCCCCTCTGCTACACTGGGGAGCAGTGGCACTGACATTCGAAGTGCAGAAAGCAAAATCCTATTAAGATAACGTCACGGCCTTTCTGTTTTACTGTTTGCAAGCCAGCCATAACATCATTAAATTACACAACAGGGAGGTGCCTGCTGCCAAGGAGCTCTGCTCGAGATAAGATGTGGGTTGAGCTGCTGCCAAAATTTGAGTTGATATGACAAGAAATTTGGAGCCGGTTCAAGGCTTGATTCACACAAAACGATGCAGCGTGCAGGTAAACACTGTGCAGGATTGGTCCCTGGGGCAGCTCAGCTGCTCTGAGCTGGGGCACAGTGTAGGTTGTGCAGGCTGCCACTCTGTGATGCAGGTGCAAGGCTGGGCTAGGGCTGGAGACATTCTAGTACCCGAATTTACACCCGCTCTTGCATTCAGTGCTGACAACCAGAAGACAGAATCTGGCAGGATCTGTAGGTGAAGGTCAGGCAACTGTTCACAGGTCTTCGCCATCCTTACCTCCACCTCTGCCTTCCCAGCCCTTTCAGGGGAGTCAAGGTAGCCTGATAACTAAAGGGACTGACTTTGGAGGCTTGCAGTAGTGTAAAATGCCTGCAATTTGAGGGCAGTTTTGATATCAGTTGCCTCTAGCTGAGATGGTTGGATGGGATCAGATAGGTTTGCAGGGATGTGAGTGGAGAGGTGTTGCTGGCTGGGTTACCCAATGGGCATAATTGGAACTGAGAGTACCTTGGGCACTGGGTTACTCAGGGAAGTTGCTTGTTTTGTGATGATATGGCTGGGCCAGCAGGAAAAGGAGTGAGGAGAAAGAGCTTCATTGTTAAAACCACATACAGCCTCTGTAACGGCACTGCAGCCTTGTTTTGCCAGTCCTTCTGCATCACCCACCGTGTCCCTGCCACACATGCTTTGTGCCTCCTGCCCTTTGGCTGCAGCAGGTACTGAGGCTCTGACTCTGCTGGAGCTCAGGTTTCTCTGTGCTGTCCTGCTTGTGGATAGTCTGGTCTTCAGGCTACCTCTTTCAGATCCCCTGGGGAGAATTCCCCACCTTGCCATGGCTTGGCATTAGCGACCTTTTTCTCCTGCAGCATCTTCCAGACGGTGGAGGTGATGCACAGCCAGGGCTGTGGGTGCTCAGCCCAGCCTGTGGCACGTGGAGTGATTCAGGCAGTGGGCTCTAAGTGCAGGGATCCTTCTGTCACCGCATCCTCCAAGGCAGGGCATCAGGAAGAAATCACCTTAAAAAATGTGCCTCAAAACAAGCTTTCTAAGCATTTTCCATTAGAGGAGTTTTGTTTCCATCAAAGGGTGCACAGAGAAGTGAAGCCTGCTCTGCCCTGGGATTCTGCCTGGTGCTCCAGTTCTGCTGTTACCACCTCCCCTCATGCTGCATTTCTGGCCCTACTGATTTTCAGGGTCCCAGATGTTTCTCATCCATGTTGCAGCAGACCAAGTACAAAGAGGCTTGGAGTACCCATTACTGGGATGTTCTCTGCAAAGGGATGGAGCAGTGTATAAAAGCACATCTTGCAGTGACCTCCCATCCCAGCACTGGCTTTGCACATCTTCCCTGCAACAGGGCTTTAGGTTAGCATAAGCAGTTTGTGCCTCTCTGGTGCCTCATCTCCTGGCCTGCCTGCATCCTTATGATTACGAAGCTGTGTGTGTGCAGGGGAGATGAGATATCATGCCATGTCAGGCAAGTCTGTGACCTTCCTGCAATTCTCCAGTTTCCATAACAGCAGGATGTTTGTTTTGTTGCCATAGAAAACCTGCCTGTGCGGGTTTGCAGGGTCCCATGTTGTCACTACAGCCATTGCCTTCCAGTGGGCCTGAAAGGAGCTGTATCCCCAAGAACAAATCCAGTGATGTTTGCTGCCACCTCAGGAAGAAAAAAGAATGATAGATTGACAGTTTTGGAAGGCAAACAGAGCAGACAGCAGCATGGCAGAGTCACAGGAGCATGTCAGCCCCTGCCTCACAGTGGCTGCCCACCTCGCTGCATCACCTGGCTGTGGAGGGTAGGAGGATGGTCCTTACCCTGATGACACTTTCTATCTCGTACATCCAGGCTGAGTGGTGGTGGTGCCTTCAGCACCAGAGCAGGATCTGATCTCTCAGCTGTGGGACAGTGGGCTATGCTTCCTTTACCTACAATTATTTCCTGGGAGAGAATCCTGACAGAGGCTGGTAGGTGCTGCAGTAGGAGCAGGGTGCAGAGAAATCTTGTGAAGCTGGTCTGCATCAGGCCATCCAGGGGTCAGAAAGGACCATCCCTTTCCCAAAAGTATTTCCTGCCCCTTTTCCAAGAGTATTTCCTGCATATTTGCATATGAGACCTCTCCTCTGACAGCAGCTGGAAGGCATCAGCCTGCCTGGATCGTGGTTCCAGGATGGAAGTTGTTGTTTTTATATGACACAGATGTATGTTTTCAGTGCTTTTGGATGTCAAAGGCATTTTGGTAAGTCCTTCCATGTGAGGAAAGACGTTGTGCAGGTGGGCAGGCTGCATTGGAGGGTGGGAAAGGCTGGAAAGACACAGTGTGTGGGTCCTGCTTGTCCCCTACCACAAGATGGGGAAGCCGATGCAAGGTGGTGGAGCTGATGTGGCTGCAGGAGAGCTTCTCACTGCCAGTCCCTGGGTTGCATTCACTGTGTGCTTGTCCTAGGTGACACCAGGTCTGGAGGGACAAGAAGGGGAGCTGCTTGTGAAGGGACCCTCCGTCTTCCGCGAGTACTGGAACAGACCCAAAGAAACAGCAGATGCCTTCACACCCGATGGCTGGTTCAAAACAGGTACTGTGATGGCTCCCTGCAGCCTATGGCAAAGAGCAGCGAGGGGAGGAGGAGGCAGCAGCTATGGATCAGCCCCTGGGGTTCCCTGGCTGCTGGGGGCTTTGCAGAAGGGCGATCACAGCCCAGCTGGGGGTGCAGGTTGGATGTGCTTCTGAACGCCAGGCTCAAGGAGGGGCTTTGCTTGTGTTGACTGTAATTAGCCAGTTGATGGGGTATGTTCGGGGTTGCTTGCTTGTGAGCATAATATACTGATGTTTAATGTTTTCTGGGGACTTAACTTTGCAAAATGTGGTTGAGTTTAACTTACACAAGGACTACATCAGTGGAAAACCCCCACTAAGCTCCAAGGAGGGGGATCCATCGTGCTTCCCCTCTTGCCTCCCATCATGGTGTCTGCAGGGGAGTTTGTCCTCCTGGTCATGGCTTAGTTAAAGGATTGAAGGCATGAGCATGGGCAGTGTGGCTGAGTGGGGTGGGCTGGGACCATGAGGGAGCCTTTCAAGGGACTGTCCTTTCTCAGTCAGAAACTGATTGAAGGAATGCTGAGCTTTCTGAGGACAATCCCAGCAAGTGTCCTCAGGTTTAGGCTGAGGTTCTGAAATTGCCAGAACCATTTTTTCACAATAGTGAAAAGCCTGAGTTATCCAAATAAAGAGACCTTTTAATTTGAAACCAAGGCTCATTTTATTTTTATGTGATGTGTTGTGGAAACGCAGAGGAAATGGTGCTTTTTCTGGGTTTTCTCAGGGTTTCCCTGTCCGTTTCAAGAGAGGGAAGTGTTTCTGAAACATGGAATGTTTCCAGGGATGGGAAAACCTGAGTGTTTGCTTCTTTCAAACAAAACTTGACCAGAAGAGAATACCTTAATAATAATGCCTCTTGCAAGTGGGGCCTGTGTGTGCCATGGTAAATGGTTGCAGACAGAATAAAGATCCCATTATCCCACGATAGCGGATGCTATTGGGACTGTCCCTGCCTGGAGCTGCTGTGGCTGGGACAGCAAGTTCTCAGAGGAGAACTTGTAATGGCTAATCGTGCCCATCATGCAGGGTAACAAATCCAGGAGCATACCAGGCTGAAGAGCTTTCCCAGTTGGCATAGATGTGACAGGCCATGAATAAGTTATGTGCTGCAAATTATGCCTCCCACCCTGCGTGTGGCGAGCGGTCAGAGGCCCCCTCAGTCAGAGGTTCTCTGCAATATGGATTAAATACTGAGCCAGCCATGGGATGGGTTGGCAGGCTCGGTCCCCAGCTCCTGGGTGGTATTTCAGTGAGCAGCCTTCCTGCTGCCCCTGCCACTGGCTGGGAGCTGTTTGAGCAGTGGGGTAAAGCCAGGCTGTACCAAGCCCAGCCACCAGTTAATCTTGCCAGTGCAGAAGGGGCTGATGGCTCATTTCTGCTGAACCTTAACACAGGCACAGCTCTCACTTCCCCATTCCCCTCTCACTGTGTGTTAGCAGTGCCGTCGTGTCAGGAGTCAGGCTGGATTTCTAATGCCTTCTGTGTAATCTTATTTATTTATGGTTCCTGAAGAAGCTGTGATTTATTATCATTGTTATTATGAAGCAGACATGGAGCTGCCCTGCTGGCAGTGTCACCACGGGTCCCCATCCCGGGTGTGTTCCATGGGGTGGTACTGAAGCATCATCAGGCGATGCGCAGGGTGTGCAGGGCAATCAGCTTTAAAAATTTTTTTAGTCACCACTCCTGATGAATATTTCAGATGCAAAGGAATAGCATGCATTAATTATTGCAAAGAGATGTCTTTAGGAGAAAATGATTTTGAAATTCAGTTTAATTTCATTGTAATGCGCTGCAAACAGGAAGGGAGTATGTGTGTTTAATTGGCTCTCGGGGGGTAAGGCCGGGAAGATGGCATGCCTTTGTCACAGGCCATTAGTGATACAGACTGCATAATGAGAGAGTACAATCAGCTCACAGCTGCTGGCTCCTACGGGGAGAGAATGATATTAAATAGAAATCAGTATAAATTAAACTTAACCCTTTCACTAGCTGAGCAAAACTCAGAGCTAGATATAAGGGGGGGAGAAGAGACAGGCAGGGGGGGCTTGGAGGGTGCTCCGGTGGCCAGGCTGCCTCCCCGATGTCCCCCACAGCTCTCTAGGGGGGCTTTTAATTCTCTTCCCCCTCCCATTCCCCCGCTGTTTGCCTTTCTCTCCTTTCCTTCCTCTCCTGACCGCTTGCTCTGTCTCTCAAGGATGTCAGGTCAATGGGTCTATTTTTTTCCCAAGCCTCATTTAGCCAGTGGTGCTGTGAGCAAGCCACATTGCCCCTCTCTTTCCACCACTGTGACAGCCTCTGGAGATCACTCAGAGGTGGCAAGTGTCCCTGTGGCGACAGAAACGAGGAGGTTGTGTCCCACCATAGCAACTGGGGTCTATAGCATGAATTACCCCTGATAAGCAGAGGTGGGTAACTTCGGGACCATATGGTGACTTTGGGACTATACTGGCAGAACCCAAAAGAGGCAAAGCCCAGCTGCTGCCAGGCTGTAATCTGCTTCATCTGCCATTTGCTTATCATATAGGTCAGTGTTTCAAAGGTGAGGCTGAATGCATGCACATGGTGCTTTCAAAACCCAGGTGATGGCGTTCCTCTCACTGCCAGACCCGTGTATGCATCCCCACCAAGTGACATGCAGGTCACCTGAAGAGGATGACAGTGTGATTGCAAGCAATGCCCAGGTCCCCTGTGTCTCTGAGGACAGGGGGAATGTGCGCTCAGCTGCGGCAGGGATGAGTTCTGGAGGGGGTAAACTTGGAATCAGTGTAGGAACTCCCCAGCTGTTATTGTTAATGGTGATCCGAAAACCCAGCAGGCCACAAATGAAGAGTAATCACTGCAGAGGGAATCCCAGCATATTGTTTGTGCTGCACCTCACTGGGAGTCTGTCCCTGGAAGGGCACTGCTCTGGGGTGGTACATGGAGATGGGGCATGTGGGGAGGGGTGTCCTGCCAGTGTACTCGCCATATCTCCATATGCCAAACACTAAATGTGGGCTCTGTGCGTACCCTCCAGCTACACACACAAAGCCAGGAGTCAGCAGAGCTCATTCCCTCCTTTGGTTTTGTGGTTGGAGTTAACCTGGAGCTGCTGCGTGGGGCTCTGTGGTCTGAGTGCCAGTTCCCTTCCATACTTGTCCCCGTGGCAAGGGGTGAGGCTCAAACCTTGCAAGCTGCCTGTTAAAAGAGTTCCATCAGGTATTTTTCTGGGGTGCTTCCTGCAATGCAAGGCTCACAAAGGAGTCCTGAGTTTTTAAGTCTTTTCTGGCTGCAGGTCATTTATTTCTCCAGTACCTTCTTCAGGCCAGTTCTTTGTTTCTGGTTGCTGTTCCCGTAAATGGAGTTATCATGGGGTTTAGTATAGGAACACAAAAATACCCCAGAGCAAACACTTCCATGGCAGCTGTCATTTTCCTTTCTGATTGACAGCTCCTTTATTAAAATCCCCCTTTCTCCTGTGAAACTGTGTCCCCCAGGTAAACAGCCTCACATTGAGGATGGTCATTCCCTCCAGGATAGGAGGAAAAAAGAGAGATGCAGACCCTGCTCTCTTTCTAGGGAAGTGTTGGAAAGACCAAGTACTTAGTGCAACAACTGCAAACCTGTGCTTCCTTCCTCCAGGATGAGAGGCAAACACCATGTGTGTACCATGCAGGAAGCCTCTGCAGACCTCCCTGTGCTTCATCTTATCCCAAACATGTGTGTATGTATTGTGGGAAAAACAAAGAAGCAGACAAAAAGGCATGATGCTGCTGTGACTTTTTGATGAATTCAAGATCGTGGTTCTTCTGAGGAGCATCTGAACTTGTGTTGTTCCATAGGTGGTTTACTGTTGCTCCCATCCTGGTTATTCCCTCTGATTTGCACCGTTATCTGCCTATTCTCTCATTTCCATCTGAGTGAATCTGATTATTTTTATTGTATTAACACTGTTGACAAAGCTGCTTAGATCAGAGTCCCCTCCAGCCATTTCCAGGGAGACTGCTGGGTATCCACCTGCTGTCATACATCCAAGCAGCTCTGAGCCCTCGGAGACAGAGACAGACCTGAAGGAAGAATGCCTACAGCCGTCTGTCTCCTGTCATTGCGATACCTTCCCAGCTGTCCCGTGCCCTGCGAGGTGAGAGGCAACCTCCCAGCACGCTCATGTGCTGCTGAGCAGGAAGGGTGGAAGAAAGAAAGAAGAAAGGAAGAAATGTTGTATGATGAGGGTACTAGAATGCTGGCACAGGTTGCCCAGGGAGAGGCTGGATGGGTTCTGTCAAGCTGATACAGTTGAACATGTCCCTGCTTATGGCAGTGGGGTTGCCCTTGTACTCTGCTCTCATGAGACCCCCCCTTGCAGCACTGTGTGCATTTCTGGTGTTGTCAACGTAAGAAGGATATGTAGCTGTTGGAGCAAGTGCAGAGGAGGCCATGAGGATGCTTGGGAGCTGGAGCACCTCCCATATGGAGACAGGCTGAGAACATGGGGGCTGTTCAGCCTGGAGAAGAGAAGGCTGCGTGGAGACCTCAGAGCAGCCTTCCAGTATCTGAAGGGAGGCTATAGGGATGCTGGGGAGGAGCTCTTCATTAGGGACTGTAGTGATAGGACAAGGGGTGATGGGTTCAAACTTAAACAGGAATGGATACAAGGCAGAAGCTCTTCCCTGTGAGGGTGCTGAGGCACTGGCACAGGGTGCCCAGAGAAGCTGTGGCTGCCCCATCCCTGGCAGGGCTCAAGGCCAGGTTGGACACAGGGGCTTGGAGCAAGCTGCTCCAGTGGAAGGGGTCCCTGCCTGTGGCAGGGGTTGGAGCTGGAGGAGCTTTAAGGTCCCTTCCAACACAAACCAGTCTGTGATTCTATGATTAGGTGGCACGATTCTGTGAGCAATCACTGAGCAAAGCAGCAGAGAAACACCAGCTTCTGTGGTCATCCCCCTGCCTTATCATCCATCCCGGCATTGAGATGCTCATGTCCTTCAGGCTCTGGTGCGCTCAGGTTGTGTTCTCTCTGCCTAGGAGACAGCTTCTGTTGGGCAGGCAGTGTTTTTGGAGGTATCAGGAAGGGGACAGAGTTGTTTGGGATCATGATAGAGCTGCACAGAGCAGGGCTGGGCTGGGTGATTTCTCCAGAGGAATCTGGAAATACAGTGCTGTGCACAGGGGGAGATAGGATCAGAAAGCAGACTTCTCCCCAAGGGAAGGCCAGCTTCCATTCACATTTACTCATACATCCAGAAAATTAGAACCTGGTGTATTCAGGGAGATTTATTTTCAATTACAGGTTAAGGCTGAGACATGAAATAGCACCGGGTCTGAAAGTAGTGCATAAATCCTGCAACAAATCCATGTATCTCAGCTCCATATAATAAGATTTTATTGATTGCTATATTGTATCTGTCAGAATAAAACTCTCTTAATGCATGCATCAGGATGGGGAAGATAGAAAGCTTGTTGGTAGTAGAATCTGATTCAAGAATCAATGCACTTTGATTAATATGTCGTTAAGAAAGTAAGAGTTATTTAACTTGTTTGATGCACATTTCAGAATGATGACTCATATCTTCTAAGTTTCTTTCTTTAAGCTGCATTGGAAGAAACAGCCTTGTAGCTGTTTTTCACATGGCTAAGTCCTGGTTTATTGCTGAATTTTTTCTAGATCATTTTTCACAGGTCACAAACCCCTCAGACTCCAATTAACAATAATTTTCCTATGGCCCAAAAAACTTCCTGTGTACTGTTGTTGAAGACTTTAGATGGAGAATGGGGTGGACTTGCTATGTCTTTATTTCTGCATGTTCTGCTGTGAAAGGAGCTCCAGGCAATTAAAAAAAAAAAAAATGGGAAAAAAGGAGGAAAGAAAGGAGTTAATCTGGAGTAAGACATCATCAGGAGAAATGAGAAGCACCCATCACTTCTGGCAGGCTTTCAGATGCTGCCAAGCTTGGGCAGTTGGCAGCACGCTGAGCATCTGTCTGTGCTTGCTGGACGTGCTGTTCTCTCAGCTCAGGCCTCTCCACTGTGATCCACAAACTTGGGCAGCAAGGACAAGCCTTGGCTTGGTGGGGAGCATCCTGCTCGGCACTGCACTTCCCAGCTGGATCCGGAAACGCACCGTGAAACCCCAGTCAAGGGGAGAAACCCAGTGACTCAGTCTGGTTTCAGGCACCTCCTGGTGTCCATCTGTCCTTTTCCAGCCTGTATCCAGGTAGCTCTGCTGGCACCACCACCTTCCCATTCCCAGCCCTGTTCTTTGGAGCTTTCCACCCCACTTGTGATGGAAAAGGCAAAATGCCTGCAGTTTTCCAGCACAGAGGAATCTGGGTTTGTAGGAAACATCCTGTATAGGCCACCCTTGCCCAGACACAACCCATTCCTCCTATCGGGCTGGTCTCCAAGGGGAAGGGGCAGGAGAAGCAGCAATCAATGCACACCCCATCCCTCCAACACAGGCTTTTTCCCTGGTACTTGCTTGTCCCCAGAGACAAGCAGGTGTTTCCCTGCCAGGGGAATTGCTTACATTCGTGGGTGTAGCACTGACACCTGAAACACAAAATACTTGAGCCTGATCAAGGCAGATTATAAATAGAAATGCATCCAATTAGCATCCTAATCTGCAGGTTTTCTGTTTGTTTGCAGCATCTTTCCTAGTCACAAACCCAGTTAATGCAAATTCTATTTTTAAATAAAGGATTCCTTAATTATAACATGGTGCAGACGATGTGAGTTACCAGTTTGATAAGCCCAGGGGATGAAGCACTGGCTCCCTCCAAAGCTGGGCTGAGGTTGCTTCTTTTTGGGTCTCCCATAGCTGAAGCTTGTTGAGTCAGGCAGGAGGGCATCACTCAGCTTCTTCCTTTGCTGGCGGCTTAGAACTGAGGCTCACATTCCTACAAAGGAAAGGACACCCCAAAAAGTGTATCCCAACCATAGCTTTATGTGCTGCTTTAGGATGGATATCCCACTGGAGCTACAGCCCTCATTTAAGAGGTGTTTCTAGAAGTAAACAAGGAAGATGGCATGGTGTCCAGGGCATTAGCTGTGTGTAAAGATTCCTTTCTAATTTCAGAATGTTCCTACTAACATGGTGGAGAGAAAATTCACTTTTTCTGCTTCCTGCCTTGATATTTGTTCTTTCTCCTTGAGAAGACACTATTACCAGGTTTGCCCAATGGCTGGAAATCTTAGGGTCATCAGGGCACGGCAAAATGAAACCCTGTGTTTCCTTGGCTGCTCGTGAGACTGATGTTTTCAACCGCTCAGAGAGTGACTTGGGATTTCTGTAGCCATAAACAAGAGCAGCTTTTGGCACTGAATTTGTTTACTCTATACAAAGCTCTGCTCTAGTTGTATCAAACATCTTAGATGCCAACCCTTCACTTGTCTGAGAACCTCTGCTACATATGGTCCAGTGTTCAGAGGCATGGAGCAATTGCACCTGAGTCTGTGGTATCAGCAGCTACCCACATCCCCAAAATCCAGGCTGTTCATTCTCTGGTCTCTGTTTGTTTTTACCTTTCAAGGCTGTGCTAAGGCAGCACTGCTGTTACAGCCTGAAGGAAGTGATGCTTCCTATCCCATCCCAGGGATTAATGCAAGGTGTCCTGGCTGCAGCTCCAGCTGGGTTCTGTTGTAAAGACATCAATCTGAGCTCTGCGAGCCTGTCAGAAGATCTAGTGGGACAATTGCAAGCCAGTAAGTGGGTTAAGAGGGGAAGTGCAGGATTGAGCTCAGGATGTGGTAGAGAAATGGGCTGAACAATCATCTTATGATACTTGGCAGAGCCCATTGGATCATTGGCAAGGCTTTCTTTCAAGTGGCTACTCATGGCTATATAAATAATGTGTCTCCTCCAGTCCAGAATTAAAATCCCACAGGGGAAAGGTCAGTATCAAATCAGCTAAGTTCCTGCAGCAGTTGTGCAGGGCACAGGACCATGGTCCCATCACAGGCACTGTCAAAGCATGGCTGGAACAGGCCCCTGGGGATTTTCACTGGTCCATGCCTGTGGTTTGGGCGCTGTGAAGACCATTTTGTGGTGTCTTTGCTGTCACTGGTTGCCCCATGACCATAGGGCTTTGGAAAGCCTCTCCAGCAGGATGAATACACGCTGCAGGGGTTGTCTGCAACAGTGACTGAGGGATGGATTCGTTGTACCCTGCAGAGAGCATCAGGGTATGGAAGGTAACGAGTAAGACTGAATGTTAAAGTGATCACCCAAAATCCAGACAGCATTCAGCTTTGCAGATGTCAGGCTGGCAACTCACTGCTCCAAGGGAGAGTTGTGATCTATGGACAGACTGTTTGTGCTTTGCTCTTTAGTTCCTTGCCAAGCTAAGCCTGCTGCTGCCTGGCCTCATCCCATTCAATCTACGATGCCCAGCTCTTGGGAGGGAGGTTTCACTGGCAACAATCTGGCAGGAGTTAAACCTGCCAGTTTGCTCACTCAGAGCTTTTGTAGGAGCTTCACCTCATAGAGGCTGCAGGGGCAGAGAGCTGCAGCCATCAGCGGGGATGCTCAAGCAGTTGCACTTTGCGTGTTGTGTTTGATGGGTCTATGTCCTAGCTTGTTTTGTACGGGTGGGCTTCATTGCACCGGGAGCTTCCCCTAAAGCAGCATGTGGATGGGAAAGGCTTCTTCATGTCTGCTCTTCAGCTCAGGTGGTGATGGGGAGTGTCTCCAGCCCTGCCCCTTGCCTGTCTCCAGAGATGCCCATCTCAAGAGGATATCTGTTGCAAACAGACCTTCCTTCCACCCTTGGCAATCTATCCTTCTGCCTTATTTTGTGTCCGCTTTCCCTTCCTCCTCGTTTGCCGGGTTTCCCTTTGCTCAAGGCACTCTGCTGGTGCCCAGACAATCTGTTTAGCTTGATGAACAGTTTTCGGTGTTTGATTTACATAACCCAGCACAGCCGTAAATGGAGCAGGGTCAGGGAATCGCACAAATTGATTACAGCTCGTAGGATGAGCCGGGAAACCAGTGTCCTGCTTTCCTTCCTTCCTCAGCACAGGAAAGCAAGGGATCACTTTTAGCAGGCGTGATCCAATACCTTGGTGAGGGTTTTGCTGGGTGTTTTACTGGGCTGGTAACAGTGCTGAACATCTCTGGCTTTGAGAGGCTCTTTGCTTTCAACAAGAGTCATCCCTCTGGCTTTCACTCAATTGAGATCACATTTACTTATGCCTAATGGTATTTTGCTGTAAGCAAAAGTAGAGGCTGCTGTATATTTAAGCAAACAATTTAAGGCAGATGATAGCATTCCTCACACAGAATCACAGAATAGTTAGGGTTGGAAAGGACCTTAAGATCATCCAGTTCCAACCCCCCTGCCA
This sequence comes from Neopsephotus bourkii, assembly GCF_033783945.1. NCBI lineage: Eukaryota > Metazoa > Chordata > Aves > Psittaciformes > Psittacidae > Neopsephotus > Neopsephotus bourkii. Next base: position 405,020 of record NW_026901498.1, read on the forward strand.
TGGGCAGGGACACCTCACCCTAAACCATATCACCCAAGGCCTTGTCCAACCTGGCCTTGAACACTGCCAGGGATGAAGCATTCACAACCTCCCTGGGCAACCCATTCCAGTGCCTCACCACCCTTACAGGAAAGAATTCCCTCCTTATATCCAAGCTAAACTTCCCCTGTTTAAGTTTTAACCCATTACCCCTTGTGCTATCACTACAGTCCCTAATGAAGAGTCCATCCCCAGCATCCCTATAGGCCCAAACACTGCCTCTCTTAATCAAAAGCCTCACATTGTTATCTCTGCTTTATTCAGTAATTCATCTCACTGGAGACTGGGACAGGTCACTGCATGGAAAGGAAGAGGTAGTGCACTCTTTAGCTGAGGTGTAATTGATCTCTCAGCTGTTCTGCAGAGGGCAGAAGCCAAAGCAAGGGGTTTAGCCTGATGATTTTCTTATTACAGTTATTGTTTTTAGTTACCATGCTCATCAAAGTTTCACCAGGGGTTGCCACACCTTGCAGCATTTACTTATTTATTAGTCTGTAAGTTGTCTTCTTCATCTTGTTGTCTGCAGGGATTTCTATGAATATATAAAAGCTAATGTGAAAAAAAAAAAGCAACAAAACCAAACCTCAGCGTTTTTCACTTTTATTTACCAATTTTCTTCTCTGGCTTGCCCTCTGGGCAAACCCATCTGCAGTAATTCTGGCTGCCGGCAGTGGTGGGACTCCTCTGCCCAGCCTATTGTGTTTGTATCAGTCTCCATGAGGTCCTGCTAATGTTGAGTGAACCTACAACATCTCAGCCTCCTGACTTCACAAAGCTTGGCTGGTTTATCTGCTCTTTTCTCTTAGAGGTGTATGGCACCATGGAGCAGAGTGTGCAGCTTGGGGTGGCTTCATCTGCTGCTTGTCCTTCAGGTCTGTGATGTGCAGAAGGGATGGATAGGCTCCTGGTCATGCTGAGCTACATGTGCAGAAGTGAGGTACAGCACCTCTGCCAAGGGCAGGCAGGACCCAGGATGCTGCCACACTTTGCCAAGGTTTGAGGTTTGTGTTCATCCGTTTGCTGTTCTCCTCTCCCAGCTAAAACCTGGTGCCCAGGACTTTGTCTGCTGGCATATGTCATATAAGGGGGGTCTGACACCAACCCAAGCCAAGGATGGAGCAGGGATCATATGCAGCAATCTCCAGTGCCCAGAAACAACCATATAGAGATAAGCCTTTGTATTTGTTAGCCAAATCATTCTGGCCATTTGGGCATGCTGGGAAGCCTGTTTCACAGAGGGTGGAAGAAGGTTTGATATTTGGAGGGGATGCAGTGAATGATGCTTTCCAAGCTCCCCTAATGTGTCTGCATATGAAGCTGAAGCCTCTAGCTCTGTTCATCTGGGGGTTTTAGGGAGCTGCCACCACCAGTCTTAAACCAGCCCTTTGCACCCTTGGGATGAATCCTGCATGAAGGCAGAGTGCAGCAGGACAGGTCCCCCAGGAGTAAAGTGTTACTGTGAGCAGAGGCAAGTCTGTGTGAGGGTATGAGCCTACTCACAGTGGTTGGTTGGTTCGGTGTTGTAAAAGAGAACATGGCAAGGGGATTTGCACCCAACATCCTTCAGGATGGTGAAGGAAAGAGGATGTGCAAGCAAGTTGTGAGAGCAGCATGGGGTCAGTGGGAGGAATCGTGGCTTCTCACTGCTGTCCAAGAGGTGAAAGGAGCTCAAGGAACATAAGGGCAAGGTATCACTGATTTATCAGCTGAGACAAGAGGTAACTGCACTCCCCATGTGCCCAGCAGCAGGTCCCTGACTCCCCCTGCCCCTTAGCTGGAAGTAGTGTGGGAGAGCGCTGCTCAGGATGACTGGATTGAAATCAGACTTGTCTTATCTGCAGCTTCCACCTTCCAGGTAGCTGGAGATGCTGGCAGCATTCCCTGCACTGCTCCATCTCCCGCTCCACTGGCGCAGCCACCCAGCGAGTGGAGGAGTGCCTTATTAGCACAGCTCTTTGTGAGATGCCCTTGAGTGATTAGGGCTTTCTTTCCAGGTGTAAATGCCAGGGGAGGCTGTACCACTGCTCCACATTCTTTCATCTCGGCAGGGTTTTGCCCTTTCTCCCAGCGTGGTTCTGACAGCAGGCTCAGCGCTGCTGCCTGTGGAATACAAAGAAAGTTCCCCATTACAGAGCATGACAGGAATTCATTCCAGGCTTTTTATTATGGTTTTTTTTTCCTTCTGTTTTTTTTGCTCTTGCTGGATGCTCCAGGGGTCTCTGGAGAAGTTTTGAGAGTGGGGAATCAGTTGCTTAAACCCCTCTTTCTCTTAGGAGCAGACAGCTCTCACAGATGGGGAGGATGGCAAAGCAGCTTGAAGCTGCAATGCAATTCCCATCCGCTGACCAAGTCAGGGGAGAGGAACCAACACAGCAAGCTGTCTGCATCCCTGCATCTCGTAGTAACAGCCATTAGGGCAGTTGGAGGGTCTGTTCCCCGCTCGCTGAGCTCACAGCGCCTGCCATTAGTGCTAATGGGAGTTAGGCGCACACACGGAGAGGCGAGGATGCCCCTGAGCTACAAATCTACTTGGCAATTTTATTATGTAAATAAATGGTGCTTGCACATACACCTGCTGCTGCTGCTGCTTGTGGTGATGTTCATGGCAAGATACGTAAACAAACAGCGATTCCGTTCTAATAGATTTATTTCCTTTCTCGTGAGCCATTAAATTACCTCCAGATTTCACGCAGGTAGGAATCTGTAGCGGCGGCGGAATCTCGCTCTGCTTCAGTGGACAGTGGCCTGCAGAGCATGACAGACATATATTGCTGTCAGATGTTGTTTTGGGGGCACGGGTAGGAGCAACTGGTATTATCCTTGTTATATGGGTGTCTTTGAATGCCCTCAGTTCCCCACAGGGCTCCCATCATCTCTGAGCAGCTTGCAGTTAGGGAAACAGCAGACATCCCCATGTCTGGAGGACATTCGGGCTGACCCAAATGCAGACACTTGGGGCAGCTCCTCTGATCAGAAGCTGAAGGGCTCTTCCCTTCCAAGGGGTTGAAGCAGAGCTTGCTCTGGACCTTGAGGAGGCTCTGGGCTGGGGTTTCCTAGGAAACCAATCACCCCTCTGCAGAACATCAGCATTGGGGCTCACCAGATTCCAGCACCACGCACCACTAGACAGGATCTGCAAGGAGAGCAGCCAGCTCTGCTCTGAGCTGACCTGCCTGGTCCCAACCACAGGAACCCATCTCTGGGATTCAGCTGAGTCAGTGCCAGCATTGCTGCTTGTTTGAGGACCACAGTGCTGGCTGTTGTCCTGGGGCTCAGCTGGTCCAGTGGCTCTATGGGGCAGAGCTGGGTTATTGGGAAGGGTTTTGCATTGCACCCAGGAGCCCTGCAACTTGCAGGGGAGGGGAGATGGCTTCCTCATGAATAATTGGTGCATTATTAATATGCATGTGTGTTTTGAAGAAGTTTCAAACTCTCCCCCTCAGGAGCCTTTGATGCTTTATTAATGATTGCGGTGCACACCAAACCCTCGGCGTGCCGCAGCGGGAGCAGCCCCGTGCCACTGCAGAACCAGCCCATTTATCTTTCGTCATTGTCTTTCATGAGCCCAGGGAAAGCATTTTGCTGGTCCAAGTGACTCATAGATGGACTTGAGGTGCCCCAAAGACCCACTGTGTGGGACAGGCTCCGGAAGAAGCATCAAGCTGGTCTGTGGGAGCTTGGCAAGTCTCCCTATTGTGGCTGCAGGGGATGGAGAAGGGGTGCAAAGGCAGAAGTTCAGGATACCTTCAACTTTATGCCCTGGATCAGGATTAACAGGAGCTTTCTCAGGTTCCCTTGTAGCTCAAAGGAGGATCCGAGAACCTGCAGAAACGATGATATCAGAGATTGGCTTTGATTAACTTTGATGCAGGAAGGCTGCCAGGAAAGCCTGGGGGGTTCCTTATGTATTTCCCATCTGAAGGGGTCTGGAGGACAGAGGGGGAATGGAGCCTGGTTTCAGAGGCTCTGTGTGCTGCAGTGCTGGGGTGGATGGGGGTGAGTGGGGAGAGATGTGTGAGCAGGGATATGTGCTGTGACACAAGCGGCCTCTGTGAAGGAGCCCAGATCCGGAATTCCAGAGGTGCTAATTATTGTTAATTAGCTACAATTTGTGCTCATAACCTCTGCTCTTCACCAAGATGGCTGACAGCAGTGACGAACATTATTCATTTCCATGCAATAAATCAAACTAAAGTTGCTTCTGTTATTTAGCCTATCATTTAGCATTTCATTAAATAGATATGTGCACATACATCATCGTTGCTGAGGCTTTGTCAATCCCTTTCAGGAGCAAGGCTGCCTCTAATCAATCCCAGCAGTGCTGTGGAGAGGCTCTGGATTACCGTGTGCCAGGTTAACATCTCACTGTGCATCCATCAGGCATTGGTAACTCATCAGCTGGTTGCACATCCAGCGTTCAACCAGAGTTACTAGCTCTATTGGTGGTGCTGTTGCTCCTAAAGGGAGATGTGGCTTGGAGAGACAAGGTCTCTCTTGAGTGGATGAGGTTGAATTCAGCTGCGGGCTGACCTGCAGCTGCCTCCAAGGTCTGTGTTGGAGAAAGCTTCTGCTGGGCTGGTGCTGGGCTTTCCATCACCTCCTGCATGGAAAGAGGAGCAGCCAAGGGGATGGGAGCGCTGAGCTTGGGCTCAGAGCCGCTCTGCATCATCCTAGCTGAATCTCTTAATCCTTGCATTGCAGGCAGAGGGGAGATAGATAACAGTTTATGGGGGCATTGCTGCTGTGGACAATAGCAATAACATTGTAAGGGTGAAGCATGGTGGCAGTGCCCCACACAATAGGGTATGGTGCTGGTGGAGGTCGAGCAGCAGTGCTGTGGTTGCAGTGGGCACTAGAAAAGTCCCCTCTGTTCACAGCTGAGCTGGAGAATGTACTCACTTTCATGGTAGACAGAAGTAAAGGAGAAAGTGTGGCATTAAAATGAGCCTGGAGCTACAAAGAGAAGCAAAATCCTAGCACTGCAGTAAGTATTTCAGTGCTTGTAGCACTGAAGAAGCTGAGCACCAATGCAGAACTGCTGAGGTTGGCTCCTTATGCCAAGGAGCATGGGGGTGCTGAGCGTAGCTTTGCCAACCCATCCCTGCAGTCCAGCTTGGATTGGGCTCTCCCTTTCCTTGCAGAGGACCCTGGGGTCCTGCATCTGGACCTGGACACCTCAGGGTTCAGCCTGGGCCCTGCTTTGCCACAGCATCTTCTTACCATGGCAGCAGAACCATGGCATGCTCAGAGGAGGACTCTGCCTCTTGCTGCTCCAGGGCTGCCGGGTCCAAGCAGCTAACGGGAGCAGCCCCTTGTGGCACCATGTGTTGGATGCCCTTCTCCCAGTGCTCCATAAATAAATTCCCCTAGTCCATCCTAGCACACTGTATCAATCTTGTTTAATAGACTGGAAAGCTTATTGCATGGCGGCAGGTCGCACAGAGTGTCGAGGTGATGGATTGCACCTTCCCAGAGTCGAGCATCATTGATATATAATGAAATATTTATGATTTATTCCAGCTAATAAACTGGAGTGAAGTGTGTGATGTATGTGAGCAGATGGGGGATCTATTGATGCAGTTTTCATTGTGTGGGGGGAAGGAAAGGAAAGGTTTATGTCCGTGACGGAGACGTTTCGCACAGCCTCCCGTCCCTCTGCCCGTCAAGGTGGGCACTTGGCTGCAGAGAGGACAGATGATCTAATTCCTATTGATGGGCTTCATCACTAATCATTGGTCCACCCCACATGTCCTCCTCAGCTTTTCTCAGGCACGGGAGCCTCTGGCAGTGGGAAGAAACCATTTCTTTGGGCAGTGGGCTTAGGCTGAGATCTTGTGCCCAGAGGGATGGGAGCACAGGCAGTGTCACTGCCATGCAACACTCTGCAGCTTCCTGCTCCCACTGTGTTGGTGTTACCTACAAAGAAACCATTTCCATGGATTTAGAAGACCATGAGACACTGGAAAGAGCAGGAAAACGTGAAACTGATGAAAAGAAGTACTTGTCCATGTGAGGTGTGATGGGTACATGGAGCTCATTGCTGCAGGAGGCTTCCAAAGCCGAAAGCTTGGTGTTCTGCCTGGGAAGCAGTATTTCTGTGGTCTGCTGCTGGGCTGTGTGTAACAGTCTGGGATGGACCTACTCTGCAGGCTCAAGGGCAGGAGTACCTGCCTGCCAGCTGTGGCCCCACATCTGCCTGTGAGTGCCCATCACAAGCCTCAGCTGGGCCCCTGTGTGCCCCCATTCAGCTTTGTGTGCTGGGGAGATCTGGGACTCACTCCTACAGAGCCCTATGAAGGCAAAGGGGATTTAAGGGAATTTTGCTTTGCACTCTAAGCCAGTGAAAGGATCAGGATCAGGGATCAAGGCTCTGGCTCTTCACCACCTGCCCAGACCAATCCTACCTGGAAAATCAATCAGCTTAATCACTCATGTGTGTCTTCTTTGCCGGAGGGTGAGCTCTGCCTCAGCCTGGGATGGAGCAGGAGTACCAAGAACCACTGTAGGGGAGCAGGAGGCAGGTAAGAGTTAATCCCAGGGTAGAGCAAAGATGCACAACCTCCTGCCCGATGCTTTGGGTGTGAGCAGCCATCCAGGCATCCCACCCTATCCTACCAGCTGTTCCTGTTTCTGCCTAATTAGCCTCCAGATCAGCTTGCTTGGAGATCCTCTGCTGAAAGGCACTGGAGAAGGGCAAAGACTGATTATTCCGACTGCATCCCTGCGAGCTTCCCTAGGCTCTGCCAGCTGGGACCCTGGTGGTCCCCCCAACACGCTCCTTTGGCAAGAGCAGTTCCCCAGGTACAGGCAGTGCAGAGGAATGCTCCAGCTCTTCCGCCTGGAAATGAGGGATCATTGTGCCAGGAGAGCAGCTGACAGCAGGGCATTCCTTCTGGATATTGAGGGGGGGAAGCTTAAAGGTTCCTGAAAGAACAGGTATTGAGCCTGGAAGGAGTGGGGCATCGGCAGTGTTATGGTAGGGCTGGGAACCCTATGGGTCCCTCCTGTATCCCTGCAGGTTGGTGTCTCCTGGAGAAGTGGCTGTGAGACATCCCTGCTCTCAGAGGAGCGCTGGGCTGTGCTCTGCATGCAGCGTTTGAAAGCCAAGCCTCCAATATCTGGCATGATTCATTAACAGCAAAAGGTGTAATTAATATTAGAGAGCGCTCAAACCGCATTCTGCTGCTGGCAGGGGAGAGCCCCCCAGCATCCCTAATGTGCCGTGCCGGCCCCAGAGACCCGGCCTGCTTCCCGCAGCTCCTCACCTCCCCATTTTAACACAGGCACTTCTGAGACCTGTAAAAGCTGCTCCCGCAGCCAGGAAACTGTTAAAGGAGCAGCTCCAGCCTGCTGGGTCAGCAAGCACTTTGCACCAACAGCAAATCACTTAGCTGGTACCACGGGGGAAGCCCAACCTTGCCTGAGAGCACCATTTACCGGGGTGAGGGCTGTGCCCCATGCAGGGGAGTGTTTTGCAGCATCTGATCAGGTCTCTTGAGCTCCCCGTGAGAGCATTAGCTGCCACCATAGCAGGAGGGTAAACGATCCACTTTTTGCTTCTCAACAGAATAGATTCCCTGCCAAAGAGGTGCTTTTTCTCTGTATTTTCTGCTGTGCAGCACTTGGTCTGCAAAAGCACCATGTAATTGTAGACAGGAGTGGCAGGGACGTTTGCAGACACTTCTGGCATTGGGTGCCCTGGGAACATGGAGTCATGGGTGTCCCAGTTGTCCTGTCCTTCTCAAGCTGGATCCGATTTGATGATACACAAAGCTGAGCTGAGTCTTTCTCCTCTGACACCACAGCTGGGCATGATGCTGCTTCTGGTGCCTCCTATGGGTTTCAAGCAAAGACCATGGTGTGCTTCTATCTTCATTGCCAAGCATTACCAGTGTGGGATCTGCCTAGCTTCAATCCTGCCCAGCAACTGCAGCTGCAGACATCAAAATCCACCAGGTCAGGCTGTGTTCGTGGTGGTGGTTTGCAAACCTTGCAGCACATATCCACGGGTCCCCGTCCTGTCCTGCCTCCCATCTGCTGCTGTGGGGACCGCCTGCCGCACCCCTTGTGGGGAGCTTCAAACACAAAGACATAGGTGTATGAATAACGTGGGGCTGGTGACAAACCTCCCAGAAGCCAGGACAGGCCGTGTGACAGGCTGCAAGCCGGCGTGGTGCCGCGTTGCTCTCGTGTTGTAGCAGCTGAAGCTCGCACGTCGCAGCGCAGCCGACACTGTCATTGCCGCGAAGCCGGTGACACGTGTTACCAAACAAGCTCTCGTCTCCCCGTCCTTCCAGGCACCCAAGTGACATCTGTCCCCCGTGAGCAGCGATGTTGTGTCGAGGGTGGAAGCTCCCATGTGTCAGCCTCCCCCCCCGGCACCCATTTGCAGGGATCAGGTCTTTGTTTCACAAAGCCTGGTCAGCCAGAACCATTACAAGGGCAGCTATCGCTGTTCGTTCCTTAGGCAGTCCCAGCTCTGCATGGAGATTGGATTCATTGAAGTCGCTGTTCCTTATGATTTACCTGAAAAGTCTCCTTTTTCCCTGCACACTTCAGGACTCTCCAAGCTGCTCAGCACTTCGTTTCTCCAGCCAAAGAGCTCTCTTGGTCAATAGTTGGTTCAAATGTTTGCTCATGATAACTTTGATGTAGAAGCATTGCTGTGTTTGCCAGGAACAAACTGACCTGCGGGTGAGGAGCTGCAAGGAGGGTTTGCTCCCGTTGCTCTGCTCTTGGGAGCAAAGAGCCTCTTGTTCATCACATCCCAGGGGAGAGCAGCTCAGGCTCCGTGTTAGTCACTGGGAGCTCTCGCTGCTCTGTGAAAGAGGTTCACAAAGTAAAGGCCATAATGGCAGGATCACAAGGGCCCTTTCATCTTTGCAGCCAGTATTTCACAACTTGAAGAACCTCATTGCAGAAATCACTGTGGTTTCAGTTTGGAAATAGGGGCTCCACTGCAGCACGTCTGCTTCTCAGAGTTTGTTTGGGCAAGGCGTGCAGCTACGGTATGGCCATTGGCAAGGAACTATCTATAGACAGCCCTTCCCATAAGCAGATCTTACCCAAAAGCCAGCCTGCTGCCAGTAATATTTAGATATATATACATATATATACACACATATATAGGCTGCTGGAGGACTCCTCATCAGGGACTGTAGTGATGGGAGAAGGGGGAATGGGTTCAAACTGAAACAGGGGAAGTTTAGATTGGATGTAAAGAGGAAGTTCTTCACTGTAAGGGTGGTGAGGCACTGGAATGGGTTGCCCAGGGAGGTTGTGAATGCTCCATCCCTGGCAGTGTTCAAGGCCAGGTCAAACAGAGCCTTGGATGACATGGTTTAGTGTGGGGTGTCCCTGCCCATGGCAGGGGTTGGAACCAGATGATCTTAAGGTCCTTTCCAACTCAAACCATTCTGTGATTCTATGTATATATATGTGTGCATATATTTGCATGTGTATATATATATATATACACATATATATAAAAGAGGCCATGTTGACATGTTGGATGGTGTTTTGAGCAACCTGCTCTAGCGGAAGGTGTTCCTGCCCCTGGCAGGGGGTTGGCACTGGATGAGCTTTAAGTCCCTTCCAACCCAGCCCATCTATAGTTCTATGGTTATATATATGTATGTGCAGCCCCCCCAGCTGAGCCGCGCAGGAGCCTGTTCAGTATGCAGCTCAGCAGAGCCTTTAACACTCCGCAGAACAGATGCCCACTGAGCATCTTGAAACAAATCCAAAGGTAGCGGTGACGGCTGCTGTCAGGGAAACAATAATCCCATGGCCTCGCCAGCATCAGCTGCGCCGCAGCACCGGAGCCGAGCCACGTGCGACGGAGGCTTCTGCTGCTGCCTGCTTTGTCTGATGAAAGGAGCCCGGTTGGAGGTGGCCCGGGCAAGCAGAGGCGGGGATGTGGTGTCAGAGACCGTAATCTTCTCATCAGCCAAAATCCCCTTCCCCACGCAGCTGGCTGCTCCTGCCTCCGTGCTGTGGGGAGCGACAGAGCACGGGCTCAGATGTCCTCACCCTGCTGTTGTGTGCTGCCAGGGCTGCTCCTGTGCCAAAGGGCTCCCGAAACCAGAGCAGGACCGGGGCAGCTCCGGAGGCAGGACAGGCCTGAGGCTGCTGTATCAGGAGGATGAGATGTACCTTTGGGCTGGTGGGGCTCCAGAGCCCTGCTCTGAGGCATTTGAAGGCTTGACCAAGGAGGAGAAGTGGTGGTTGTCCCCATTTCACACAAGCAGAGGTGGTGGAGCAGGATCGCACAGGTATTAAACCCTTCCACAGCATCCCTCCTGTCCCTGTGCTGATGCACTGTGCTCCCTGGGAGCACTTGTGAGCCACAGGCACGGCCAACTGGAAAAGAGGGTCAACAGACATGTGGTTTAAAGTGGTGTCATCTCATGGGGGGAGAGATCCACAGATCCATTCCCCACCCATAAATCCCCCCCATTGCCTCTGTTGCCCCTGCCTGCCCAGGAGGTACCCACATGGGCAAAGCACTAAGAGGCTGCTGGGCGAGGTGCCCCATGGTCTGCAGCCTGCTGGAGGTGGCAGAAACAGCCGGGGCAGGCAGGATGGATGGAGCTCAATGCCTCTATGGACACCTGCACTACCAGGCACAGGGACTCATATTGGGAGCACCGAGGTGACAAGCACAACCCTTGCCATTGACCCTCAGTGCATTGCTAGGGTTGGAGATGATGCTCGCAGCTCTGTTCGCAGCAGCACGTGGGGGTGAGTCGTTAAGCAAACAACAGCATCCTTTTAACTAGTCTCCCTGGCCAGGGAAATCCCTGCTGGCCTGGGAGGCAGCGAGCACTGGATGTGCTGGAGCACATGCTGTCTTGATGTGCTCGGCTGGTAGCAGATGGCGCGGGGCAGAGGGTAATGTGGCTGTCCTCGGCGGACGGCGGTCCCCTGGAGCGAGCTCTGTCCTGTCAGCTCGGGAAGTGACAGCAAGACCCTGACAGGAGAGAGGAGGCAGAAAGAAAGAGATGGGGGGAAATTACAGAGCTCGTCCCCGAAGCTCACAATAGTCACAATAATAACGCTAACCACCCGTCACGCTGTGCTGCTGACGGGGCTTCAGGGATGCGTGTGAGATGCTGTGATGGTGTTTGTGGGGAGCATGGGGGTGGAAGCTGACTGGTGAGGAGGGGGTCCCCTCTCCATGCCCAGTCTGAAATGACTCTTTCTCCTGCCCCTTGTTGTGTGGGGGAACATAAAGAAGGGCAACATCTTGGGAAATGCTGGTGGTGGCCATGCAGGGATGGTGATAGTGGCTGTGCAGGAATGCTGGTGACAGCCATGCAGGGATGCTAGTAGTGATCATTCATACACTGACACTGGTGGTGCCTGTGTGGGAATGCTGGTGACAGCCATGCAGGGATGCTGGTGGTGATCATTCATACACTGACACTGGTGGTGGCTATGTGGGGACGCTGGTGACAGCCATGCAGGTGGTGGTCATAGACTGATGCTGGTGGTGATCATACAGTGATGCTGGTGGTGATCATACAGTGATGCTGGTGGTGATCATACAGTGATGCTGGTGGTGGCCATACAGGGGTACTGGTGATGGCCATGCAGGGATGCTGACAGTGGCCATGTAGGGATTCTCAAATAGGCTCTGAATGCTCAGGCTGCTGCCAGCTCAGGTGTTTTGTTGTGGTACAGATGTGCCCTGGAATCCCAATGCCACAGGCAAAGCACAGAGACTTCCCTGACTGGAAACGGGCTCTGAGGCCAGGCAATGCTGGCGTTTGAGTGTCTCATTCTGCCTGGACCCCAGGTACAGGGGGTGGGAATGGGACAGAGACAAGACCTTGGTGCCAGGCTCTGCCCTGTCAGTTCACTTTGCAAACAAGCTCCAGAGAAATCATCTCGGGCTGACACGTCCCCAACAGACCCAAGGACACAAAGGGATGTGAATTCAGTCTTTGCTCATTGTAGGAAGAGATAAGGGGAGTGACGACTCTGTGCGGGTAAAGAGCCCTTCAGCTTTCACATCGCAAGACCTTGGTGCAAAGAAATCTGCCCCCACATCCCAGTCATCCCTCGGACCTGTCCCTGGGACCATTCTCCCCATCACGGAGAAGATGAAAATGCAAATGTGGCAGCTTTCATGTGCCTAAACCCTGAAGAGCTACATGGGAACTGTGTGTCATTGAACCAGGTCTGAATTCCCTCTCTTCTCCCTGTCTTCTCTGTATGAATAAGCAGCTCCTGATCTCCCTGCCAAAAGCTCGTGGCTCTTGTCCCCCCATTGCCGTGTTTTAGTTAACGTTTGCTCTGCAGTCCTGTGTCAGTCACACATGCCACAGTGATACCGGACATGGAAGGTAGTTTATCACTGCAGTAATGAATTCCTTTCAACCCAAGCAGCCAAACACCCAGAGAGCCCCGGTTTAAAACTCTCTCACAACCCTAAAACATTCCAGACAGCCTTCAGCATCCGCAGGAGTGCCAAGAGGCAGGCAGGCAAACACAGCACCAATTAATCATTCCCTGGCTGAACTGAGCAGGACGAGCTGCTCGGGATTCTGGCATGTGCCAGCTGAGCAGGGACGCGGCTCTTCTGGGGAGCAGCCCAGATTTCACAACTGGTTCTGACTGTGCAGACACCACATTGCGAGGGAGATCTGCGGCGTGCCAGAGGTGAGCTGGAAACGGGGTTTTGTGGCGTGTGCTGCGGTACCTGGCATGAGAAACGTGCTGGGAGCACGGCAACGCAGCGCTGATGGGGGAAAAGGAGCAGAGGGAAAAAGGGGAGCAAAGTGGGGTGAACGCTGTGGGGATGCTCACCTCTGCTGGGGTGACACTGAGCCCCCCAGAGAGCAGAGTCCCCGTCCCTGAAGGGGAGGACTGGGGTCTGCACAGTCCTTGGCCCCGGGGATGCTCTTCCCTTGGCCACCCAATGAAGTCCCCATCCCAGTGTCCTCAGAGTGCTCCTTCCACAGCCTCCCCTCAAACCAGAGGTCCAGCGCATCCTCCTGGCTCAATGGGCTCCCAGCCACAGGGATGCTGGTGTCCAGGACCCCATCCTGTCCTCATTCACCATACTTTGAACATGTGCTGGATGGAGGGCAAGGCAAACACTGCAGCCCCAGCAGTGCTGCTTCACCCTGCATTGTTGGGAGCTGCTTTTTCCTCACTGCCAATTTCTGTGTCACCTCCATGCTGAGGCTTTCCAGCAAGCAATGAGATGAGTCTGTGAGTGAAGCTGCAGCGGGGAGCGGGACGGGTGTGTGGACACAAAGGCAGCACGTATCATTAAGGAGAGGATGGAGACTGATGTGCAGGGGAGAGCTAAGGGCCCCCCTGGTGCTACCATCAAGGCTCTGAAATGGAAATGTGAGGTCCCCAGACCCCCCCTCTTCACCCACCGGTTGGCAAAGGCTCTATTAGCAGGATGTGAGTAATCATCTTAAGTAGCTATCAAAGTGCACCAGCTTGTTAAGCATTTAGCCAGGTTGTGCTGACATGACCTCTCTCCTCAATCTTCCCAGCGTTGGCTCAAGCAGCTAATTACTGGATCACACCTGCCACACGCCTGCAGAAAGGACAGGTCAGATCCAACGTGTTGCTTAGGACACTCTCATCGTCCCAACATCATCTGCAACCTTATTCTATTAGGAGTCCTCTATTAGGAGTCATGCAGGAGAGGAGGGAAGCCCCCTTGGCAAGCAGTGGGTGCTCCCAGCTGGCAGTGCCCAGGGCAAGGCTGCTCCAGGGGATGGCAGGGGCTGGTGGCTGTGGTCAGAGCACAAACTTGCTGCTGGGAAAGACCCACTGTGGATTTCATGGGCTGATGGAGGAGGGTGTTTCATTACTGGGAGGAAGAGGCTGGGGTCTATGCGATGGGGGATGAGCAGCCCTGGTGATGCCAGGGATCCAGGAGGAGTTATGCCCTGCTGGGACGTTACAACTGAGGTCTTTGTGACTGGTGATTGCCAGAAAGATGAGGAAGGGGCTGAGCTGGAGCCTGCTTGTCCTTTGGTCCATGTTGAGAGTGTGCTGGGGAAACATTCACCTGCAGCGATGGCTCCCATTTCCATTGCTTCCACATTAAATGACTTCTGGCTTCATAGCCTTGTTCTTCCCTTTCCCTCCACGGTAAAGCAATGGCTGTCTGCTCTCTCTGTGACCCTGGGAGCAGGCTGTTGTGTGAGGAAGTCTAATACCCCATCCATGGGAGTCTCTGCAGAGATGCTCTCAACTGTAGGGCTGAGTGTAGCTCACAGGGAGCTGGGCTCAGTGCCTGCTGAGAGCATCACAGGCTGGGAAAGATGGGGCTGTCAGCCTGGAGAAGAGCAGGCTGTGTGGAGACCTCATAGCAGCCTTCCAGTATCTGAAGGGGGGCTATAGGGGTGCTGGGGAGGGACTCTTCATTGCGGACTGTAGTGACAGGACAAGGGGTGATGGGTTCAAACTTAAACAGGGGAAGTTCAGGTTGGATACAAGGCAGAAGCTCTTCCCTGTGAGGGTGCTGAGGCGCTGGCACAGGGTGCCCAGAGAAGCTGTGGCTGCCCCATCCCTGGCAGTGCTCAAGGCCAGGTTGGACACAGGGGCTTGGAGCAAGCTGCTCCAGTGGAAGGGGTCCCTGCCCATGGCAGGGGTTGGAGCTGGATGATCTCAAGGTCCATTCCAACCCAGACCATTCTGTGATCACCTGAGCATCACATCCATGTGTCAGGAAAAGCAGAGAAGCAAGGGGATGGCCTCTGACAGATCCTGCTTTGCTTTTCAGGAGACACAGCAGCGTACAAGGACGGTGTTTACTGGATCAAGGGCCGCACCTCAGTCGACATCATCAAAAACGGGGGGTTCAAAATCAGCGCTCTGGAGGTGGAGCGTCATCTGCTCGCGCACCCGCACATCACAGGTACGCTCCCTGTGTGCTGCGAGGAAGGGGGGGTGTGAGCCCGGCTGTAGGGCTCTGTGGATGCAGACGTGAGGCTGCCCGAGGGCTCATGCCTGGAGGCTCTTTCCCAACCACCCCATTAGTGAGGCTGGGCCCCGGTGTTAGCTGTGTCCTGGGGCTGAAGCCGCGTAGCCTGCGGCGGGGTGCTGAGCCAGCAGCAGCTCCCATCTGATTTTGGAAATGAGACTATAATTAAATCTGTCCTGCCCTTGTGTGTGACCCTGCACGAGGGGATAGCAGCAGTGCCCCCGGCTCCACGCCACTCTGAACATCATACTCCTCCCTGTTGACTCTTAAATAGCCCGAACCATTGAGCTTTCTACCTTTCCCTTGGTGAAAAGCCCTGTTCTTGTGTCAGCACAAAAGCACGCAGTGGTTCCCTGTGCTAACACCCCATGGAATTTTCCTCCAAGCACTGCAGGGCTGAACCCCTCTTCTGCCCTACCCTGACCCCCAAATTCACTCGGGTTTCTCAGGCTCTCTGTGATCTCTCTGCAGACGTGGCTGTGATCGGACCTCCGGACATGGTGTGGGGCCAGCGGGTCAGTGCTGTCGTGCAGCTGCGCAAGGGGGAGATGCTCTCTGTGAAGGACCTGAAGGACTGGGCCAGGTAAGATGCCACAGGGCAGTGCTTGGTGAGCGGAAGAGCAGGCCCAAAGCTCGCAGCATCCTCGTCATAGACAGGTCGGCAGGGGGATGAAGGGATGGGATGGGCAGCAGTGACACAGTGGCTCTGGGGATACAGAAGAGACCACAGTTCCAACCGGGTCAGCAAGCACGTGAGATAAGGGAAGTACATGAGCCTCTTTCTTACCCCAAAAGCGCCTTGATAAACAACATGCACAGCGCAGCCGAGTGGCTCCTACCCTGCAGCCCTGAGCCCAGACACTGGCAGATGGCACGGAACAACCACCAGAGCAGGGGAAGCTTCGTGTTTTCTCAGCAGCAAGAACATTTGCTCAGCTATTCCCCAGTGCTGCTGTGACTGCTCCCTCCTGCTTCCTACCTGCTGGAAGCCAGCCCAGTCCCAGCAAACCCCAGAGACCTCTCCTGTAGAGTTTAGGGAGTGTGGGAGACACCAAAGCTCCTTGATCTCGCTTGAAGTCATCACAGTACCAATGAGCATGGCACAAAGCAGCCACCTGCAAGCGTTCGACGTGGAAACCTTCACCTCCTCATTCAAATCAGGGAGCAGCCAGTGCCGAAGTTTTGGGCATCACTCACGGGAGCGTAAGCAGGTGGGAGCCAGGAAGCAGAATCAGTGGGTTTATCACTAATATTCCATTAGCAAAATATTTAATAGCAGATCCTTTTCCTGGCGGCTCCCTCCTTCGGGCTGCGGATATTGTCGGTGCTGTTTTGCAAGCGGCAGGAGCACTTGTTTCATCAGGGGCTGCGCAGCAGCCAATTAAAGATTTCCCCTGGATTTGCAAAAATCACAGTTGGGGGACTGTGATTTAGCAAACGCAAGGAAGATGCTGGCTGGCCGCTGCTGCTCTGATGGAACAGTTACGTACTGGGGGAAGAGAAGCAAACAAAGAAACCAAAGCCATAGGGATGGCTGATGGGGCAGGTGGGGGCAAGCCCCCACCAGGGTGTCACTGCACTGTGCACACACCTTACCCCTCGGGCTGCTGGTTACCTGGGACTCCTGCTCCGTGAAGGGCAGCCCATGGCTTATGCTGGATCTCAGTCATCCCAGACTGGTTTGGGTTGGAAGCGACCTTAAAGCTCATCCAGCTCCAACCCCGGACTCCTTCCACTGGAGCAGCTTGCTCCAAGCCCCTGTGTCCAACCTGGCCTTGAACACTGCCAGGGATGGGGCAGCCACAGCTTCTCTGGGCACCCTGTGCCAGCGCCTCAGCACCCTCACAGTGATGAAGCTGATGAATTTCCTAAATGTCCTGCCCCTTCTTAGCCAGACTCAGCCTGTCCTGGTCCATACAGGGTCTGTTGCTCTGGGGTTCTCCGTCCAGGACCCTCCTCAGCCTCAGCACAGGGCAGGATTGATGGAGAGCAGGGAAGGGATGCTTCACTGTGCTGCATGGTGGTTACTCATTCCTAAGCCTCCTGGCAGCAACACTGGTGACCCCAGCAGATCCCTTCATCCATCACCCGTGGCTGTGCTTAGTGGGTCACCCTGGTGTCCCTGGCACAGACCAAGGGGTTGCACTCGGCCCCTCATGTGCTCCCCTTTCAGGGTGTTCCCCTTGTCCCTGCATGTCTCTTCCCATCACTATCCCCAGCTCTATGGATAGACCTGACCCTGTTTTCCCCATGCAGAGCAAGGGCAGGTGCCCTTGAAATAACAGCCCCTGGAGGGCCGAGGGGTGTCTGCCTCCCCGGCTGCTGCTCCCTGCCCAGCGCCGGCTCCAGGCACCGCTCCGGCTCCCCCCTCCTGCCTCTCCCTCTCGCCCTGTCTCTCCCCTTTATTTTTTATGTCACTTAACATTCGCTTGGCCCCTTTTCTCGCACTCCCTGGCAGGAGACACATGTCCCTCTTCAGAGTGATTCATTTTGCAGCTTTTGCCTCCAATCGTGCTTCCCGGCGACAGGCGCCATCCTGAGTTAGAGGCATCCATATGGCAGGGGGTGCTGGTGGCAGGGGGAGGAGGGCTGGGCGATGGTTGAAGGGCTCAGCAGACTTGGCATCTCGCATTAGAACCAGTGCCAAGATGCTGCCGGAGCTGGGCACAGCCCCAGGTTGGTGACACACAGGCAGCAGAAGGCAGGAGAGCCCCCCTCCGTGTTCTGCAAAGGGCACGGGGACGATGCTCAGTGCTCAGACTCCTTCCCAGTGCAGGAAGCACCCCCCCATGGGCTGGAGCACACAACTGTGAGCCGCTGGCAGGTCACCAGCGCATGTACCTGGGGACGTGACCCACCTGCAGTCTTGGTCCTCAGGGACTGGCACCAGGAACACGTGGGGTGCAGCATCCATCTGCATGGAACACATGCTGCACGCACAGTTTTCCCATGCCATCCCTTACCAGTGGGGCTGAGTGCAGCAGATAGAGCTTGGGTACCAGTAACAGGGCACATGGCCAGCCCAAAACACAGCAATCAGAATCATAGAATCAACCAGGTTGGAAAAACCCTTTCAGATTACCAAGTCCAACCCTTACCCCAGGACCACTGAGTCCATCCCTAGATGAGCCAGGTCCAGCTGTGGTTGGGGCAGCTCAGCTGTACACCATGACAGGACACAGGGTCCCAGATCAAACCCTCCACATGTCCACTGGCGTTTGGGAGGGCTTGGGATGGGCTGGAAGTGCTCCTCCTTGGTTCCACACTGCACTTGTGCGTTGCAGGGACATCATGGCACCGTACGCCATCCCGACCGAGCTGATCGTGGTGGAGGAGATCCCGCGCAACCAGATGGGAAAAGTCAACAAGAAGGAGCTTCTGCAGCGCTTCTACCCAGCCTAGTGCACGGCCTGGGGCCAGGACTGGGAGCCTGGGGAGGTTTGGTCCTCGGCCACATCCATTCTCCCTCCACAGAGGCACTCACAAGGTGCCAGCAGTGATTAGCAGATGCGGGTCTGGACTCACTGCAGTCTGGTCCATGAATAAAGTCCAATGAAAGCAGGATTCATCCCATATAGTCCCTTTGGCTGATCTGAGCCAGAGCTGCAAGGCCACCTTCCTCATGGGTACTGGTCCCCGTTGCCATTACAGCTCTTCCTCAGGCCATGTGTGACTCATGCCCATATAAAAGGACTCTTCAAGTTAAACTCTTGCCTTCAGACAGCTGCAGGGATGCCTGGTAATTTGGCATCTTTTCTGCCCTTTCCCACGGACTCAGGAACATGGTTTATAGAGAGGAACAGCCCCAGAGAGTGAGCGGGTTATAGAATTACACCATCATAGAATAGCTAGGGTTAGAAAGGACCTTAATCTATCTGGTTCCAACCTGCCTGTCACTGATGGGATCCTGCTCTCCACAGGATGCCCCATCCTCTGCCACAAATGGGTACCATCCAGCTCCCTCCTCCATCAAGCACTGCCTGCATTTCCCAGCAGAAGTGAAGGACGAATACAAACCCACAAGTAACTACCAGCTGTGTGTAACATCTCAGTGCATCCCCCACCCAGGGGGTCCCACATGGAGCGACAGCAGAGGTGCCACCACCAGGGGGACAGTGGTCGTTCCTCCACCTGCGACATACATCCCATAACAGAGGGGGAAAGACTGTGGCAGGGATAGCTTCAAGGAGCTTGCAGTGACCCCCATGTGATAAGAGAGCCTTAAAGCATCAAATCATATGCAGAGAGCCCAGGAAGATGGGGAGGAAGACTGTGGCCAGGAGACGGGCTCGGTTTTGGGCATATGGTCCAGCACAGGGTGAGGGCAGAGCTGAGCAGGGTGTGGGAAGCACTGGGGAGCTGGTGCAGCATGAATGACACTGCATGTGCCCTCACGCCTGTATCTGTGTGCTGGCACCAGTGCCCATGTCTGAAGGTCACTGATGTCCTAGAGGACAGGCAGTATGGATAAACCCTTCCTTTATACACAGGAGTTTGTCCCCTTTGACTCCATGCATGAGCTGCTGGCCACATGGCAGTGGGCACTGAGGGTCAATAACATCAGCAGGGAATGGTGGCCGTGGGGACAGTGCACTGGGGAGGCAGCATGTCAGCAGGATGCTGCTCTGGTCCTGTTGGTGCCAAGGGGCTGACAGGGAGCCCCATGTTCCCTCATCAGCTGATATAGCCCTGGAAGCACGGGGGAGGACAAGAGGAACAGGGAGCAGAGGTGATGGCATCAAATCCCTTTGTGAGGGTCAGTGGAGCCCTGAACATCAGGGAGTGAATGTGGAGAGGGTATGGAGAGGACGGAGGGAGCAGGGATGGGACAGGGATGGTGAAAAAGGGAAGAGGATACGGATGGAGTCTTCTCCACTGCTGTCCCTCCACCCCAGCCAACCTGCACGGACAGGTCCAGCCATGCACCCACTCTGTGCATCCCGGTACCCTGCCCACAGCAGCATCCACCACCTCAGTGCCAGCTCCTGGAGTTTGGAACCTCAGGTTCAGAAGGGGTCAGGACAGGAGCTCACGCAGCCGTACCTCACTGTCCCACAGCACCCATCATGTCCCTTCACCACTGTGCATGGAGCCGAGCACCATCAGCCCTCACTGGTTTGTGGGAGGGACCGAGCGGATCCTTTGTTAAAACATCAACGATGCAGTAAATTTTTTAACTCACCGAATAGATCAATATCAAATTATCATGTCTCACATTCATAACTCTTAAGCAAGCAACAATGGAGAGAGACAAGGTCACTGGAGAATAAATAGCAGCAAAAGCTCTTAATGATCTATCATTCTCGACAACCCCAGGCACCCAGCACCAGCCCGGTGACAAGATCATTAATAAAACTCTGCAGGAACGCTATCGATTGCTTTGATGGATGATCACAGGTAGCAAATACTGTAAAACACCTGGCTGTCACACACTGGAAGCAGCAGCTTCACTCACAC
This sequence comes from Neopsephotus bourkii, assembly GCF_033783945.1. Lineage (NCBI taxonomy): Eukaryota > Metazoa > Chordata > Aves > Psittaciformes > Psittacidae > Neopsephotus > Neopsephotus bourkii. The sequence goes on from NW_026901498.1 coordinate 425,475, forward strand.
CTCAGCACAGGGACCCGGCTCTGCCACGGTCTCTCCTTGGTGGCCAGGAGGGTGGTCCCCCCACTTTGGGGCTGCCATCCATGGTGGACCCATGATCCACACCTCCACTCCCCCAGCACTGTTCATCCCTATAGACAGGGATAATTAGAAGCCTCATTAAAGCACCTCGGTATGGTGCCCCCGAGCCCACGCTGGGAGCTGAGATGGACAGAGATGGGTTTTGGTGACCACTGGGTGAACCTGGAGACCTGCTCTATCCCTGTACCGCTGGATGCAGCCCCAGGGCACCAACACAGCCAGGGCCTCGGGGGCAGATGGGTGTCCTCAAGGCCATGGGCTCTGCTCTGCATCCCTCAGGGACACAGGGGGTGCTGCGTGCACCCCCCCACAGCTCCAGGTGCTTCGCTTGCGAGCCACGTCCGCATTGACGGTCTGATCATATGTACACAACCATTCAATTACCCCGTAATGGCTACAGGCTATTAAGCCATCAATCTCCTTCATTAAGGCCTGCCAGGCCTGTCCCCACACCGTGCAATAAAACCATTAAAACAACAACAACACCACCCCGAAGTAGCATCTTTAATGGTTGGTTCTAACACCCTCCCCAGCGCTGATGCTGGCCATCTCCTGCTGCCTGCAGCCAGCCCTGGGGCACACAGGGACCCGCTCCCCTCAAGTGAGGTATTGCCTTGCTGGGGGGTCCCGAGGGACCCCCACACACACCTCGGTGCTCCCCTCAGCTTCTCCCAGCAGCTTCCCCTGCCCCAGGCTCAGCATGCTGGAACCTGCTCTTGCGCTTTATGGCTGACATTATCTTTTATTGCCATATAAAAAACAAAGCTCCAGTGGCTTTATGGCTGCTGTGCTGGCGTTTGGCACCTCGCTGCTCAGCTCTGTGCTCCTGCCTGCTCAGCGCTCCCCATCACTGGGCCTAGTGGGGATGGGACAGCGCCCAGATGCCCCAGGCGCTGCAATGGGGTTACAACTGGTCCCACTGCATCCACAATGACTGGTCCCGGCACCCACGGTGGAGGTCTCAACACCCGCAGCTCTTGCGCTGACCCAGGCAGATCAGGTGGGAAGGGGGCCCTCCAACATAGGGTGAGCTGTTCTCTGACCCAGCATGGCAAGGGGGTCATAGGCCATGGCTGTCACGGTTTGGACCCAGCATCTGTGGGTCCGCTGCACCCCAGTGTGAGCTCCATTCGTGCCAGAGGTTCAGGGGGGTTGGTGCTGCAGCCGGAGCAGTGCCGTGGGCACCATGCAGCTCCCATGGCCGGCACGAGCTGGGGCCGGTGCCCTGTCAGAGCCCGTCACGTCTGCCACAGCCGTGCCCCCACGCCGCGGTGCCGGTGGCAGGGAACATCTGCTCGGCCGCCCCGCTGCCACGGCGCGTTAGGGTCAGGGGCAGACACCAAGACCCCCGGCCAGCGCTGCCGGTGCAGCTCCTCACCGTGACACTGATGCAGGGTGGCAGGGAGAGCAGGGCAGGCAGATGGGATCCGACAGACAGGCAAGCGAGTGCCACTGCCTGGGGTCACTGGTGCCCCACGCTCACCCGTTCATGGTGCGGGTCCATGCCCCTGGGGGCACCGACAGCCCCACCACTGCCGTTCAGCTTCTGGGGATGGGCAGGAGACATCCCGCATCCCATGTCCCGCGTCCCTCGTCCTTTTTCCCACGCTTTGTGCCCTACCCCTGTCTCGGGGGCCCACGCTGCCCACCGAGCTCCAAACGATGCCGCACAGGGGGGACACCGGGGACACCTATTTCCGATGGGGTGCCCACAGCAGCCAAGCGGGGTCTTGGTGATGCCACCCGTGTCCCCGTGCCAGGCCCACGGCTCGGTTCCGTCCCGACCCCTCCACCGGGCCCGGGGGGTGCTGGTTCTCAGTCCCGCTGCAGCCCCAGGGGCCCGGGGCCGGCGGGCGCGGAGCGCTCCCCACTGCGGCACCGCGGGAAGCGGGGACCGCCGGTGCTGGTGCCTGTGCCGGTGCCCGGGACGATGCTGCCACCTGGTGCCGTGGCCTCGAGGTGCCGCTGAGACCGGCCCCGGCGCTGGGGGTCAGGGGGGCAGCATCGGGACTGGCAACGGGGGGCAGGGACAGAACAGGGACCGGTCCCAGGGACCGGGGTTCAGCGCCGGGACCGGCAGCGAGAGTCGGGACAGGACCGGAGCCAGCACCGGGGGCCGGAGCCAGCACCGGGACTATCAGCGGGGTTCAGGGGCAGCACCGGGGCCGGCCCCGAGGGCCGAGGACAGCGCTGGGAATAGCCCCGGGGCTCGGGGCCAGCGCCGGGGTGTCCCCGAGTGTGAGAAGCGGCACCGGGACCGGTCCCGGGGAGCTCAGGGAGCAGCGGGGCCCGGGGCCTCGCTGTGGCTCCGGGAGCATCCCAGGCCCAGCCCCGTCCCGTGTGAGCCCACCGGGGCCGGGAGATCGCGGGACGCTGCCGTTCCCCTCCCGAGCCCGAACCGGCCCCGGCCCCGCCGTGGGCCGCGAACGGGGGTGGCCGGAGCGAGCTCTCCTCGATGTGGAGCTCTGCGGGCAGAACCCCCCGTCCTGATCCCGGTCCCGGTCCCAGTGCCGGTGCCGGTGCCGGTCCAGCCGTGCCGGGGACAGCGGGCCCGGGTCCCTCCCTCCCTCCCTCCCGCCCCGTCGCGGCATCCCCGGGCTGCGCCCCGCGACAGCTGCCGCGTTCCCTCCCGCCCTGCCCCGGGGGCCGCTTCCCCCCCCCGTTCCCCCGGCCCCAGCCCCGGGCTGCGGGTCCCTCCCCGAGCCCCCCGCGCCCGCCCCGTCGGGCCCCTCTGCGGGTGCAGGCTGGCGGCCGGGGGCGGCGGGGCAGGTGCCGGTGCGGGGGGGCCCGGCCCGCCACAGCACATGTGCTGTCACTCAGCCAGCCCCGCCGTTATTTTAGCTCGGGGCTGGCGGCCGGACTGAGCCCCGCTCCGCCATGGGCCCCCCTCTCCTGCTCGCCTGCCTGCTCGCCCCGCTCTGTGCTCGGGTAAGGGGTGCGGGGATACGGGGGGGGAGATGGGGATGGGGATGGGGATGGAGACCCCCTGCTCCATGGTCCAGGAGGGCCGGATGGGATGGGGAGACTGGACACGGTGCTGGGGGGCAGCTGGACCACACAGACCCTATGGAGACACATCCTCTGGGGCAGTGGGGTTGGAGATGGGGGTTACGGGGGCTTGGTGCCCCTCTTGAGGCATTTTCTACCCCACAGATGGCAGCGGCAGAGGGGGGCCTGCGGCTCCGGCACGCTGCCCGCCTTTGTGAGCTGGGACATGGGATTTGATAG